>NC_092858.1:158261305-158391937 GCF_032062135.1 Pyxicephalus adspersus | reverse complement strand
TCCTGAGCCTGTGATGCATACAGGAGACATGGTCTGTAGCTCTGGCCGGAGCCCCCCCCATGCGGGGTCCTTCTCCTGACCCCACTGGGGGATGCACTGGCCAGAGCCGTGGACCACAGCTGCTCTCCTTGTTCTCTCAGCCCGGTTGTCAGCTGTGGGCCACGGACCGGTGTTTGGGGACCTCTGCTATCGTATATATATATATATATATATATATATATATATATATATATACATATATATATATATAAAATAAGCAAACATAGCTGCTACAGATACAATTACAAATTAAATAAAGATACATTTGTTTCATAATTGTTGGTGACATTGTTCTCTTTTTTTAATTGTTTGAAACAATAAGGATTGTGCTTTCCTGAAAAAGAACACAAGGATTTTGAATTAATAAAAAAATAAATATTTCAATAATCAATATTCACAGCTTTTCCTTACATGTGTAGATCTGCTATCCAGCTCCCTATTTGGTGTTCAGTGTCTCTCCTGTTATGTAACATGACAGAATGAGCGTTCTTGGCCCATACAACATTAATATTGCAGCACAGCTGTCACTGTGGAATTTGTTAAAGAAGCAGCTAGTGAATATCCACTGGGACAGGAGATCAATTTATTCAATGACATCTCCTGAGACTCATTCTCTGTTCTAGAGCTTCTCTGTGCTGTATTCCTATTACAGAATATGGGATTTCACTGATGGTATTTCATAAATACTGTGTGGTTAGATCATTACACTTTACAATAAAGCACAAGGCACCCCTCACTTTCAATAAAATTCACTAGCATGTCATTTATTCTGCACAATATATTTTAAAGCAGTTGTCTGCTAGTATGTAAATTGTCTTTCCTTTCCCTTCTGAAGTATATTGACAGAGAAGTTTCCTGTCTGCTGCATGTGGACCCCAAATGTCAGAAGGGACCATTAGGTCCTCCACAATCAAGTTTAAAACTCATCTCCTGCGTTTGCTAAAGATATCAATGATGTGTCCTTATGTGTCCTTGGGGAGATTTTCTATAACTTCCTGTCAGGATGAAACCAGAAAAAGAAATAAAAGGATGTAGGTGCCATTGAGACATAAAAGACTAAAACATTGTACATTTAGCTGTCTTTGTTTCTATTTGAGAGATATCCCCATCGCTTCCTATCTATACAATAGTAACATAACCCAAAATATATAACTACATGGGCAATCTAGTCATCATCTTAATCCATTCACCATGGAATGTGCCAAGACAGATGGGGATTGATGAAAAATAGGCATCAAAAAGTGTTAATTTGTTGCTGAGCAATAAAAAAGCAACCATTTTTTTCTGTAAGCAATAGGCAGATACAGAAGGTTGACCAAGATTTGTTAGAAAGGCAGAGATGCAGAATGCCACATGCGTTTGATGCATGCAGTGAAAAAATTAAACTAGTTCCTTTTAAAAAAAACACGATCAGGCAGGTCATTATTGACCAGGGACAGGCGATGTCCCTTTTGCAGTAATCCACCCTACCTGCCTGATCGCTTAGGGTAGGGGTGTCAAACTCTGGCCCGTGGCCCAAATCTGGCCCGCAACGTCCTTTTTTTTTGGCCCCCAAAGGAATCCTAAATATGAATTGCAGCTGGCCCGCTACTACATAGCACCGCTACTACAATTCCCGGCATCAATCACGTCTGTAGACCAGCGGCCTCTCTGCCTGTGCGTGGCCCTGCATTGGATTGTTTTATAGTTGCAAGTAATGCTGGGATCAAAGTAGCGGCATCACTCACCTCTGTAGACCAGCGGCCTATCTGCCTGTGCGTGGCCCGGCATTGGACTGTTTTATAGTTGCAAGTAATGCCGGGAATTAAAGTAGCGGCATCACTCACCTCTGTAGACCAGCAGCCTCTCTGCCTATGCGTGGTCCCGCATTGGACTGTGTATTAGACGCAGGTAATTGTAGTAGCAGTTTTCAAGTTCACGTTTGGCCCGCGACTTTGTCTGAATTTTTAATTTTGGCCCACTGTGTATTAGAGTTTGGCACCCCTGGCTTAGGGTATCTGTCAAAAAAGGTTTCTGGTTGCCCTGTAGATGGGAATGAACAAACTCCTGCATGCCTATGTGAGAGTTGCGTCAATCTGGCCTGGCCAATCGAGATGACCAAAGATTGTCCCCAGGAAGAGAAGAAAGAAGATTCTGGGTGGGTTTAGAGTAAACATTTACTAGATCTGTCGGTTTTTAATTTTCTGATATTGGAAAGTTGCACAGAATTGAACATTCTTCCCATTCATTTATATTGTAGATTGAGCCTCAGAGTATGGAATTGGTAAAAAGCTTTGAATTGTGGAAGGCAGCAGATGATAAATAATGTGTTTCATACTCACAATCAGTCTTCTTGTCAGTGGGATGAGTGGCGGGGTAGCACTGAAAATTCATTTACAGGCACCAATTTAAAGTGGAACTAAATCCTTGATACTCACCTATCCCCATTCCTTTGCAGGGCACCGCCATCTTCTTTCTTCTTTCCCTATTGGCTGTGATCTTTGGCTATCTTGACAAGCTGTGTTGGGGTGATGAGAACAGGTATTGCAGAAGGGACATCACCTATCCCTTTCTATAATAACCACAAGTCTCATCGTAGATTTTTAGTTCCACTTTAACAATTTTGCATGAGTATTCAATCATTATTCAGTACAGGGACACTTTATAAAAAGAAAGGGTGGTACAGCAATAATCTTCCACTTTCCTACAGAGTAGCTGATGAACATTGCTCATAGTCCCTACCTAACAGCAGCCAATACTCAAAATGTCAAAGGTGATGCTATAAGAAGTTGCATCCCAAAAAATGTACACATAGCAGCCATATACAGGTAGTCCCTGGGTTAAGGACATCCAACATACCGACGACTCTTAGATACAAACGGGGCTTCCCTGCTCCCTCATGTGCAGGACGGAGGCTTGGTGGGGGAAGGAGTGGTTTGCATGACTTGCAGAAGAAATCTTTTGCTGAACACAGCTGAGACTGAGCTCTTCTCTAACTCTTTAATGGCCAAGACAAACTCTGCAATTGTTTCTTTTAGCATATCAAAGCACAGCTTGCTCCAGAAGTTATTGAATGTGTAGGCTACATAAAGTTTTTTTTTTTGCTTTGATTTTATACTGTAACTGACACCATGCTGCCTAATAATATGTTGAAATATACATCTGTTCTAATTGCTTTAATTAAAATATTGCACTTGTTCTGACTTACATACAAATTCAACATAAGAACAAACATACAGTCCCTATCTCGTATGTAACCTGGGGACTACCTGTAACATGAATCTCTTGTAACCTAAGATCATTTGTGTCAAGTAGAACAATTCACTTATTTCAAGTAAGATTGACCTCACTACATCTAATTTATTTGCACTCTTCCACATGCAAATAAGTTAAAAAACTGTATTTTATTTTCTTCTCTAAACTCAGCCATGTTACGTGGTTAGTTTAGATGCATATAAAAATGACACCTGACAGCAGTTTTCCTATGCTTTTCCAATGATAACAAGAAAAAAAATTAGCAAAATACAAGAAAACACGCAAGTAAACAATTTATTAACTTCAATCTGCAAGGGCAGCAAACTGCACTTAAAAAAGAAAGACATCTCATTTCAAATTTACCGCAGATTACATATTTCTCAGGAAGACTGCATAAATCTGTCACTATTTTATCTTCAAAAACTGTATCATCCAAAACCGAAAAAAAAAAATGTTGAAGCATAAAGATCACAAACTCTATAAGCTCACTGATATTAACTGCTACAGTTGAACTCCAGAAACATAAAGCATGCAGAAAAAAAAGAATTTTCTGTCAGTTTTATTATGTCTCCAAAGGTTCCCCTTGAAAGACAAGAGTGACCTTGATATGCTGAGTTGGCACATGCCAGTGAATTAATGGCAGGACGTCGCTGGAGGGAGGCTCGCAGAAACAAAACAGCGCCAAGGGCTGTGTTCTGCTCTGATCATTAACTAGATGAATCAAAGTGATACATCAAATAAACTAATCTGGTGCTGGCCTTTTTACTTTGTGTAAGACCTCAGATACAGGGAACTGCACTGTTTCCAGCATCTTAAAACACACTGTGTTGCAAAATAAGGAGAGGGTGAAAGTCTAATCCCAGAACTCACAGGGATTTTTTCTTCCCCTTCTCTGCCCTGTTTCTTGCAATGTTTGCCAAGTTTGATAGCTTGCTGACACATCAAAAGCTACTTCTGGCTTTTTAGAAGCAAGCAGGAATAGAGATGGAAGTGAGTCTGACAGTGGTAAAGATAATGAGGGCAGATTAGCCCCTTCTGCCCATGTGTGTCATGTCTAAGTGTTGATGGCACATGGGTGAGTGGCACTGAAGGATGAGCATACAGGAGTTTCAAACTATAACAACAGTAACCTAAAACCCTACTGAATTCACAGAAACTAATATGCAGTTAGTTAGATACTGTGCTGGCAGAAACTGTTTTCACATAATTTGTACAGTGATTAGAAATATAACTGTGCAGTCTAATGGGTCAGACATGCACACTTTTATTTTCTCTGTAATGAGGTATGTCTGCTGTCCATGCTAGGAACTGCAGTGGCAGGGTGGAAAACAGCATTTTGACCTGAACTTTTACTTTCAAAGAACCCTTGATCCATTTGTCTTCAAGTAGGTCTCTCGCTCTGTCCTGGATTCCTTGTTTTCGAAATAGGGCATGCATTGGGCATAGCGCAAGGAGCAGCCCAAAGCCTCCAGGAATATATGACGTATCCATCCCAGGAGGCTACAGGTTCTTTTTTCAATCTTTGCTGCTGTGGCTTTAAAGGAAGGGAATTTCAAGGCATTTCCATGCAATAATCAATTAAATTTCATAACTTACAGGACTAAAGGTAATAAAGGTTCCATGTTTGAGAACTTATTGTTATTGGGTGTCAAAGCCCTGTCCCTGTCTCTTAGTTATTTTTCTGCTCTGCCAACCAGTCATATAAGCTTTCTGAGAAACCATTTCACCACACTTTATATGGGCATGATCCACTGCTGTCACCATTCCAAAGAGGTTGAACAAGAACAGTAGCACTGAGTTTTAACACATGACATATACAGGTAGTCCCCAAGTTAAAGACATCCAACATACGGACAACTCCTAGATAAGAAGAGGGCTTCCCTGCTGGTTGTGTGCAGAATGGAGGCTTGGAGGGGGGCGATTTGCATGACTTTCAGAAGAAATCTTTTGCTAAACACAGCTAAGGTTGTGAGTGATCTTAAGGACCGATCTCTTCTGCAACATCTTGTAACTCTTTAATGACCAAGACAAACTCTGCATTTGTTTTTTTTTAGCATAACAAAGCACAGCTTGCTCCAGAAGTTAATGAATGTCTAGGCTCCATAAAGTTCTTTTTTTTTTTTGCTTTGTTTGTGATTAATTTACAGTGAGGATTTTATACAGTAACTGACACCACGTTGCCTATTAATATGTTGAGACAAATATCTGTCCTAATTGCATTTATTAAAATATTGTACTTGTTCTGACTTACATACAAATTCAACTTAAGAACAAACTTACAGTCCCTATCTCGTATGTAACCTGGGGACTAACTGTATGTTTTGATTGGAAAATCATTCGGTTAAGGTTTATGTGTACTTTAAAGTGGAAATTCAAAGTGTGTTTTTCTTTTAATTTTGATTAGTGTAATGAAAGGTAAAAACTGTCACAAAAAATCACAAAACATTGTCAGGTCCTTTTGTTCTTTGTGTCTCCATTATGGAAAACAAACCTCCCTGTTTGTACTGGCGACTTCTGCTATTAGGCCTGAAAGTTATAGGAAATTCAATACTTTGTACTTGGCTCGGTTACAGTAGTAGGGGAAAATTTCAGGTGACACCTTCCACATCACAAATATAACCCCAAATACAGACCTCAGATCAACTGGAAACCCCTCTCCCCAGGCCTTCACCTGTTCTGATTCGACAGGTCCTTTACTTAGCTCCTGAGTCATGCACATAGTGAAACATTTCTCTAAAGCGCTAATGAAAATCCCATCTCGCTGCAAGCTTGCCAGTAGACAGTTTCTCTAATAGGGATGATGGAAGACAAAAGCAGCACACAAACAGTATGCCACATCTTTCAATTAGTAAACAAGAATGCAGAGCCAACAAAGACAGTTTAGACCAGCTTAAATGGTGGGGAAGGTCACTGGTTTATTAGAAGTCAGTAGTATTTTTGGGATAGGATGGCCAAAGGGGCCATTTGGTCCCAACTTTGTCAAAGGTTTTGGTATTAATTACATTTAAATGAATATAACACTGTTTCCTAATTTACCTATTACTTTTGAAGAGCCCTTGATCCCTCTGCCATCTGATTCCAGTAGGTCTTGCTCTGTCCTAGATTCCTCATTCTTTCTGAAATAGGGCATGCACAGAAGGAGCAGCCCAAATCCTCCAGGGATATGTTACATATAGGCTACAGGCCCTCCCCAACAGAAAAAAAAAAGAGAAAAGAAATAAATTTATTTTAATATATCAATGTTTGCAAAAATTTTGACTTTTCATTAAATCTTCTGCCTAGCGTACCAGCAGTTTTGGAAACTTCGACCGCTTCAAGAAACCTTCCACATCCAAACCAGAAGACTTGAATGAGGTTTGTGCCTATGATATTTCCACCAAACTACCCTATAACATAATATTTGTCTGAATAATTATGCATGGACTGTTATTAAAAGAACGTGTTAAATATTGTATGTCCTTTTTTACTGTTTTGTATTTTTAACTATTTTTTGGTAGGGATATGATATATCTTTATATAGGAAGATACTGTACAATATATACATTTTCATTACCAACTAAGCAGTTATATACTTCTGTATTACACAGTAAAAGATATTTATATTGTGTGGTTTGTGTTAGGTTTAAGAGGAAGAAACTGTTAAATTGGTTATCTGATTTTGAAATTTGCAATGCAATTAATTCTTCAGCAGAAAAAAAATAAAATATCTGACAAAGATAATACATTTTTATTTCTTAAGCTCTAAAAAACAAACTTTTGAAGGGGTAATTAGAAATGTGTTCATAAATATGCTAATATAAATATACCATTCCAGAAAAAAAATGAAAATGCTACACTTGAACTTAATTGGCAGAAAAATCCAATTCTAGCATTTATCTGGTGCAACTGATACAGTAAATCACTATAGTTAGCTTTATCTTCATTGTCTGAAAGACCCTGAAAAGATGCAGCCTAGTGTGTTCCATGGTTCATGCATTTCTTTCTTGGATCCTTGTAGCCTCATTCCTACACATTAGAGTTGGTACTCAGCCATTCTAACATGGGGAAACCTTGATATAAGTTTCAGGTCTTTGGGAACCCCTGCTATAATTACTAATTACACAGCTCATAGTACATTAGTGTGGTGGTCAGTAGGAGGAATTCTTCTTACATTGCTGGCCATTGGGAAGAATGTCTTCCTTACAGATAGCCAAAAAGATCAATGGTGTCAGTTAAAATGACCTGAGAAGTACAAGCCCACTGCTCAAAGAACCCTTAGCAACCTCTGGAGGAACCCTGGTTGAGAAACAATGCATTACATTGTGACAGGGAAGCTGCAAGACAAAAAAGGTATATAGGCAGAGGGTGGCCTCCCAACCAAAGAATGGTGAAGAATGATAAAGAGTCTGCACTGGACTTGGGAGCTTTCCCTGTATTGGGTGGTCCTCAATTCAACAGAGAGAGGCAAAATGTGGTTATGATGGTGCCACTCTCTGCATCATTGTAGTGCAGGGTGCCATGAACAGGCTGAAGATAAGGAAGAGTTATGTATTAGGTGCCAAAAATATGGGACAGATCCATGATTCCCTGGGCTCATAGAATGTTCTCTCCTGTCTGACTAGCCTAAAAATATCTAGTGTGGGGAACAATGCCAATGAGGAGATCAGTACTGCAGAGTTTCTTTTTATGTTTTTAAAACTGGTTGGAGTAACTTTTTGGAAAAAAAACACATTTTGGATAGAAGTACTTTTTAGGTGGAGTTCCAATGGACACTATTAGCAGATTACTGACGAATTTCACTTGTTGCCTTGAATTTAGAAAGTGCCAAATTAGGTTCCTGCTACGGAAAATATATGGTAATATTGTTATAATCTAAACTGTCCCAGCTAATGTGCATTCTTTGTATAAACAGATGGGTGATTCCGACAGTATATCTGAAGGAGGAGGACATCCAGACGGTGACAAAGCTTCCAATAACGCAGGGAGTCTGACTAAAAAGATGAAAGCTATATCTCTGACTATGAGGAAAAAGATGGGCAAAAAGTACATTAAAGCTCTGACTGAGGTAAATTTAGACAACTTTTGTACAATTGAATCAGATCTGTGAATTTAAAAAAAATGACAGAATGGATATAAAAATGCCCTTTCAAGGGGTGAAATGAGTAATGTTGACTTTTACATCATTACATCTTGCATTTAGTGTGTAGTAGCCATGTAAATCAATATACCCATTTTGATTTTGTCCAAAAGATAGAAGAGCCCAACAACCCTTGCCTTTTATTGGTATAGCTTACTAAATTCATTGTCTGGCTTTTAAAATTTGACATTATTTATATAGTACAGAAGTATTTAATAAAAAATGTCACCTCCATATTCTGAATAAATGAACAGAACAATATGATTTTTGTCAGCTATACAGTTATGGCACTGACACAACTTATTTAAGCACATATTTATCTAAATTAATTGTCTCTAACGCCAGCTCTTTAAACCGGACTTTAAATTTCAACTTAACCCCTAAACCTGGCCCTTAACCTTTTTAAAGGGCTCATTCACACTAGCAGTGAGGTTGCATTACGATTACCCTTTCCTCACACCAGGAAATGTCGCCTCATGGGGAGATGCTACATGAAGGTTCTCCCTGCGGTGCTCCCCTTGAATAGGGGTTGCAGTAAGTGGTAATAATATTGCTCATGGTGCTGGTTCTATTTCAATCAGTACTGTCATATGAGTCCATAAGTGGCTGGCAAGGTGCCAGCCATGGGGAGAGATCAAGCAAGCAACCAGCAGATGTGAACCTGCCCTTATTGTCTAAACCTAAACCCCCATGGATTAACATAAACCCTAAACCTAATCTTTTAGTATGAACTTTACCTAAACCTAACACCCAAAAGTCCCTAAACCAGAGGTCAGCAATCTTTTTTGGCCACTAGGCCATTTCAGGGGTAGGCAGGAACACACTAGGCCAGACTCTCGAGTCCCGCCCTAATGGCCCTGCCCCCCACCAGGAATGCCCCCTGAAAGGAAATCCCACTCCTCCGCAATGCATACGGAGGAGAGGGAATGTTTCCTATTTAGCCCAGCGCCAGTTTGTACCGGCTCCGCCGTGAGTTCCTGGCCGGCATTAGGCCGGAACAAACCACCAGCTAGGCCGTATGTGGCCTAAAGGCCAGAGTTTGCCGACACCTGCCCTAAACCATGCAATTAACCTTAACTTAATACCTAATGCTAACTATAAAGCATATTGCAAGCCCCAAAATCTGACCTAGTATCCTAACTTTTATATCTAGCCTGGCCTATTGATAATCCTTCCCAAAAGCAGTTGGGCAGTGGTCATCTACAAGCCCAGTAGACATGACTTTGGTTGCAACTTTGTATTTCTGGATAAAACCTTTCTATTTAGTTTTTGATAGAGTAGGGAAGAGTTTAATTTTTGCATCGGTTCTGATTCACCTCTCTATTTGTACTTGTGACTACATTGGGGATCTCCTCTTGTTTTTGTCTCTGGGTTATGAAGGGAAGAAATATTCTAGCAATGGTACACTGCCAAGAAAATCCTCCCTATGACATTCAAATCTAAAAGTAATCTATTTAAATGCTATATTTGACTACAGAGGGTCTAAAAGCTTACAAAGTAAACAATGACTTATATAAATCCAGAGGCACCCTGCTGGTATGCCCATTCATTCACATGAAATGGGTGGCATTCAAACCAGAAGACCGCAAAAAACAAAATAGGGTTTACTACTTTTACTATTACTAGACTGATATTTTGAAATAAATGCATATGAAATATTGAAATAAATAAAAGCATTTCACGATATACTGTTATTTAAGCGGATCACGCCAAAACATATTAAATATTATGTGGCTTTTAAATTTCCCTAAGGCTAACAAATAATTCTTCCTTTAAAGTTGGCCTAGCATCCTATTTTCAAAAACATATAAAAACTGCTGTGGCACTAAAGTTTTGGGGGAAAATCACTTAACTGCTCTTTCTGCTCATGCGCAATTTCCGGTATGCGTCATCAAGGGGCTTGCCTCTAATGTAAAACTAACAAGTGTTTGATGGCACGCAGGGGCAGTGAGATCAGCACTTGTTTTTTTACATTTAGAGAAAGACATATCATGCACCTGGCAAGTGTGAGATTGTGTGATGTCAGGAAGAACCAGGAAGAAAGAAGATGGCGCTGTTGGGCGGAAGAACAAGACCTGAAAGAATAGGGGAGCGGAGAGAGCTCAGGATTCGCTTGGCTGGGTTTGTGGATGGATCGAGGACTTTTCACAAGTGTTTCTTTTTTTTTATTTTTAATGAAAGTTTAGCTTTAAATGACCAGCAATGGAAATACTAGGAACAAGGGTTATAAAATAAAATGGTTGTTTTCTGCTTATTTACCCTGTTGCCGATCTTTCACAGCATAACATCTTGTTCTATTTCATTTAAATTGGGTTTACAGTGTCAGTGGTCTGTAATCCAATGAGTTATAAAGTATTTGATCTTCCTGCTCTGTCAGAGCCCAGCTTAAATATTCCTCTAGTGTGTTACACTATCTGACCAATTAATACTTTAACACTCTATGTATAAAGTTTATAGCTCCCATCAAGGTTAAATTCTGTAATGACTTACAAAATAAATCACTTGATAAACTGTTATTTTATTACCCTCAATTAACCAGAGGTGTTTTTTTTTTCTTTACTAGAGCGAAGATGGAGATGGGAATTTTTCTTCGCGAGACAGTGACCCTACAGGTGGGAACACTGCCGAGAAATGCACTTTGAAAGCCAGTGAATCCGTGGAAAGTCTTTATAGTCTGAACAGCGGTTCATCGAGTAAGTATCCATAAAAACACTGTCAGATGGGGAGTCATCTACCGTAGCAAATGACCTTTAGGTACAATTTCACAAGTGTTTTCTTACAAATGTATTACATGATACCAGCAGTGACAGATTGCATATCTTGATATCCTTCCAAAAATGCAATACAGTTATAAAGTAGCAAAAACTGTTTTGCTATTTCATTTACAGTATAGAGGGGGTTTTGCAAGCAACCCCATACTGATTCTCATACAATACTAGAGAACATATAGACATACAACTTTACATTTAGAGGAAACATTTTTAGTTAAAGTTTTATTAGGCAATAGATCTGTTTTGTAATTAAACACTAAAGTTTGAAGGGTTGTGGTATATAGTCATAGGGTCACTGCTCCCTTCTCTTAGGACTCTTAACCACAGTGGTGATGCCTATCCTGAGCTGCCCTTACCTATAAGTAAAATGGCACTTTTGGGTGTACCCAATCCTGGGCAGTTGGGTAAGATTCTGAAGAACACACCCTGATATTTTATTAAGTCAAATGATACATTTAGTGTACTATTATATATCCCTTCCAAGGCTTTGCTCTCTTCAGTCAATGTTGCCATGATTTTCATTGCCTAATCTCTTCAGAACTGTATATCTACACCGCCTAGCCAAAAAAAGTCACACACATCTTTTATTGCATTGGACCACCCTTAGCTTTGAATACGGTGTGCATTTGTCATGGTATTGTTTTGTTAATCTTATGCAATTTCATAGTGTTCATTTGCATCCAGAGTTGCATTAGTTTTTTGTTAAGATGATAGAGATGATGAGCACATCCCAAAGATTCTCAAAGGAGCTAAGGATTGGACTATGTAGTGGCCAGTCCATGTGTGAAAATGAATATCTCATGCTCCCTGAACCACTCTTTCCTAATTGGAGCCCACTGAATGCTGGCACTGTCATCTTGGAATATGTCTGAGCCTCAAGGGAGGAAAAAATGTATTGGTAGAAAAACCTTGTCATTCAGTATAATCAGGTGACCTCAATTTTTTGGGCACAAAATGTTCATGAACCTATACCTGACCAAATATAGCAACCCCCGATCATAACACTGCCCTATAGGCTTGGGTACATAATTTTGGCAAGGCAATGTGTGAGAAATGTAATAGAGACAAAAAAACTATAAAAAGTGTGAAAGAGTAAGTCCAGTACTATTAACGTGTAAATTTCAATATATTTACAGAAATCTAGAGAAATAACTCTTCTTTTCTCTATTTACCTTTCATTTTCCTTCCTTACCTCTATTTACCTTCATTTTCTTGTATGGTACAATACAAGGACATCACAGTCAGTTCTCATTTCAGTAATTTAAAAACAAGGCAAAAAGACTTGACTACAGACATGACTTTGTAAAATAATTATTGTTTTGGCTATTTGTCTTCAAAAATATGTATACTTGGATTAAAATGGACACAAGCCAATTAAGTAAATGAGACCAAACCTGAACACTTTGTTTTTTAGGTGGTGTCACAAGTTGCTCTGATGGGACTAGCAACAGAGATAGTTTCAGACTTGATGATGACGGTCCTTATACCGGACCATTTTGTGGTCGAGCAAGAGTTCATACTGATTTTACTCCTAGCCCTTATGACAGCGATTCACTAAAAATCAAGGTAATGCAATTTGCAGGTTTGCTATTTTGGAATATAATTGTACAAGTATATATTCAGTATATTCATTATCAATGGCCATTTTCTATGTGTTTTTCAGAAAGGAGACATCATAGACATTATTTACAAAACACCCATGGGCATTTGGACTGGTATGCTGAATAACAAAATTGGCAACTTTAAATTCATATATGTTGACATTATTTTGGAAGAAGAAGCCCCTGTACCAAGGAAGATAGTGAGAAGGAAAAGTAAGCGGCCAAGGCCCAAAACTTTACAAGAACTTCTGGAAAGGTTCAACCTACAGGTGAGCAACATAAAATAATTACCAGGATACCATTTTATCATACCAATTCCATAATGAGATATTCTTCTTTCAGTACCATATGCATATATCCTTACACTTAACCTCCAGCCTAAACTATGCCTTAAAGCTGAACTTTATGAACATATTTTTCCCTTGCAATGGGTTCCCTTTGACACTGCAAGAGTTGATAGCTTGCTTTTACCAATGGATGATAGAACTGTAAAACCTACCTTACTCCTTGCTCCTGTAGTTGTTCTCTTCTCCACTGTCTGATGCTCCAGTATATGATTGGGGTCTCAGAAGTAATTCTGTACAGTGCAAGGTAGGTCAGCAGTCAGACTGGTGGTTGTAAGTGAGGAGCAAGGTAAGGTTTACTCAAGTTTTGTCATCCTCTAGATGAAACTTGCAATGGGACCTATTTTAGTGGTAAAAACTTTTTGCCTTGGGTTCAGCTTTAAGATATGTAGCACTCACTCTGGTTGGAGTGGCTGGTGTGGGTTCAACCCGGTGGTGGAAAAGACAAATCTGGCTTAGTATCTCTTTCAGGTGTAGATATTTAATAAAAGGTCTTATCTTGGCACAATAGAACAACATAACGAATAGTCTTTATGTAGTTGAGAACAGAATAGTGGGGTCAAGTAGTTTAGCAAAATAAAAAATGGACACAGCTCCCACCACACATTCTTTAAAATTCTGTATGTTGTCAGCCCGCAAACTGACTTAGGATCCAAGTGCATTCCTGGCACATTAACAGATATTCTGTACTTGCACTGCCTTTAGGGATACAAGATGCATACATGAACATGCATTGCAGAGGTGTGCATATTTTTCTTTAAATGTTGCAATAACACATCTCAAAATGTAAAAAAAAAGTATTTGTACTAATTTATATTTAAGTTTTTTTTAAAACTTTGATGTACTCTTAAGAAACTTGGTGTGAAGTCAGGTATATGATAGGATACAAAATGTCTCAGACCCCCGACTTATCGAAAGAAGGGGTCATCCAAATCTTTCATATGGCAGCCAGTTATAGTAAACAGTAATAATGTTCTAATGACTGGCACAAGTGACCAGTGACCAGTTCTTTTTAATGTCCTATTTGTTTCATGTTTACATTACCAACTATGGAACTCTAATATAACTGAACAAATTACCTGCTTTAATAAAAGTAGCTCATATGGAACACATCTGAGGCATCCAAAACAACCAGTCAGGTATTTTTTATGGCATTATGAGCAACTAGAAAGCCCTTTGCAAATAATTGTTTCCAGCTTATAAAGTTTTGCTCTGTTGTCCTTTTTTCACAGGAATATATGTCGAGCCTGCTACTGAATGGATATGAGACACTAGATGATCTGAAGGACATAAAGGAGAGCCACCTCTGTGAGCTGAACATTACAAATCCAGAAGAAATAATGAGGTTTCTGGTCGCCATTGAGAACCTACAAGATCCTGAATGTGAGTGTCCCCTCATAGCCTGTCATGGCATGGAAGTTTAATTCAGGCTGGGTGTAGTGTATGGTGGTATACAATATTCAGCTTAATTCCAAATGCCTGTACTGGCAGGAAAGCAGATACATTTAGGCAAGGTGAGACCTAGGGTAACTAAATTAAGGTACAGACAAATTGATTATACATGAAGGTGTATGATAACCCTCTTTTAAAGCTGAACTAAACCCATTGATACCAGTCCTCCTTTCGTCGCCTCCAATTTCTCCCTGTTTTCCTTCAGTATTCGAGTCTTCAACCATCTTGATTGGCCAGCCAAGATGGCATTCAGGACCTAAAGGGTAAAGAAGTATTTGTTAATTTATCACAATAATAACAGCAACATCAAACAGCTTCAATGATTACAGGATAAATGTGCAGCACCAGTTTTGGTGTCAGTCAGTTTTTGGGTGTGAAAACTTCTAAAAGAAAAAACAATATTTAATTATTATAATATTAAAGGGTTTTAGTCTTAGCTTTGAAAGACTCCTTTTTTTTCTATCCCCAGTCTACTAAAAAGTTACTTTTGCTGTTTGTTCAGAGAAATATAAAAACATAATATTTTAATTGGACCCTTTAAGAAACAATTTCACCAAAATGAATAAAGTAGAGCATTGACAGTATAGTAAATGCCCACAGCTTATTTTTTTTAAATCCACTTAAAAAAGAAAAAAACCTTTAAAAGTCTTGTAAAGTTCCCTTGTCCCATATCACTTACTTAACAGCAAAGAAGTACTATGAGCAGCTTCTCAATTTAAACATATCATTTTTAGTTGTGGCTTGAATTATTTTTGCTGCAGGCTGTCGGACAGAACATACTCAAATTATTTTATGCATTTAATAGAGATTGTTACAAAAAATACATATGCAACAATTTCTTCTGTCTTTCACAGGAGTACATGGAAGACAAAACTGGCACTTTACTTTGAAAATATAAACAGGATTAGTAATTAGGTCAAAACTGCCAGGGAGACTCAGGTAATCCTGTGCCAGTGAATGTAAGGAAAGGCAACTGGGTAGATATATGGGACAAATGTGTAGATTTTCACCTACAATTGTCAGTATTATTATTCTCTTTTGATATTTTTTTTAAAGTTTGTTTACTTTCAAAGAGACAAAAACAAAAACGTTTTTAGCTGAATTCAAAGGAGGTTTGAAATGTAGACCTGTGTCACAGTCACAGAAATAAAAAGAGAACTACCACTAATTGTAGTTTTAAAAGAGAACTCCATGAAAGACCACCTCAAAGTGACCGGCCAATTGTTATTTTGTATTTTTGTCTATATATGTGAAAAGGTTGGTTGCAAAAAAAAAATATCCTTTAGGACCATGGACCTTCACCATACCCACCAACCCTTAGGGCACAACGCTTCACTTTGCATGGTACACTTCCTTTAGCACACAGAAATTTATTGCTACTATAAAAGTGGTAGCTGTTTATGTTTGGCCCCCAAGCCAAAAGATTCCAGGCCTTCCCTAAATTAATATGGCATCAGCCTTGTTTTTTTAGGGGAATAACTAATGATGTGTGATGTTTATTTGAACAGGTGGACAAGAGCCTGATAAAGAAGTGGCACCCATGACACTCAGCCCTGACATTTCCAAAAACACAAATGAACTTAATGACTGTCCCCGGGATTCAGGATGCTACATCACATTGGATAATTCCGAAAACAGCAAAGAGGATATTGACTCAGAGAAATTATGTGAAGATGTACAGAAAATTACTATCACAGAATTCCCCTAAATTGGAAACCACCTGAACCAAAACTGCACTGCTTGATAAACAAAACATTCAAAGTATACAGTACCAGGAGAATAACTTCATGGTATTACAGTATTTATTAACAATGTAGAAATATCTATGGACATTCCACAAGTTGCACAGCTTTATCGTTGGAATTTCAGCAGACTAAGAAGAGACAATGAAGAATCATTGACACTGACACTGCAAATGTTCTTCCATTTTTCTGCACAGAAACAATTTGCAGTTGTAGCTTGTTGAGCTTGTAACCTTATACTGTCTTCTGCAGTCATTGTAAATGACTCCATGAGTTAGGTCGGTTTTGATAGCTGTAGCATACAAGTGCGCTGGAACTCATTTAAATGTCATTGAACACAATTCTAAGGCTCACCTATGTTACAACACATTTCTAGATTATTTCTAATAATCAGTCCAATGTAAAAGTGTCTCTTGGCAAGATTTAGGTTTAGTCTACACGGACTGTTTCCCCAGCGCTAAACCTGAGGCTTTTAAAGCCCTTGTTTGAAATTCCCATGCATTACATTGGGTTAATCTACACTAGGACATTACCTTGAGGCACGTTTATGACATTTATCTTAAACGTTGCTTGCAAAGTTTAAAAAATTAAAACGCTTCCATTGATTTCAATTTGACGTTTTCCTGCGGTTTCTCTCATTTTTGAGCACCCAATATGCAAATTAGTTAAAACCCGTGAAAATGCGGCATAGGCGTTTTCCAGCATTTAAAGGCAAGATTTAAAACGCTAATAACAGTGGATAAAAACGCATATAAACAAAAGTTTACCCAGGATTAGTTGTTTATGTTCTTTAGGATCTTGATGATAGGAGTGTGGCATCACCCTCACCTAGGTACCACGGTAAAAAGATGGAGGTCAGAAGTATATAAGTATTTTTTTTTCTTTACAGATACAATTAGCAAGCAGGGGAAGGGGTTTAGAACCTTATACACAGAACTTGCATTTCACATTTTAGGTACAGCTGGGGAAAAGGTGTTGCAATAGTCATTCTGTATCCCCGGTGTTTTCTTGCTACCATAGTTCACAAAGAGTTAAGTAGTCATTAGATGAAAGCCAGGTCCTATATTGTCTGTGCAGGTTGTTGCATGAGACTGGATTTAAAAACTGTCATTTCAGTCCAAACATATGATATTACACCTTTATGTTCTTGCTCAGTGACTGAATAGGTACTGAAAACATGATGCAAAGTGCAAATGCCAGCCAGTCCTTGGTAGACAACCATTCAGGAACAAAAAGGTGCTGTAACATGCAGTCCATTCTACATACCATACACAAAACTTGTTAGATCCATGAGACAGAAGGTTCTGGTCCCATAGGTATTAAGTTGTATTTTGGCGAATGGCGGCAAGTTTGTGCCAATAGTAAATGTGAGAAAAAATGAACTTGTGCCAGATTCTTATAGTAGCTCTGCCCTAGGACTTTGTAGTAGCTTAACCTTGAAAGTTATTGCCAGTCTATAGAAAGAAGAAAATAGTGATTATTGTGACTAGCTATAAATAACATAGATATCTATTTTTCATGTAGAGGCAAGCTAACATACAGCTGTATACATAACTTCAGATTTAAACCCAATCTAATAAAATAACAAAACTCTCATCTTCTACAAACATGGAACAGTATCAAAGGCCTTAAACCAAGTGCAATTTATTTCCATTTCCCATTTTTATTGTCTGTATAAAAATGAACTCAGCATTCCTACATCTTCTTTTTATTCCTTTATTCTATCTAACTTTTGTATTAGACCTTCTTATGCTAGCTGATCATGCTCGGTAGGTTGGATCAGACTGGAGCTGTAAATAATGCTTCTTATTTGGTATTGTGTAAATATTTTTTATTGTTTGTATGTGGCAATACCAAGAATTCTTTTTCTACATCCTTAATTGTGTTTATCATTGTCTTGGAATTGTAGTGGAATACAAAATCTCTGTATGTGTATTTTTAGATTAAAAGGTACTGACTTGTTCTACTAATGTTTTTTCCTAAACAAATTGTATTGTTTGCTGGACACAGCGGGATAACGTCAGACAAAGTCAACCTAACCCTGCTGGGTTTTCTGGGAACTAAAAGATGGAAACCCTAGGGTCAGTAGGTAGTGGCTGTTACTTCTGCACAGGATAAGATCACCCCTATAGCATTCATGATAAAAGAGATCCAGTCACCATATTTGTACTCCTTTTCCCTATGACAGGCCTAAATAGACACAGACACTATGCCTGTGCAGAGCACTTTAACCCCCCTAGCGGTAATCCTGAGTGTGACTCGGGGTTGATTTTACCTGCAAATAGCAGTAATCCTGAGTCACACTCGGGGTAGCTTTAACGTAAAAAAAAAACCACTTACCTTGCTCCGTTGTCATTCCCCGTCGTCCTGCTGGTCCTCGCAAGTCCTGGGGACACGTCCGTCTTCTTCAATCTTCAGCTGCGCAATGCAGAGGCGAGATCTACTGGGCTTCCCGGTGACATTGATGCATGCGTCGGTGCGGGCGGGTGGATCAGCGGGAAATTCAAATAATTTTGGATTGGATTTAATATAAAATAGCTGTATTTAGTCCAATATAAAGAAATTTTTATATAATATATATGTATATATCTATATATATATATATATATATATATATATATATATATATACATATATATCCTACCGTACACTTACATTACACATTTAAATAGTTTTTTTTAACAGATTTTTGTTTTTTTATTTAAAGTTTATTAAAAAATTTATTAAATACTGGACATATTTCAGGGAGTTATACCGAAGAATTATAGCCTACAATGTAAATAAATTTCCATGCAAAAACAGTAACGCTTTTCGCATGTAAATGTGGATGGAATTAGAACGCTAGGGAGGGTAAAGAGGCACTGTCACTTTGCCCTGCATCATGGACAAGGTTGCAGTGTTTCTTTACGCTCATTGGAAGTGGTGGGTAGTGTTACATTCCTTCCAATTTAAGAAGAAAAAATAGCGATCATTCAAGGTGTTCAATGACATCTTTGCCTTGAGAGCTGGATGACCTTGTCTAGAAACTGATATTGTCTTGAAGTTAAAGAAAAAAAGATATAGTTTCTTCAAAAGCTTTTTAGTTTCCATTTCTTTTAAAACGTCTTACAAGTATTCCTACAGAAATCTCAAGAATACAACACACAGAACATATTGTATATCTAGGAATGTACAAGGACATGTCTAATAAGAATGCAGAGACATAAAATAAAAATAGTAAGAAAATGCTTTTTACCAGATTCCAAACTTCATCTTTATTCCATTAGTTTTTAGCAAATGTATAAATTATAGTCAGTATACAATACTTCTTTCTTGCTTCTCTTCTTACCATCATGCCAGAAAAGCTTTGAACAGGAGCAGCAGAAGCCATAAATCTATTACTGTATCACCTTCTATCAGAGCAGCATGCCATGTGATTTCCTCATCTCTGAGCGCCATCTGCAGGATTCTACACAATATAGCAACTCATTTAAACAAAATATTCGAGTCAATTCTGTCTGTCCCAAAGTGGCACTGCAAAGTGATTAAATTGCATCAGTTAAAATACATTATTTTTATTAGGCAATATTTATATAGTGCCAACATTTTATGCAGTGTTTTCCGTGATCATATCACTAATTGTCCCTCAAAGGGGCTCACAATCTATTGTGTAAACTTAATCACTAAACATGCAAATATGTTTAACATTTTAATGATATTTGAAAACAAAAAAAAAATTGCAATCAAGCAGGTCCCTTATCGAAAGGCATCTTGTATTGCATAAATATCCTTACCTGACTGCAATTTTTTTAAATATACTCACCTATTCCTGCTCTTCTTCTCCTCTTCCTTCAGCCATCTTGATTGGATAATGTAACCCCTCCACAGAGGAGCAAGGGATCATTCAGTCCTGGCAGCAGCAGAGGAAGCCGTGCTGGGCATTTGTGCTACTTTAAAAATCTGTGACCAGGTGGGACTTTGAAGAGGGAATAAGATGAGGGACAGATGAGTATAAACAAGGTTTAGTTCTGCTTTAATGATTATTTTTTAAGCAATGCAAATTTAGCAAAATTCTAAAAGAAAGATCCAAGTGTCAGTTCTAAAATAAAAGTTATCATTGTGGAAATGTGGTGATATTTCCGCGCTGTACCACTGAAAGCTGTACTTTGTTGTGCGAGTGATTTCTAGAAAAAGATGAAATCCCCTATTTGTCACCACACTGAGAAGTGACGCAGTAATTACATTCAGCTCCAAAGTCACACAGGTGTTTCTCTCTATAGAGCCCTGCACATAAGTCAGATACACGTCAGATCATTGTCGCTTCTTTCGTGATCGTTTCCAGTAAAACGCCATTCTGTTCTATAGAAAGCAGAGGGGGGAGGACAAGCAAGTGGCACCCTGTTATGCTGTGTTTTCTAAGGAAGCACAGCACTTCTGTTCATCAATCTGCCGGGCCAGACTACTCACACAAGGTTTTTGCTTGAGATTTGCATGACTGTTCACCTTGGATGACAATCATTTATAAAGCGTGTATGAAGCTTAAGACAGATTTTTTTAATAGATTAACGCCCTGAGCGGTAACCCCCAGTCACAGAAAAAAAGAGGCTGGAAGAGGTAACCCCGAGTCACACTCAGGGTAGCCAAACCTATGGAAAATGATAGAAATAAATAAATTGTATCCCTCCTGATCCACCGGCGTCCTCCATCGTCCTTCGGGTCTTCTTTCTTCCTCTGTCTGGCGTTCTCAGCACTCGATGAGTCACTGGGGAGTTCCTGGTGACGTCGGTGCGTGCAGACGTTCCGTTCGGGGCGGAAAATTCAAATCTATTTCAGTTGCATTCAATGCAAACTAACTGTATTTAGTGCAATACAGTAGATATATATGTGTAAAAGTGGTACATTGTCTTTCATGAAAATTTAATTTACAGTATACCATATTAGTATGAGTATAATATTTATTTTTTTAAAAATTAAAAAAATATATATATATATTTTTTAAATTTATTTCTTCAATTTATTATTTTGACATGATTTATCCAGGTTTGGTGATCACCCAGGTTCTCCCACGATAGGCCCTGATTTATCAAAGCTCTCCAAGGCTGGAGAGGACACACTTTCATCAGTGAAGCTGGGTGATCTGGAATAGATCTGGTCCAGTACTGAAAACATTTGATAACATATAGCAAATGACTTTTAGGAACTCCATTCCAGGTCCAACACCCGGCTTCATTGATGAAAGTGTATCCTCTCCATCCTTGGAGAGCTTTGATAAATCAGGGCCAAAGTCTATCTTCTCCAGTTTTGGAGAGTGTTGACACATTATGCCCACAGTTTCTTGAGCCATACATATGTCAAATAATATGTCAAGTTACCGCTTCCTCTCAAATCTGCAACCTTCTTGATAACAATGTGATCACAAGATAATCAAACATCCCAGGACTGGTGTTTCACAACCACAAAATTCAATTAATTGACTTGGTGATCTTGGTATGATGGTTTTAGTTCAGGTACTTCCTGTTACAGGGTGACAACCTTCTGTCTTTGTCTCCTAATTGTGGTTGTGTCACCTTGTTACACGATCTTCTAACGGAGAATCAAGTGACTGTTTGTACATACATCACACAGGAATAACTCTCTGTGACACCATAAAGCTTTTCATCTTGACAAATTCATTGCTACTTCATTACAGAGCAAACATGTAGAAGGAAGTAGCTGCATAAAATCAGCTGTTTTGAGATACCAAAAATGATATGTCTTAATAAAAAAGATTATAGTAGATGTACTTTACAAAAACGAAATGTCATTCAGTTAAAATTTAAAGAGATTTCATCATTGTGGTCCTAGCTCAGACCATCCTGGTTCAACCACGCTTATTTAACCACAATGCACATAGTACTACACAACACTGTCCACATTTGGTACAGAAAGTGACACCACTAGATTCTGTATATAGTTTGGAAACAGATATATATGTGGGGCACCACTATTTGCTTAATTCTGGGTCTCCTTTTTAGTAGCACCACATATTGTTTCCCAGTGCAAGTTTACACGTCATATCTGACCTGACTGAAATAATTGCCAAGCTAGATAGGCTTATCAGATAAGCACGTCTTGAGAAAAGCATTAGGACAGCCATTGCATTGTAAAGCTTTGTACATACGTCAGTTGATTCTTGTACAACATGTCAGATTAATGAATGACTGATCAGGAACGACCCCTGTGCTATTTAATAGTGGGCAGGACAGTAGGGTGTCGCTCACTTGCCCTCTTGTCTTCCCTCTCTATTGAACAAAATAGTGCTGTGTGTACAGAAATTATTTGTTTATCATTAACTGGAAACAATCACGAAAGATCATTTCCAGTAACAATCATCTGACTTCCACTGGTCTTCTGTGGCTAAATGTGGGCTGTAACTTTGACACAGCAGCTTGCATTCTTTTTTTCTTCTTTTCAAGTTACTCACCCAGGACACAGATATGAAATGTCAGAGAAAAGTCAGAAATCTGTTATCAGTATAAATGGTTACTAAAAATACTGAAGCCAGAAGGTCAATGTAACAGCCTGACAACTAGCATATTTAGATGACCACTAGAGGGAGCAATTTACAAATGTGTGTAAGCTCCTAGACCAGAGTTCCTCAACTTTTTTATACTCCCCATGAAACAAATTTTGGGTCTTAGGGAACGCCTATATAACAAAAACTAGAACTTTTAAAGATATGAGGCCTGATTTATTAAAGCTCCACATGGCAGGAGAGAATACACCTTCAGCAGTGAAGCTGGATGATCCAGCAAACCTGGAATGGATTTCTTAAAAGTAATTTGCTATTAGTTAGCAAATGTTTTCAATCCTGGACAAAATCCATTCCAGTTTTGCTGGATCGCCCAGCTTCATGGCTTTATGGCGGTTATGCCCCGATGGGTAATGGGAAAGTGCTGGTAATCTGGTAATATACAAAATATATTCTCATGCTAACAATTTTATGTTTCTTCATATTATAATGTATCACGGATGTTTGGTTAGAGGAAATGACAATGGGCCCTCCCTGGGGTAAACTGAGTCGTGTGATTTTGCTGATAGAACTGTTACTGTTTTGGACCATTGTACGCATCCAATAAAGATAAGTACTAACTTTTAATTAACTTGCCTGGCGGTATTCCCAAGTATAGTTCGGGGTTAGTTTCTAGTACCAAAAGTGGTACCAACCAAACTATGGGTGGCATTGTAAAAGGTTTTCCTGGTCCCCTCAAGCTTGCGGCCTCCTCTGGTGATGCCCACCTGGCACCTGTGTCCCTTGGCCCCACGTCCGCGGCATGATCAATGGGACGTGTGAGCAGGTATAGGGAATAGGCCCACCGGTGATTTCATTACCTATATAGCGCCATCATATTACGCAGCACTTTACAAAGTCTATAGTAATGGCATAAAATGTCCCTCCAAAGAGCGCACAATCTAATATCCTACCATAGTCATTACCACAGTTGAAAGACAGTTTGGAGGGGAAGCCAAATAACCTAACTTCATGTTTTTGGGATGTGGGAGGAAACCCACAGGAACATGGGGAGAATATACAAACTCCATGCAGATAGCTTCTTGGCCGAGATGCGAACCTGGGACCCAGCCCTGCAAAGGCCAGAATTCTTGCCATTGAGTCATGTAAGATGCTACATGTAACGTCCCAATCGAGGAAAGGCTAACGACAAAAACGGGGCTCTACTGTTTTGATCCAACTCCTAATCCCACATCTGGGGTAACTTTATGACCACCTAGAGTAGAATAGGTGAAGTGTACGTATCCTGCGCCTTTTCCATGTCAATATTTAATATTGTGCAGAATTAAGATGTCAAACCCTGCAACTAGAACATCTCTTGTTCAGGTGAGTGGCGACAACTCCTATCAAACTTTCCTCACAAGTAAATATTAAAGCTCTGACATTGCCTCTCCTCATCCCACTACCACAAGAGCCAGATTCCCGCCTGCGCAGAAGGCAAATCAGGTGGTAGCCGCGTGCCCGATTGTTAAATCAGGGAGCGCGCATGTGATTGCTAGCTCTGGGAGCGCGCACGTCATGGTTAGTCCCGGGAGCGAGCGGCTAGAAAGAATCGTATTCCCGGCATGCAGTGCGTCTATTGCCGGCTGTGTTATGTACAGTCATCACTGAGCAGCGCAGGAAGCTGCCTGACTTGTATTGGAGGAAGTGAGAGCTCCGGACCGGCTGCTGCTGCTGCTGCTGCTGTATACCATGGCCGGGGAGATGACAATCCTGGGTGAGTGACAGCTGATTGACCTGCTTTGTGGTGAATCACAAGTCCCAGCATTAGGGACACCATATTGGTTACCATAGCTGCACTGACTACACACTACATCTTAATGGTCATGTGTATTGGGGTTTGTGTATGGGACCAATGGGTGTCCGAGTCCATAGAATTCCATTTGTTATAATAGGTGACATCGCATGTTGTCACGGTATTTAGATGATGCTACTTGTGGTAGGCAATGGGATCACCTGTTGATAGGTGACATGACCACAATGGATGATGTCATTCAAAAGTCCCATCATGGGATAGGAAGTCCCCAGCACAGAGACGGGTGCGCATATGGCACCGGAAAGAGAGAGAGGGCCGGAGACGGGTGCGCATATGGCACCGGAAAGAGAGAGAGGGCCGGAGATGGGTGCGGAGACGGGTGCGCATATGGCACCGGAAAGAGAGAGAGGGCCGGAGATGGGTGCGCATATGGCACCGGAAAGAAAGAGAGGGCCGTACACGGGTGCGCATATGGCACCAGAGAGAGCGAGGGCCAGAGACGGGTGCGCATATGGCACCGGAGAGAGCGAGGGCCAGAGACGGGTGCGCATATGGCACCGGAGAGAGAGAGGGCCGGAGACGGGTGCGCATATGGCACCGGAAAGAGAGAGAGGGCCGGAGACGGGTGCGCGTATGGCACCGGAAAGAGAGAGAGGGCCGGGTCCGGAGACCGGGGGCGCATATGGCACCGGAGAGAAGGGTCCGGAGACCGGGGGCGCATATGGCACCGGAGAGAGGGGTCCGGAGACCGGGGCGCATATGGCACCGGAGAGAGGGGTCCGGAGCCTCATTATGTGCCTGTTCATATCAGTGCATTTTATGTTTGTTACAAAATTGTGCGTAACCCCAGTTTTAGTTTGTTACTAGAGCCTGACTTTCCCTGATTGTATGGCTATGTACTACTGACTGCCACCTCTCTGTCCTATAAGAATGCTGTTACTGACCAATGAGACATTGAAATGACATTTACTGAGGTTAAGCCAAGGAGTAATGGATTTGAACTGGAGACTGAATTCATAGCTAAGCCCTGCCATTCCACAATGTTTACATATTCCTGCTAGGGCGATCTAAAATCCGTGGCCTTCTATACATCTCATGCCTGTTTGGGGCAAGTAGTATCCTAATAACTGGAGGTACAGTTATCCCATGCCTAAAAGAAGTTTCTCCTTTCCTGTACTACATTATATCCAACAGCAGGGCCATCATATTCTCCATCAGTGATGCTGAAACATCTTGAAAATATTCTGGAATTACAAATCCAGCTGTTCAAAAGTGTGAGATTCCAAGGAAGCAATTATATTGCTAAGAGGTTGCTTTCCAAATGGTGGAGCAGGAAGCAGTGAAGGTTCTTTATTTGACATTTCTCCATTGCAGCCCTAATAGCAAAAGTGGTGCTAATGCAAACCTCTGCTGTTGAAACTTGCATGTTGATTGGGTGCATTGTAAAAAAAAATGTTGGAAAGACCTAAGCGGGCCTTGTATTGAAAAAAAAAGTAAAGTACAGTGAATAAAGTCTCTTCCCTGCATTAGACATAATAGATTATATAAACTCTCAGGAACATTTACATATTCTTACATGTAACTCTAAAGGGTGTAGTGCTGGGGAAGCACCTCAGGATGTTGCTAAATGGCCAAGGTGGAATTGTCTCTAACATTTTACTAAATGTCTTTTTTCTGTATTCCTATTCCAGGTTCTGCCATTTTGGCCCTTCTTTTAGCTGGATATTTGGCTCAGCAATATTTACCAATGCCAACTCCAAAAGTGATTGGCATTGACCTTGGAACCACATATTGTTCTGTTGGGGTGTTCCATGCTGGCACAGGAGATGTAAAGGTCATAATGGATGATGGTGGTCACCAAAGTATACCAAGCATCGTGTCTTTTACAGTGAAGGATATCCATGCGGGATATGAAGGACTGGAGCTTGCAGATGCCAACCCCCAGAACACTATTTATGATGCCAAAAGATTCATTGGAAAAATCTTTACCCCTGAGGAGCTTGAGAAAGAAAGTGACAGGTATCCATTTACGGTAAGACTGTACAGAGCTCTTCCATTTCATAGGGGAAGTGGTGCATCGGTATAACTTTGTCTTGGAAAAGAGATCCAGGCCAATGAAGGAAATGTTTAAGAATCACTTTACAAGACAACAATATTATCTCCATGTGGTGCTTTATGTGGAAAAAAATGTGGGTCTGTGATGGACACAGATATAGGTGGTACAGTCAGCTAAGGAATTCTTATAAAGTGCTTGTACTCGTGTTCAACAGACAGGTTGGCTGTGTTCACCTTGCGTTAGCAATGACAGTGAAAGGTAAGAAGGTATAGTGTTTAACCCAGATTTTTTTTTAAGCCAGGTGGGAGGAAATTGTAGGTGGGGGCTGCCCCTGTATTGTGATCCAACTCCTCAGTGACCTGAAAACAGCAGGGTGGTTACTGAAAAGTGCCGGGTGCTGCGTCTGGCTAAAGGGGTCTGGGGAGAACACTGAGGTGCAATACATGTCTCTGTTCTGTTCTGCTGATGTAGGCAGCGACCGGAAGGCAATTCAGGCACTGTTTTTTCCAAGTATGTTCTGACACAATAATTAGGAGGATGACCAGCAACCTTTCAGCTATAGGCAGCAGCAAGCAGGCTTCCGTAAGAGCTTTCATGCCATGGTGGTCCAACTGCATATGCGCAGCTCATCGTTTGTTGCCCTGGTTACCCAGCAATCCTGGTTTTCCTTGTGTGTTCCAGGACTGAATGAACTCCTAGCGCCTGACTGGGAGTTAAATCATCCTGGCCTAGCCAGTCATAATACCGTAAAGATCAGAATGTGGTAGAGAATAAAGAAGAAGAAATCACCGCTCACAGTATAATAGTATGTGTTGGTCAGAGGGAAGAATTAAGATCTAAAGGTCATTGGTGTCCCTTAAACTGGCCACAAATTGGGAAATAGGACACAAATTGTTCATTGCTCAAGGAGCCTCAAGCAACCTTTAGATGAAACTTAGTTGAAACCCCCTTTTTTTTCCAGACAAATTTTTTGAGCTAAGTCTCTTAACTGCTTTGGTAAATCGGCACTAATATGTTCAGTGTTTTTCTTTTTACCCAATCTTACCCCTGCTGCGTACTAGAGATTATTTGGGGAACTATGCATAATAAATGGTACTGCAATGCACGACAGCCTACATGGTACACTGCAGCATATATTAGTCTAATGATGTGAATGAGCCATTACTGAATTCTTGGCAGTGTAAAACTCCTGACTGTGTGCTGGATTCTTTGTCTGCAGGTTCTAAACAAAGATGGTGAAGCCGTGTATTCAGTCAAAACCAATGAAACCTTCACTGTCACCCCACATTACATTGGATCTCAACTACTTTTAAAGCTAAAGAAGATGGCGGAGAAGTACCTTGGCATCCCTGTGTCTAAGGCTGTTATTTCAGTACCTGCGGAATTCGATGAAAGACAGCGCAACTATACTGTAAGGGCGGCTAACATGGCTGGTGAGTGATCCTTTTGCTGATTGGATGCAAGAAACAAATCACATTGGTTATCTTCAAATTGTTATAATGTTAAGTTTATGAAACTGTTGCTATGCTGTAAGCCAACTTGGAGCACTCTCTCTCGGCTCCAGTATATCAGCAGGATTACTGTCTGAAGGCACCACTCCATCTTCTGTGCCTCTTCTAACACTGTGGGGGTC
The DNA here is from genome assembly GCF_032062135.1 of Pyxicephalus adspersus. Lineage (NCBI taxonomy): Eukaryota > Metazoa > Chordata > Amphibia > Anura > Pyxicephalidae > Pyxicephalus > Pyxicephalus adspersus. The sequence goes on along the minus strand of NC_092858.1, from coordinate 158,363,664 downwards.
ATGGAGGTCTTCCAGAAGATAGTGCCATAGCCCTGAAAACTTGTCCATAGTAGAAATAGTTGCTGCCGGTGTTTCTCACAGTTTCAACTTTTGTCAGATTGGCCCTTGCACATTACTGAGTATATTTGAGCTTGTCATGGTATAGCACAGGAGTGTCAAATTCAAATATACAGTGGGCCAAAAATAAAAACTTAGACAAAGTCGGGGTCCAAACTTTTAACTGAAATAGCACCACTACTACAATTCCCTGCGTCTATAAAACAGTCCAATGCAGGGCCACGCATAGGCAGAGAGGCCGCTGGAGTGATGCCAGGAATTGTAGTAGTGGCGCTATTTCAATGCAGCTGCAGGCCAGCTGCAGTTTATATTTAGGATTCCTTTGGGGGCCAAAAAAAAAGGGTGTTGCGGGCCAGATTTTAACACCCCTGGTATAGCAGTATAACTCCAGTGCCTTAGTAGTTGGCACTAGACGCTTGGATTCTATTTCCAAATACATTATCTGTACAAGTAAGAGTAATTTCTCCCTAAAAGTTTACTTTACACATTGTGGTTTTGTATGTGAGTAATTTATCATAACCTGCAAATCTACATGTCACTGTGTTTTCTTTTTCCAGGCGGACGTAAGACACAAATTAAATATTGGAGTAATACCTAGTATTAGCTCCAAGCTTAAAATGAGAAAATATATCTAACGCTGTGCATGCTTCATACTGCCTAGGGGGAACACATTTGGGGGAGTCAGAAATAGTAAGGATCTGGGGGTTCTGGTAGATCATAGACTTAATAACAGCATGCAATGCCAAGCTGCAATATCTAAAGTTTTTTCTAAATATAAAATGGGAATAGACTGCAGAGATGGAGACATAATCCTGCCCTGTACAAAGCATTGGTAAGACCATATCTGGAATTTGCAGTCCAGTTTTGGGCACCAGTTCACAAAAAGGACATTGTGGAAATGGAGAGAGTGCAGAGAAGAGCAACTAAACTAATAAAAGGAATGGAGGAGCTCAGCTATGAGGAGAGATTAGGTGAACTGAATCTGTTCTCCTTTAAGAAGAGACGTATAAGGGGGGATATGATCACACTTTATAAATATTTAAATGCTGCAAATAGGGAACACTCTTCCCAGTTACCCATATATTCACTTTACGGTTTTTGCAAGGAACAAGGGGGAACTTTGCATCTGGACGAAAAGAAGTTTAATCTCCACACAGGGATTCTTCACTGTAAGGTCTGTGAAAATGTTGAATAGACTCCCTCAGGAAGTAGTTTTAGCAATGCGTTATAAAGTTTTAACATACGGACAACAGAGACTGTTGATCAAGGAAACATCTGGATTTTTTTTCCCTGTTGGAGTAATTTGAATCGTGTTTTATCAGATTTTTTTTGCTTTCCCCTGGATCAACTGTGCATATATGGTTCTATATGAAATATGTAGGTTTACATGTTGCTACTGACTTTACTACACGCTTTTTTGCTTTCTTTTTATTATTTATTTATATATATTTTTTTCCTTTATTAAAAATATTGAATTCGGAATATGTAGGTTTCTAGTATGTTTATTGTGCTTGAACTTGATGGACTTATGTCTTTTATCCTTTTCAGGTCTTGATATTTTGCGAGTCATCAATGAACCCACAGCAGCAGCAATGGCTTATGGGTTACATAAAGTTGATGTATTCAATGTCCTTGTAGTTGATCTAGGGGGAGGAACGTTGGATGTATCCCTGTTAAATAAACAAGGAGGAATGTTCCTAACTCGTGCCATGGCAGGTAAGCAGACAAATCCATGATATTTTAAGTATTAATAATTATTACTCTGCGTCTGTAGGCTAGTAGAGTCCTGTAAAGGGTGAACCATAATGTGGTGAAAGTGTAGCACCAATAATTGGGTTAATATGTTTCTGCTTTTTTAACATTGACACACTTCCCTTGTGCTCATGTCATTTAAAGTTGCATGGTACCAGTTTGTAACAAGCTTTATTTTACTTAGTACCAGTTTTATTATGTAAATATTTGAGCTGTTTTACCTGCCAAAGTATTTTATATTTCTGTTCTTGGAGCAGGGAGGAGGAGTGGAGACTTGAGTTTTTTTGTTTTTTTTTTCCCTGCTGCAGTTAGTAATGCTTACAGGTCTTTTCCCTCCCCAAGCCTGTGATTGGACAGTAAAAACATAAACAAAACTACAATATCTGGCACTTTTATATATGAGTGGAGGTCAGCTGTAATTTTACTTCTTGGTTGCAGCTGATAAAAAAAAAAAATGTGGTTTGAAGACGATAATCTCAGTGAACAGCAATAAAGGTGCATGCATTTTTAGTTGAAAATAAAAAACTTTCATCTAAAAAAAAAAGCTGATTTTGGTTTTGGGTGGATTTTATGTCTGAATTTAGAGTAGAATTTAATTCTACCTAGATGATCCCTTTAAGAAATTTCAGATGTCGAGGATCCCCCAGCTAAAACTTTTTAAGTGTGGACATTGGGAAGAATGCACCTTAAATTGATGGTCATTGAGAAGTATCTGTCGGGCATGCTTCCCATCAATCAAAATATTTAGGCAGGGGTTACTTAAGACCTGAACACTTTTTTTTAAAAAGTTCCTCTCGGTGGCAAAAAGGTTAAGAACCTCCGTTCTTGGACCAAAAATCTTTTATTTCTTTTTCTTGGTACCCTAAACAGATTATTGTTGCCAAGCCATTGCCCATAGGATGAGATGGTAATTATCTACATTCCTAGGAACCACTACTGTAGAGTTCCACTGTACTGATGTTGACAAAGGTTATTTGATGATTATACTGAGCTTTATTTTGTGTTTATCTTCACAGGTAACAATAAGCTTGGAGGTCAGGACTTCAATCAGAGATTACTGCAGTACTTATATGACAACATTTACTCGACTTATGGATCATTGCCATCTCGTAAAGAAGAAATCCACAGACTCAGACAGTCTGTGGAAGCCGTCAAGTTGAATCTCACGTTGTATGATTCCTCTTGGGTCCGGGTGCCTTTAACATTACCTGCTCAGTCCACATTGAAGTCAGGAGAGAAGGTCGAAGAAGACCACACCGAGGAGAATATACCCTTGAATCGGGATAACCAAAAAGATGAGAGCAGTGGATTTCAAAAGGTCTTTTTTGAAACTGAGATTTCCAGGAAGCTATTTGAGCTCTTGAATGAGGATTTGTTCAAGAAGATTATGGTGCCCATACAACAGGTATTAGAAGAGGGACACCTTGAGAAGGATGAGGTTGATGAGATTGTTCTCGTTGGCGGATCTACACGTATACCCCGTATTCGGCAAGTCATTAGGGACTTCTTTGGCAAGAAGCCCAACACATCGGTTGACCCAGACCTGGCTGTCGTAACAGGAGTGGCAATACAAGCAGGGATTATGGGAGGCTCATGGCCTCTGCAAGTCAGTGCAATAGAAATACCAAATAGACATTTAAGAAAAACTAACTTTAATTAAAGTTTCTACTGTTCTCTTAAGTCCACGCGTATTCCAGAGAGGTGGCATCCCACCAATTTATTCTGTGTTTAAATCTGATCTTTAAAGATATTTATTTTTTTAAGACTTTGGGGAAAGACTTTCATGGAATGTATTTAAGTTTAGTTGGAGAAAGTCTTCTTTATATTTATGGCGTTTTTATATCTATGGTACATTCCTTAAACACATCGCATACTTGAAAATATATGTAAATATATTTTTGCATTCATAGTCCTGCCGTCCTTTTTTATTTATTTTTTTTTTCCCTCCTCTTTTCTTATTAGTGTATAGAGTTCTCAACAGTGGCATTCGTTTACATAAAATAGATATTAAATTCCAGGAAGTGTTATAAAGTGTTGAGGGTGGCAGTTGTAATGTGCAAGGTTGTTTCTTTCCATAGAAAAACATGGCATTGCTTGAGATCATTTTCTACCTTCATGCCTCCGCTATCCCATGAACTTTCCATGGTCTTTTAAGATCCAGAAGTGTGGGTGCAGATGGTAAATAGTAGACATATGTGATAAATGATACTGTGGACAGAAATGTACCTTATCAGACTTGCCACTCCCAATACTACTTGATTACATAGCAATCCTCTATTATAAAACCCCAGACAATTTATAAGTATAGATGGTTTCACTGGGAAATGTTAGATCCTCTGTCAGGCCTAAATACTCTCATTCCTTCTGCCCTCCTGTCTTAGCCAATACTGAGCCATTATTGTAAATAAATATATTTGTTTTTTATCGTTATGGGAAGAATGTCATCCTTCCAGATTGACACCAATGATCGATTTGGCTATAGTAATTGACCTCAGGGGTCCAAATTGCTCACAGCTCAAGGAACCCCCTGGCAACCTTTGGGGGAACCCTAGCTGAGAAACGCTGCTTTAGAGGGAAATGACAATTTCAGGGTCTCCCTTGTGGGTTCTGCATAGCAATGTATAATGGATGCTATCTAGAATTGATTAGCAGAAAATTTAGTTCCCAGCAAGGGCTTGGTGGTGACCAGCATGTGACATCAGGTCATAATGAGAAAGCTGGTTTGTACAAGCAGTTAATGAATTTGACCTTTAACTGCCTAATCTGTATGGGCATACCGATAAGGCTGCATGCTGATACACAAGCATGTGAGAATAAGATATAAAGCAAAGATAAAAGCTGTTTGGAAAGCTTCACATTAATATGTATACTTCAAAATATTGTATTGTTACATAACCATACCCATTTAATTAATGTGTTGGTGGAAGGGCTGCTTTATGAAATTGAACAATGAATGTGCCTGCTGCAATTCTTTGCACTAGTTTGTTGTTTATCATATTAGCACTTTAGAGCTTTTGTATTGGTGACGCGCGCCCTCATTGCTTCTGCCAGCTCCATCAGAGCCAGCCTAGGATCAGGATTCACCTAGAAAACAATTTTCTCAATACTTGATAATAGTAGTGCAGTAAGGGCAGAGCGGACTTTCTCAAATTTGTTTACATGAGAGAACCCTTTCTATAGTTACTATATCCACAGCTCACAGTATATTAGTGTGGTGGTCAGTGGGAAGAATTCCTCTTACATTGCTGCCCACTGGATAGAATTTCAGCCTTACAGATTACAGTAATCTCTGGGGGATCCTTAGGGTACTTTGGGACTTGGCATTTATGGTCCCAAGGACAAAAAAGGCTTCAGACTAGGAGACCTTTTAATTATTGAGAGGATGGAATACAAGAGAAACCTACAGCAGGTTCTGTTTTCATCAATATGTGTTGGTGATTGTTGATTATTTGATTTTTTTTAATTTGAAAACTCCACTAGGATATAACAGCTTGAATGTGATGTACTGCTTCGTGCAGCCTTGCGTGTTATTAGATAGCCTCAGGCAGTGCAATATGCAACAAGTTATGCCGTTCACATTATATATATGCAGTATAAAGTATTAGATATGGCTTTTTAAAGATCTCATCTGCTATTCAGGCCAATCAGTACCAGATCAGGAAACCCTCAGGGATAAAAATTGGGGGAAGGTAAATCTGGAAGCCAATTATCAGGAAATAAATAGGAGGTAATGCATCAGTTTTCATTGTAATTAAATTGGCAGTTGTTACAAAAGTTAATTTAGTAAATAGGTGTTCAAATATTAGGCAGTTCTGCAGTTCAATTTTTTTTTTTTTTCAATACAACTGTAGAGATGGAAATTTCCCAAACAGGGTTCAGTGGAACCCTAGGAGGTCCTCCAGTGGTTACTAGGGTTCCATGAGCAAATGAGAAGTTTGTGACTCTCAGTTCAGTTTAACTGACACCAGTTAAATATCACCTTTCCAATGGCCAGCCATGTAAGGGTGATATTCTTCCAACAGACCCCCACACCAATGTACTGTGAGCTTTGCATATAGTAATTATAGCAGAGCTTCTCCGAAGACCTGAAAGTTATTTTAAGGGTTCCTTAATTTAAAATGGTGGGGAAAGGCAGCTTTAACCGGACATCCTGCCTGATGCCAGCATTTCTTGTGAAGCATTTCACCCTCTATTTCTGCGTAAAGATAAATATTCTTTACCTGACATCCTAATTATTTTAAACCTGCTCATCAGCTAAATCTACGCAGAAGAAATTCCAGAACCAGTGTTTGTCTAAGCTGTTCCCTAAGTACTTCTGTCTGTCTGTATGCAAACATCTATGTTTGTTACGTGTGTTTGGTCACTGAGATTGGAATCTGCAGCATTCCTATGTACCCTCTCTACATATCCCTTGCAGGCAGGGCTGCACTGTGCAGAGATGTAAAACACCTCTCATCCACTAGATGGTGCTATGCATACGGCTCATATATAAATTGCAATGCAACTAGAACAGCCTTTCTCAATGTTATTTTATAATTACTGTATCCGCAGTACATAAGGGTGGTGATCAGTGGGAAGAATGCATTTTACATTGCTGACCTGTGGGAAGATAGCCGAAAACATCATTGGTGTCAGTTCTGCTAAATTAAGAGGAACACATTGCTTGAGGAACCTTAGGGATCCATAGAACTGGTTGAGAAAACCCTGCACCAATGATGCTGGCACTGGCAAAAAGTATAAAAAAAAGTTGCTTTTTACATCTACTTAAAGACCAACCATAATGACTGTATCAATTTTTCTTTTTTTTTTCACTCTTTGCATATTTTTTTATTGCACCATATGTGTAATTATGTCACAATAAAAATTACCGTCATGGTGAGCTGTTACCAGCAATGATATTGCATAGAAATTGTGCCAAAATAAAAAATAAAAATAAAAAACCCAACTTAAGACTTTTTGTGCCATTCTGTTAAAAAAAAAGGCTTTTCTGCCTGCACAGACTTCAAGATGATAACACTTTATTATGTTTTAGTACAGCCATGTAGCATAATAGTCAGATTATAGGTTTTAAACATGTGAACATCCGGCTCCTGTAGTAATAGTTGGAAGCACCATTCAGCTATTACAAAGATGTATTATGTGTTGGGTTTTGTCAGTGTAAATTTTTATAGGAGGCTTTTGCAAGTCCCAATGCTAATTCCGCAGTAATGGTGATATATGCAGTGTTGTCACTGAACCTTCATGCTTTGTACTGTTATGTCCATGTAGAGAAGAGGCCTACGGAAGTATTAACATTGTACAAAATGTTACTTGTGGTCTTACTCACATTGAGTAGGATTTTTTATGTGTTTGTTTCCCCAGAATCCTAAATTCTATGTGGACAGTAAAGAAAAAAAATGTTATTTTAAAAAGTAGAAATAAAATAATTTAAGAAGCTAATTGTGTGGTTTGTGTGTTTATTTGCCTTTCTGTTGAACACATTTGTAGATTAGGTGTTATATGTGGTGCATAAAGATTTGTTCAGACTGGCAGTGCAGTTATCGCTTCATCATGCAGGAGAAACACTGCAAGTAACGTCTACCCTTGGCTGCCCCATGGAGAATGAATGGGGGTACATTACAGCTCGCTGTCACCTGCTGATTCTTTAAGAACCTGCAGTGTAGTCCTAGTCACCGAACACCTGGCAAGGATTGCTTGCTCCTACCACAGGTCTGTATTTTTTTTAAAGCACAAATCCAGATAAAATTCATTTTGGTTTGGTTAAAGCAGGGAGGACTAATGGCCCACCTAGGGTTAAGACACATGCAATAAGGCACTCTGTTCATTTGAGTGGGCTGATTTATACACAAAAGCATTTTTTCATGGTCCTTGTATTATACCCCAGCTGTCCAGTGCCCATGTATTGTGACCCAACTTTTCAGTAACAAAAACAACCGGGTGGTCACTGAGAAGTGCCAGATGGTGCATCCAGCTAAGAAGGGAAATATTGCATCTTACATACCAAGAAGCCTATTTATTCAGGTACCGTCCAGCCAAGTATAAAATAGGCTGTTTCAGGGAGCATGCAAAAAATTTCCCAAACAAATGTTGGTCTATAATATTTTTACATTTCCACTTGGCTTCGAGCCTTTGTATAACTCTGTGTTTGCTGAATTTTTATCTGAGCTCCATGTTTCAGCATCACAGAAACTCTAATTGTGGATTAGTACTGGTAAATGTCACAAGGACCATGAAGTGCGTGGACCTCAGTCCTTCCTAAAGACCCATTTACAACTGTGAGCTTTCTATTTTCAATATGGCAGCTGCTCCTTTAAAACACACACTTATATAGGTAGATGTAATAACATGAAGATTGCCAGTGACACGATACCTGTGATGTCTACAATGGCTTATAGAAAATGGAAGCTTCCCCATACTACCTCGTCTACACATCCCAGTCGGATAGGGGTTTCCATTTTTATGGCATTCCTCTTTAATCTTCCTTTGAATTATTCCAGTCAACTACTGATTGGACTCATGCAGACATTATGAAGTGCTTGCTATTAAAAAAACACATTACATTCACAAGTTCTGTAGAAAAGAATATTTATTGCTGTTTCAACAAATAATTTTGTTTGCAGTAATTGATTGTGACTAATCCCTGAGATGAAGAGAACACATTGGCATAAAACAGACTCATCTACTATTTGTATGGGAGATGGAGTCCCCCCATTTCTGCTCACATATTACAGTAATACGCATTTGTTTCCAGTATTTATTTCTACCTAGATGAGCAGCAAGCAGATATTATATACAATGATATGTGGAGAAATGACAGCAAGGCAGCTGCAGTACAAATGTTTAGTGCAAATTATATATATATATTTATATATATATATTGTAATAATCAGAACAGACAATACAATGGTCCTAGACGATTGTACAATGAGTGCACCTACATCAACATGGTCAGCAAAGTTCAGGTTTGTTAGTTCTACCTTTAAAAATACATCATATTACATATATGTCATTTTAATTATTATAGAAAATAGACTTTTCTAAACTATATAATATATATATATATTCTATATTACATTTGCAAATTATACAAGAATTGAAACTATCTATGCATGATGCATTTGGCCTAATTAAAAGGTATCAGTTTAGTTCTTGTAATATGCCTGAAGGGTGATTCACTTATTGGTTAGCCTGCATACTTGGTAGGTTCCTGCATAGAACATTTGCCCCATTCAGCAAGCCAACAAGAACCAATCAGACATTATCTTTTAAAATGATACCTGGAATCAGACATTGCACCTTCAGATATTTCCTATACAAGAGGTTCCATGGTTTTATTGAAATAAAGTTCCCTGAATAATAAAATAAAGTAAGTAAAAAAGTATCACCTACAGATTCTGTATTGTTGCCATCAGATAATTGTAGTCTTAACATAAATATCATTTCAGAATTAAAACACAGGGAATACTGCTGGATGAACAGTTCCTAACAATGTTAAAAAAAAGTTGTGAACAGAATTCAGTGGAGTGCAATGTAGTTCATCATCTGGAGTGTTCATACAATAAATAGGGGAGGAGAATGAAACAACTTAAAATATATAGCTGTAAAGAGAGACAATTATTGCTAATCTGCTTAAAATAGCAATTGCCTGGCTGTCTTGTTTTATTATTGCTTGACCTGGAAGAAACATGTGATGAATCCAGTTAAAACTCTTTAAACTAAAACAAACGGGCAGATTTTTACTTTAGATCTTATAAAGCAGGGGTCGCCGAACAGTGGCCCACAAGAAAATTTTGGTGGTCCACAGAAAAATTTGGACATTATTTGCAATTTTTTATGTTTTATTAAAAATAAAATAAAAATAATATTCTAATAAATTCCTATATTCTGAATTACAACTTTTGACTTTATATTGCACTATAAATTCACAAATTGTACTTGAGACGGAAAAACAAGGGAGGCGCAGTGTATGAGGCAACCGCTGCTGAGCCGTAGGCTTCAGTATTGTTTTGACTATTACAACAGTCACCCCGCTCCGCCAATACCGATTCTCAGCCCATTGTTTTATTTTATTTGTTTATTTCTCAGATGCTCTTTTAGGTAAGTATGACCTTAACTGTGTATTTTCTTTAACTGTTATACAAGTTATTTAAGGGCATCAAATAGTTGGACTTTGATAACTATCATTTCTTGTTTGGTCTTAGATTGTAATGAAATAAACCCATAATGAGTGAGAAAAAGCAAACAAATATTTAGCATTTCTTTAGTAATACTAAAGATAATACAACTAATGATAGTAACAATAGTAATACTTCACCTAACCGTGAGCTGATCAATGAATCAGAGCCCCTGTCCTAGTCGTCCTAGTCAGGCACCATTAGGAAGATCATTATTTTAATTTAATTTAAACATTCATAATAATGGTCCGCAGGATTTAAAATTATGAACTTAGTGGTCCGTCCGGTCCGAAAGGTTGGTCAACCGCTGTTATAAATCTCTCAAGTAAAGCAAATTGGAAGGGAACTCATAAGCTCATGATTATTGAAGACCAATTGTTTTGGGTTTGGAAAGGTTGTGAAAAGATTGGATGTGTTGGTCAAAAGGACACAAGTTGCATTGTGTGTACAAAAAACAAATACATCCTATCTAAATTCTGATCATTTTCAAAACATTTGGCAGAATCTTGCATCTGTGTGTGCAGTGTTCTGGGACTTGACTGATCAATTACTAATAAGAATATTTGGATCAGTAGAGCACAAAAATGCCAGCAGATCTGCTTCTGTGTATTAGCTTCTAACCTGATATTTGTTCCAGGTCAAAAGCTCAAAGTATTGAAGCTGAATGGTCAGCATGGCATCCAGGCAACTAACATTTCTTAAAAGAAAATAGATTATAGTAGACCTTACGTTTCTCTCAACACAGCTTTTCTTTGGTAACTGGATGGAACATTATAGTAGGGAGGAGAAAAGGATGAACACACCATGCTGACCAGACAGTTTTGTGTTTTGATCCTCCTAACAAGGCTTCCTTGGGATGAAGGTCTGTTGGGTCTGTTAGACAGAGATGAGAAGTCCTAGCATGAACTTATCTTCGTCCTTCTGAGCGATCATTACGATCTCTTGGCTTTGTATTAAGCTGCCAAATTCAGAGTACTGATTGACCCATTACAGTCCGCAATCCCCTGGGCTGCACTTCACCTTTAAAAGCTGATCTAATGATGCCATTGGAAAAAAAAGTTTAAAAAAACACATAAAGGAATGATAAAAGTAATATATATGCAAGGGAGAAGAATAAATTGTGTTCATCTGGTAGAGAAATTGTCATCTGTGTTTATGCTTCCTTTGTTTACCAGAAAAAAAAGAATTGGATGGAAATATCAGTGCCTGTGCATGGAACATTCTGATATCATGATGTATATAGTACCAGCAATCTTCCTTGTCACATATATTGCTCTGTGTTCTGCTGTATTCCAGCTTCTGCCACCATCTTGGAGAAGACCCCTTTCTTCTGTATCAGTCGCTGGGGTTCATCAAACTCCACAACTCTGCCTGCTTCCAGGACGAGCACCCTGCAGAAGAGCATTAAAAAGTAATATATAGTAGCTTGTACGTCATGTATTTATTATGGTCCAGATTTTATTTTTTTTATATGTTTCAAATAGCTTTAGGCTCCTTTTTATGTTTTTCATACTCATAGTTTTTTGTGAAAGCTGCAGCCAACTCACAAATGTGATAAAATTAGAGCCTCTCTTTTATATGCGAATGTATGCCGACATATCAGTCTTCTTGTGCACTGGGAAGTGGTACCGGTGACCTCCTAGTCTGCGTAAGTTGAATTCTCAGGTTGTGCCTGTTTTTATATGCTGCAATTACTAGGTTGGCCTTTTTTTGTTTATTTCTACCCTCTGTTTGTTGTGCTATATGTCTGTTAAACTAAAACCAATAAAGATATATTACAAAAAAAAAACTAGAGCCTCTTATAGACCGCCATGCCATGGCGAGTAAGGTTTTTGCCTTGGGTGCTATTATGGGGGGTCACTGACACCCCATCCCATCCTTTTACACTAGGACAATATTTGCTTATTACATTTTGAAGAACTGACATCTGATCCTGATATACAGAGCAGTGGAATGGCTTGTTAAATTACCAGTTAACCCCTGTGAGTACTTTGGAGGTCTCCAATACCAAAAGGGCCTTTGCTTGACAGCCACCCAGTGCAGAAGCAGCTGCTCTCCCCAATCCCATTTGGTTTTTCATGCAACAATGACTTAATCAGCATTTTTCCTTTTTATTAAATATGACCCATTGAGTAAAAGCACATATGATTAGCAATCTGCTGGTGGACAATGACTTCCAACAGAAGCCCCAATGACAAGGGCTCTCCTTAAGAAAAAAAAAAGCGTTTTACCTTTCACTGTCCATGACAGTGTGCAGTCTGTGCGCTATGGTCAGGACAGTGCAATCAACGAATGCTTTGCGAATAGTGCTCTGAACCAGGTTATCTGTTTCCATGTCAATGGAGGCCGTTGCTTCGTCTAGGACCAGAATCTTTGTTTTTCGGAGTAAGGCTCGAGCAAGACAGATCAGCTGCCTTTGCCCAACACTGCAATACACACATTACTATTGACAGCAAGCAAGCATATATGATTAAAACACATATATTGGAATAGTTCTACCTTCCAAAAGGACAGAAAGTTCCATGCAGCCACTTTTGTAACATAAGCACCCTTGTCAGACTGCACCCTATTCCAACACAGCAGCAGAGCTTTTTTAAAACACACACTCAACTTCCTCCAATCAGTATGTTCACTGGCAGCTTATTTAATTGGAGAAAAATAAAAGCACTAGCTATTTATTATTTAAATCTAGTGTGAACAGGTGAGGGGTACATACTGTATATGAAACCCATATACCCTCTAATATCCCATGCAGATCAGATACAAAGGATCACAATGCTTACCTGAGGTTCTCTCCTCCCTCTGAGATGTCATGGTAGAGTTTCTTGGAAAGTGACTGCCCAAAGTCCTTGAGATGACACAAGTCCAGGGCCTCCCAAAGCTCGGCGTCCGAATGTTGGTCTAAAGGATCCAAATTCATTCTGAGTGTTCCTGAGAACAGAACTGGATCCTGGGAGATAACAACACACAGTCAGATATATTCCAAGTATTTAAAAAAATGTACTGAATATAACTGACAGAACTGAAACTTATATTAAAGCATATTAAAACTGGGTACAAATGGCCTGTATGTTTTAACCTTCAAGATAGGGAGATTTACCTAATACTAGACTTATGTATGCATGGGGTTTTCTGGAACTCCCCACCTAACCAAGTCATGTTTGAAGGAAACCTTTACTGTTGCCATTGCCATGTGCATCCATTGATTTCCTTCTGAAAATGCCTGCTGCCTGGTTGTCCCAGACTTCAATATTTAAAGTCACTGCTCAACGACACTTATAATTACAATTATAATTATAATTAAGACAAAAAATAATTATAATTTTTGTTTTCTCAGATCCTAATAAATTCTGGTTTTGGTCATGGAGATTGTGTGGAGTTTTGAGTCAGATGAAGAACCTAATTTCCAAAGCTGGAGAGGATACACTTTATCAGTGAAGCTGGGTGATCCAGCAAACCTGGACTGGATCTAGTCCAGGATTCAAAGCATTTGCTAGCAAATAGCAAATGACTTTGAAGCAATCCATTCAAGTTTTGCTGGATCACCCAGCTTCACTGGTGAAAGTGTATTCTCTCCAGCCTTGGAGAGCTTTATTAAATCATGTCCAATTTATTTTGGGTTCAGTCTTGCACGGTTTTGGCAAGTTCCTTTCCTGTACAACACAATCATAATGCGCAGGAAGTCAGATAAATCCAGCCACACTCAACTGATTTCTAACAATAGGTTTTGGTGAACCTCCAGTGGTTATTGCTTCCTATATTCCAGGCAGGATTCAATAAATTACTTTATGAAATAGTATAAGAAAAATGCTAAACCAATATTTTTAAGACAGTTTAGAAAAAGAAAGCCAACACCTAACTTGTGCCTTTACTGTTTATTATTTGCTTCTTTTCTTCTGCATATATTTTTGTTATGTATGACCACATCTAATTCTATCACGGACTCACCTGTGGTATGATATTAAGTTTGCTTCGTAAATCATGGAGACCAATAGTAGATATGTCAATCCCATCCACCACGATTTTGCCTCCTGCCCTCTCTACAATGCGAAACAAGCAGTTTGTGAGTGTAGATTTCCCAGCTCCTGTTCTCCCAACAATGCCAATCTGAAAAAGAAAACAAGTTTAGCTATCTCAAAAGATAAAATGACGTTGAAAAGTCTCCAACAGTACAGAAGATGAACTTTCACATCCATTATGAATTATGTGGACAGGTTTTGTCAAGCGTTTGGAACACATGTCAAATGCAGGTAAGCAAAATTCCATTAACTTTATTTAGACAGTACTTATGGCAGTTCAAAGCCTGCGTCTCACGTGCTTTGCATGATGCTAAATTTGTTTGGATGCTGCATGTCCTACTGAGGTGCAATTCAAATGCAGGCAAACCGTAGGCACTTTGCATTCAATGAGCTTGGAAAGAACATACATCAACATAAGCCCTAAAGAATGCAGCTGTAAGTGGGAGCACCCTGCCACACCCAATCACCATATCATCCATTTTTTAAAGTGTGTGGCTAAATTGCCTTCTTTACTGAATGAATACATGTTACAAAATAATAATATTTACCAACATCATGTATTTAAAAAACCTAAACTATCAATTAATTTGTATCCAAACAGAATGGCAATTAAGCTACAGCCTGTAGCTGCTAGTGGAGCTAAAGGAGATTATACATCAGATTGTATCTATGGTGAGCTTCAGCAAAAAGGAGACAAAAATGTACAATCTGTAATCATTGGCTGGGGTCACCAGTCACCAATAAGGCATTATGGGGGCTGGGGGTTTTACATACAAGGGTTATGTGGTAAGAATGTCAGTTCAAGAAAAAGATATAGGGTTTGGGCATGTTAGGATTTAAGCAGAAGTCATGAGATTGAAGCTTAGGTTATGTCATTGGAAACAACAGGAGAAGAAAAAAGAAGGGAACAAAATCAGAACACTTTTACAGTTAATACCAAACACTATTGTGGGTATAATGTATGGGCTAATATAAATCATAGCAGACTAAAACTACAGCTCATGCGATCATTTCAAGCTTTGTGCATCTCCAAGCATGACTGGCCAAACATTATTCTTTATGTTGCCTTATGTTACATTTGTATAAAGTATTGTCCCCCAGTTATCTTCAGCAAGAAATCAATTCTAGATTAAAATCTTTCTAATCACCTTCTCTGTAGACCGCAACTGAAAGGTGACATCTCGGAGGGCCAGGTCATAATCTTCCCGGTACCTGGCCTGGTAGTTCGTGAACTCAATCACTCCTTGGTCTGGCCACACTGAGGGAGGCCTTCTAGCGATAACCCAGGGGGCCTGGAACCAAATAAGAATATTTATATATTGATCTCAATATAGTTGAACATATTAATATCTTGTCTAAACTGCAGCAGGGAGGGGATCACAGTACCTCTTTCTCCATTTCTTCGTATTCACAAATTCGTTCAATGGCTACTCCATTTGTCTCAATCTCACAGGCTTTGCGTACCCAAAAGTTTAATGTCTGTGTGATCTGGAGAGGAGAAAAAAAAAGGCATATGGTTAAGAGTATTAAAGATGTATGCTATTTAATAAATCTGGTAAAAATATTTATCCACTATTGCAAATACAGAGAAATGTTATGCCAGCAATCCACTGAGTCAACCTTTCTGTGTGCTCTGCCTGAACTGCACTGAAACACTAAACCACAAAGCTAACCTAGCACTGCACTGGTATAGACATGAGGAAAGGGAGATGTTCTGTAGTCCTACCACACTTTCAGCCCAAGAGTAACAGCATTGCATATCTCAAAATACAGTACTGCCTGCATAGCACAGAAAGTGTGCTGCTAGCAGGTTAATTGAAGAAATAAAAAGCTTTGAAAAAAAAGATTGCAGCCATCTGTATTTCTGCTCTCAGGTTCAGATACACTTTAAGGATTCCTAACTGGGATACTGGGAAATTCTATAGTATAGTGAGTATGGTGCCTTGTGAGCATTAAACAAGAATCAGAGGACTAGAAATGCAACTACCCCCTAAAGCATTCCATAGGTTCCTAGGATAATGGGATATGGCTGGTTAGTATGGGAAACATTTCCACTTTTATAAACCAACCAGTTTAAAAAAATAAAACTTGTAAGAAGATCATGCAGCCTGGGAAGCAATACAGTGTTGCAGGAATGAAAATAGACAAAGCATTTGTTTATATGGTATTATTGTGTGATAGGGGTTCCAAAGAGTGGTTGCAGTATGTTCTCAAGTCAACCAGCTCCTATGAATCTATGGTACCAAGTCTTTTTTAACCTTTATAACATGAGGGGACCCTTGAAAAAACTTTTTGTCCTAGGAAACCCCTGCCAAGTTTTCCTATATCCACAGCTCAAGGTACATTAGTGTGGAATACAGCGGCAAGATTGTCACCCTTACAGATTGCCAAAAGAAATCATTGGTGTTAAAGTGACTTAAGAAGCACAAATTGTTCCATGCTCTAACCCAGTGATTTTCAACCACTGTTCCGTGGCACACTAGTGTGCCTTGAGAGATGTTCAGGTGTACCGTGGGAAATTATCCAGTTACCATTGTCGAGTGCCTGTGCTGTAGTGACTGGCAGAGTAATGTAATACTCTTCCATGTCAGTGGGTGGCAGTAGGTAGCTCAAGCGCCTTGTTTATTTTTAGAGGCGAGAATTAGCTACAAAGTGTAATTTTGTAACACTTTTGATTTGTGGTGTGCTGCAGGATTTTTTTAATGTAAAAAATGTGCCGTGGCTCAAAAATGGTTGAAAAACACTGCTCTAACCTGTAGCAACCTCAAGGAACCCTGATTGAAAAACAATGCTCTAAGCTATACCATACCATATCTATGTTAGTGAATCAGTTTTCAATTGCTTCTAATTTTCCTTATGTGCAAATGGTAAATCTACTTACATTTAGCGCATAGGTGATTGACAGTCCCACTATGCCAGAAGTCAATTTGTCACCAGCTTGAATGGCAAACAGAGCAGCAAAGAAAACCATCAGATTCCCTAGAAATTCCAGTCTTACCGCAAGCCACCTATTTATGACACATTATTTCAGTCTTAGTGAAGAAATCTGTTACATGCATGTTTATTTACAGGCAGAAAAACTTGGCTAAACAGAAAAAAAAAAAAAGAGAGAACATGGTTGACCACATACACTATATTTTGTTGATCTAACAGATTAATCCTGAATTAAAATCTTACAGACAGCTATGTCAAGAACCTAAGGCAACAGGTAGACAGATATCACCCAGAAAACAACTATGGGGGAAATATAAACGTATTACTTGTAGGGCTGGAGCCTGATGGCGTTTCTTGTATGACCCTACTAATGTTTGGATTCACCTTCTTTGCCTCACGGAGCTTTTAGGAGACCATCTGTCTATCAGATCGGGGTAAGTTTCGTAAGTTTTATGATAAAACCATAGGAATTAGAGCTACAGTCTCTCAATAGTGATTCAACCATTAGTTTATCCAAATGCTACCAGAAAAAAAAAGATGTTTGACTCTACAAAGTATCAAATGAAGAATCTTTTTGCCTAATATTTCTATATTTGGAAAACAAACTGTGCATAATACAAAACTATGTTTCCTGAGCTTGGGGACATTTGGTATTATCCGATACTGTCAAATGCATAATTTACAGGGAACAATCTTTTTAGCAAAGAAACCTGTGACTGCCAATTGAACAAGATGTGCAAAAATGTTTTACCAAGTCTTACAAGCTTTATTGTGTCTGTGACAAGTCTTAAAAGCAATAATAGAAGTATATGAAGGCTACCAGTGGTGATCTTCATTTAAAATGCTAATTTACTAGCTGTATTTCTGAATCACTGACCCAAAAACTGTACACAGCCTATGGAGTGAAAATGCCACATTTGGGTTAATAATTCAAAAGGTATTAAAGATAATGGATGGACAAAACAACTTGGCAGCTAGCATTTTAAAATGGAAAAGTCAGCAATGGCAGCCCAATACTTTTCTTATAATTAATTTCTTTTAACTACAAAGGTCTAGTGAGGTGGATATCAATAAACACTTAAATAATTAATTAATAATAAACTGCTCTGTTCACCAGTACCTGTTGGAAATCACATTATTGTAGTAGCAAACCAGATTTTCATTCACCACATCCTTATTCTGTCCAATGAACCTTTCCTGATGTCCATAGGCTCTGATGGTTGATGCCCCTAACAATGTCTCGCTGAAGTGGGAGATGACTGGAGATCGAGAAGCTCCATCAAGTCTGCGAATCTGACGTGAGCTGGCGATATAATATCTCTGAATACAGGAGAGAACAAATAGCAATAGTGAACTTGCCAATCTGTATAATAAAAACAGGTTTTTTCTTGCTAAACAGCTGGCTTTTTTTATATATTTATGTGAAACCTAAACAGAACCTGATAGTCATTACAAATGGATTTTTATAATGTAGAACAAAAAAAAGTTATGCTTTTATTATAGTCAGCGCTGTGTAATATGTTGGGGCTATATAAATCCTGTTTATTATTAATTATATTATAATATATAATAATAATAATATAATAATAATATTAATCTTCCTTTAGGGGGCAAATATTCTTTTGGGAAATCTCAATTCTGGAGTTTTGGGGTGTATAGTCTGTGCTTCAATAGTTAATAAAGAATTTGGACCACCCCTCCATTTACAAATGCCTCTGTGTATATGTCCTTGGTACTAAAGAGCTGAATCTGACAAATCATATGAATCTTAAAGGGTGGGCAGACTGGAAGGGGACTGGGTGGTAGGGAGGTTCGCTGACCTGCAAATCACATTGAATCTGTTGCAACCCTGTATTTTATCTTATATTGTGAAAAAGAAAAACTACTTTAGCTCATCCTTTTTTTACCCAGAAACATTTAAGTCCTTACCTGGATGAGCAGATAAAAAAATCCTAGAGGAACAATGGCCACTATGAACAGTGGAGTGGCACACACAATGACCAGTATAGTGCCCAGCACATCCAGCATACAGTTCAACCATGTTCGTAAGTAGTAATGGAAGCGCTCATCTATGACATAGATGTCCTGAAAAATGACAGCAGGATAAAGTTATAGAAATATGCTTTTATACTGCAAAATTTTGTAAAATAATTCTGACTTTGATGCTTATTGTCATTAAAGTCATGGTAATTACATAAACAGAGTGTTCTTCTTCACAGATGAAAACAGTAACTAACAGAAAGTAGGTAAACTGCTTGTTTGCTAAGAGAAAAGGATGCCCCAGTCTGGCTATCTGTAAATCAGTGTTAATGCTGCTTAAAGTCTCATCTCATGTTTACACTTGTTCAATATTTTTGTAGCCTTTTAAAATGCTCCCAATAACTGTAAAAGTGCTTTTGACTGAATAGTGTCTTAATGGCTATGCAACCATTGGACAGGCATTCATACTTGCATTTGTCAGTGTGCACACCTGTATGCTTTACAACTGTGAAAGTTTTTGGAAAAGCTGGCAAGGTCAGCAGGACAACACATGCAAAACCAAGCTGCTATCCTGCCATTGTGCTCCCTAAGCACATTCTGCTTTACAAAGTCCATAGTCATGCCACTAGCTGTCCCTCAAAGGGGCTCACAATGTCCCTACCATAGTCATATGTCATTTAGGGGGCAGCTAAATAACCTAACTGCATGTTTTTGAAATGTGAGCGGAAACCCACGCAAACACAAGAACCTGCAAACTCCATGCAGATAGTGTCCTAGCCAAGATTTGAACCTAAGACCTAGCGCTGCAAAGGCCAGAGTGCTAACCACTGTGCCACATAGTCATTACAATCTGCTTTACCTACAACTATGTAGTGTGAAGGCTTACCAGACGGCACCTTTTTCAACTGTTTTTAATCCAAAGAGGATTATACAACCAAGATGGTTCTCATGATCTGTTTATGTCTTCAGGTACCTAATCACACAGGAAAAAGTGTTTTCTTGGGTATGTTTCTGCCCAGGTCTTACCTTAGTAAAACGATTCAGTACTTGACCCATGGGTGTTGTTTCAAAAAACTGGAGAGGAAGGTGTAAGATATTATCCAGCATTTGGTTGTGCAATGAGCGAGAGGCGCAGATTGTTCCTCTGGTGATCACATAGGCGCCATAACAGACAAAAAGGCCTAAATAGAGGACAACATATGTAAAAAGTTACCGTACATGTACAGTGAGCGTAATAGAGGCACATAGTGTGGATCTACTTTTCTATAAAACTTCATGTAAGAAAGAGGTCAGCTGTAGGTCAGATCTACCAGACAATTATTTATGAATGATCTCACTTATGTCATACTGATGCTATGAACACTAGCCAAGATCCACGGGCCCTAAATGGCTATTTAATTCTACAAGAAAGTAGAAATCTCCTTAATGAGTGGTGCATTGCGAAACAGCAAATGTATGGATCAGTATTTCTAGATTTTTTAACATGAGGGAACCTTTAAAATAACTTTCAGGTCTTCGGGGAACCTTTGCTATAATTACTATATCCACAGCTCACAGTATATTACCATGTTGATCAGTGGGAAGAATGCCCCTTACATTACTGGCCAGTAAAAAGAATGCAATCTTAAAATTGTTCATAGCTCAAAAAGATCATTGGAGTCAGTTAAACTGACCTTAGAGGCACAAATTGAGCATTGCTCAAGGAACCTCTAGCAACCTCTGGAGCAACCATTGAGAAACACTGGTATGGGTGGTGAGGGGGCAGCCCATTATTCCAAATGGATTTTCAAAGCCTTGCTGACTTGCTTTCAAAGCAGCCAACAGCATCTATTTTAAAAGCATTTTAATAGCTTCTATTTATATACATTACACATAGTTCTTCAACATTACTATATTACTTTGTCTTTGATGGAGCTTTACCTTGCAGGAATCCCAACACTCCATAAATTCCAAGTCGATTGTTCCTCAGGTCAGCCCAGTCTGAGGCATCTTTTATTTCCTTGGCCTCCGTAGACCATCTACTCAGCCACACGTTTTGTCCTATAGCCATAGCGTTCTGTCCTATGTAAGCTACTATTGTGAAGGTCACCCAGAACCATCCAAAGGCATTAAGGTATTTCATCACTACTGACATTTTCATCTAGAAAACAAAATGGACAGAAAAGGTGGACAAGTTATATATCATTAAGCAATATGTATATCATGATGGCTACCTGGCTTGGTGCTTGTACAAAACCTAAGTAATGTTCCATAAAAAGCTTAAAGCAGAGGCCTTCAACTCCATTCCTTAAGGGTCAGCACCCAAAATACCTTTTTAGTATTTTTCTAATGACAGCACTAAATAAAGTAAGGAATGGATTAAAAAAAATCAACGTTTGCCTCCATTTACATCAAAATTTAGCCAGTGTGTGGCCATCATGGACTAGAGTAGAAGACTTCTTGTTTAAAGGGTTATCTAACCACAGGTGTTGGAAGCGAGTGGACACATTTAAATTTGGAGTCAGCCCAGAACTCCTTTGCTGCACTGTAAAATATGACAGCTCCATGCCCCTGGTGCTTTCTTTAGCAACCCTCTAAGAGCTGAACTTAAAATCTTCCCAATTTTACTAAAACATGTATTCTGTTATGAAGTTATAAAGTCGCTGTAAATCCGAACATGTCGGTGCATGGACAGTAAGAGTCTCAAAAGTTAAATCAGTCTTCAAGCCACTAACATATTGCAAGGATCATAGGTGGATTTACCAGGAACTAGAACCAATTTTGTTACCTGGCTTAGCAGAAAACTTACTTAGCTATTGAACTGCTTCTAAACAACTATTAGTTCCAAGTAAACATTCCTCCTTATTAAAGCCTATTCAATAAGTGCCAATTAAGAAATGATTCACAGAACCATTACTAATCCCAGTACTTACAGTTATGCATTACAGGGGTTTCATTGAATCTTTTAGGAAAGGCATACAGGTAAATGTTTGTATATTAAAAGCTTTCTTGAAGCCAGGAGGTAAAACTATGCATGATTAGGAAATGTTGCTTTATATGATGTATGCCTGACTTGGCATAACAGATGGTATTTTTTTGTTGTTGTATTCAGTATAGGAATTTGTTGAAATCACTTACATTTCCTGTGGCAACCTTTTCTTTATTTATTCTTGGAGTATTTGGCATCTCAAACACTGATCTGTTGAAAATAAATACTTAGTTTAGACATGTTTTTTTCATTGAGCTACTTGCCAATTTTATGTAAAGAGTAGCCCAATTCCAACATACATATTTCTATTCATATAATTATTTAAGATAATGTGGGACATGGTTAGGGTCTGTCAGATTTATATTTTTGGATTTGTTGGCACTGGACAACCTGCTGACCCGGACAGTAATTCAAAGAAATCAGAAGAATCTCTAATAGGAAGAGAGCCATAAAGAACCACGAAAAGAGGTCCTATCCCTTGGCCATTGTATCAGAAAAGTATTTTATTTTAGCCCTTGCTGAAGACATATTTGTTTAGTCCTTGCTGAATTACATACTACTTTACACTGACAACCCAAAACACATAAACCAACTTAGTTCCCCTTATGCTTCACTCCATTTCACTAGCCCTCTAAAAGTGTCGTGTGGTATCTGAAACCAAGATGTGATCAGCTGCTGAAAAAAGCTGGGATTAATTTATTTACAGTTGTACACACGCATATATTATTTATTATTATTATTTTTATTATTATTAATAAACAGGATTTATATAGCGCCAACATATTACGCAGCGCTGTACAAATCATATGAAACTGGTCCTGTAGCAGCCTAAAAAATGTTATCTGGGGTTAAGAATTGTTTGTCACCTATGAGTCAATTAAAACTACCTTACATGTTCATGTAAGACTACCTCGCCCAAGCTTTAAGATTTAAATAATAATACTAAAAAAAATGGACCTGCCAACAGGATCAATTATGTTACAGGGACACAGAAAAACAAAATCCTCTGATTTAATGTTAGGAACAGACAGCATCACATAGTGTACTCCATATTTGATTTTGCCCATAGTTCCAATTTGCTGAAATGTAAAACAATCAATATGTTTTTTGTATATGTGCAGGTAGGACAAACAGAATCTATTCATTCTAATGCTAACCCAATAACTAAAATGATAACATTTATATCCTAAACTATTCTATAATCTTAGATATATATTTTGTATATAATAGTAACATTTTTCATAAACTGCATTATTACCCTGCCCATAGTCTTACCTGTCTTTTTGAGCCAAATTATCTCCAGCTTGTCTCCGATCCTTTTTGAGATTCTGGGTTTCTTTTACAAGATTTGCTGAAGACAAAAAAGGGGATCAATTTACGTCCATTTGTAATAAAGCAATAAGTCTTTTTCAGAAGTGACCCTTATACATAAGACATCTGAGCACACATCGCAGGAGTCACAGTACAGTACTGGGCATTTCCAAACTGCAAGGAGTGAGACTTTTGAGGCTAGTATCCAAACTGGAGATCCGAGAAGATTTTTATGCTTTTTTATCTTTTAATTTTGTTTCATTGGTATAGTGGTTTTATTTGTTTATTTCTGGCTATCAAAACAGTGTACTTGTGCAAAACAATTATAAAAATGAGAAATTATAAAGTAGTAAGTTTCATCCGCAGCAGTCTCCGTATACAGAATACTGGCCAAAAACTAATGTCCTCTAATTGGGAAGACTTGTGTGATTAACAGACATGTAAAATGAGCATGCACATGTTTTTTAAAACATATTTTCATAAAAAGCTAATTTCATATTAAAATATTTTACAAATCTCTAGTAGCACCAGATGACAATGACTTATCCATTTAAGACATATGTATAAACTGATCAGACTATTTCTAAAATCTGCTAAGTGTTTACACTCCACAAAAGCCTTGTTATCATTCAAACTTGCCATACCTGAATATATTGCATGCCAATCATATACTGTGAATGCATTCATATTTATTCACAATTGCAACTTAGAAAATACACACTGGGGGCCATATCTAGAAATGTATTGTAACTAATAATATTGGACATACATATCATAAATAGAACATTGATCTTTGCTAGAAAAAAATACATATCTGTACTTACAAGGTTTGTCATGAAGATTCTCTTTCTGCACTCCAGATGTCTGGATTAAGTCCGCCAAGTCCTGCCGTTTTGATATGAGGTCAGTATAGGTGCCAGCTTGAGCTATCCTGCCATCTTCCATGACAATAATGAGGTCCACTAAAGGTAGGACGGTGAGGCTGTGTGTCACCAGGATCCTTGTCTACAAAAAAACATTAGTTATAATTCAACATAAAGGAAAAACACACACTTTCTGGTGGAGAATTTTTCAAGTACAAATCTTTTAACAGGAGTACAATTTTTTTACTGGTGATGTCTGGTAAATGTCAAATTTACTGCTTTATAAATAGACCCACACAATATAAATTTGATTATCAAGATGGTTTCTTCTGGAAACTTGTAAAAAGTTCAATGTTCTCCCCAGCCCCTTTTATCTGAGCGCACCACCCAACAGTAACCACCTGGCTGTTTTTGGGTGGTTGCTGAATAATTGGGTTACAATACAGGGACTGCCCCCCACCTACAGCTTCTTCCCACCCAGCTTAAAAAAAGTTCTGGGGAGAATACAGAAGTTAATCAGCTCAGAATGTTTTTAGTAAAGAGCCTAGTATCCTAAAGCTAGAGACCTTAGAACTTCAATCTAATGGAAAACTAAGATAATATATTAAGAAACACTGCTGGAAAGTCCAGCTAATGCTTTAATCTTTACTGTATACAATAGGAGAAAACCATCCATGCAGTACAGGACTGATACCCAAATGAAGTTAGATTCTCAAAAAATTAAGATCTCAACATAACCCAACAACTTTCCAGCCATTTTTATTTAAATATATAAACCGAAACCTAATTTGATTTTAAAAAAATGAAAGCAAGGTGAAAATAGTAAAGAGCAAGAAATAGTAAAATAAGTACAGCCAATATAGGCATATAACAAGTGCTAGGAGCTATTAACATACACTAAAGGAAATTTGTGCTGAATATGTAATATTGCATAATATGTATGACATTGCTGATGCTGATCTTTCTAGCATTGCTAGCTACCTGGCTCTTATTCCAATTCAACCTCTTTAGTCTTTGAATAAGAATGCAGGTCAGGAGATCTAACTTTACATAGACTTTTCTGATCAGTAGGCTTGATCTAGGTCAGTGACGCAGAAAAAGGTGAAGTCAGAGCAAGAGGTGACTAGTTTAGGAGGGCAGCGCTGGGGCCCTACATATTCTTTTTTCACTACAGATTTCTTTTTAAACTGAAAATGATAACCTGACTCCCGTACCAATAATTCCCACTCACTTTTAACTGACAACAGGGATAAAAATAATTGTAAGGTCAAACATTGTTCTTGCAAAGGTTGAGGGCAGTTTGCACCATCAAAATAGGTCAAGATTATTTTCTAACATTCACACTTAAGACTGCAGCTCATTGCTACAAGGGCTGTTTAAAATAATTCAACCATATATTATTAAAAGCTTACCTTATTTCTTTTTTTGTGGTATATTTCTTTGGGTATATGCAGCTCTCTGGTTTTATACTTTTGTTAATACGAAGCCTACACTGTTATGTTAAATATGATGTATGCGTTGTAGGTCTGATTTTTTTGTTATGTATATCTGTTTTTTTTTTTTTTTTTTCTCCGAAAATTTAATAAAAGTGATTGAAAGAAAAGCTTACCTTATTTTTTAACAGTCCATTCTGTCCAATGACCTTATCAAATAGATGCTTCCCAACATGAACATCAACAGCAGACAAGGGGTCATCTAACAGGTAGATGTCTGCATTGCTGTACACAGCTCTCGCAAGACTGACTCTCTGCTTCTGACCACCACTTAGGTTTACCCCCTGCATACATACAAAAGATAAAAATATAGGTAAGAAACTGCATTGTACAAGTTCATAAACAGTAGACATTCTCTTATTCTGATACAACTTTACTCCATGTGTATTACTAATGTCTATTCCTCAAGTAATAAAACTTTGAGGCAATAAAGGTAGATCTGAATAATATCCATTCAGCACAGGGCTGTATATTTGCAGTTCAGCAACAATTAGGTGACATATTTCTCACTTTCTTTCCAATATAAAGTGATACACTAGTTTTGTAATAAGTATAGTCTCACCCACCCTCCAATATAAAGCCATACACACATCCTGTAATAAGTATAGCCTCACCCACTGTACAATATACAGCCATAGCATGGTGGTTAAAAAGTAAGCACTCTGGCCTTTGCAGCGCTGGCTCCCAGGTTCGAATCTCAACCAGGACACCTGACCTGATTTATTAAAACTCTGCAAGGCTGGAGAGGACACACTTTCATCTAGCAAAACCTAGAACAGATCTGGTCCAGGATTGAAAACATTTGCTAGCAATGTTTTAAGAAATCTATTTTAAGTTTGTTGGATCACCCAGCTTCACTGATGAAAGTGTATCTTCTCCAGCCTTAGGGAGAGCTTTAATAAATCAGGCCCACTATCTGCATGGAGTTTGCAGGTTCTCTGGGTTTGTGTGGGTTTTCTGCCACATTCCAAAAAAATGCAGTTAGGTTCATTAGCTCCCCCCAAAAAAATTGAATAATATTTAAGCTCTCTAATAAAGACATATGCTTTGATAGGAACATTAGATTGTGAGCACCTTTGAGGGACAGCTAGTGACATGACTATGTAAAGCGCTGTGTAATATGTCGGCGCTATATAAATACTGTATAATATTGAACACATTCTGTAATAGGTATAGTGTCACCCTCTCTGATATAAAATGATACATCCAACCTGTAATGAATATAATCTCACCCTCTCACAAATAAAAAGTGATAGACCAGTGCTGTAATGAGTAAAGGTTGACCCTCACTCCAATATAAAGTTATATTCCAGACCTCTGAGTACAGTTTTACCCTTCCCCTGATATAAAATGAAACACCTGTAATAAGTAGGTTTACCCTTTCTCCAATTTCAGTTTGGTCACCATGTGGTAAGAGCTCCAGATCAGGAAGGAGTGCGCAAGCATCCAGGACTCTTTCATAGTACGATTTATTAAAAGTCTGTCCGAATAGAATATTCTCCTGAAACAATGCATTTTGTATCCATGCTTGTTGCGACACATAGGCCACAGAGCCCTGTTTCGATTTAAACAAAAAAAGATATTAGGTAATCAGTTTGTAGGAACATCACCACTAATTTCAAGAGGCTGACTTGTCCCATAAAATCCGTATTTTAGTAAATTGTGCAATTTTAGCTAACAATAGCAACATAAAATTGAATACTCATTAACATTAAAACTGATTTACAGGTAGTCCCCGAGTTAAGGACATCTGACATATGGACGAACAACTCCTAGATATGAAGGGGGCTTCCCTGCTTGTTCGTGTGCAGGACAGAGGCTTGATGGAGGGGGTGGTTCGCATGACTTGCAAAAGAAGTTCTTTGCTGTTCTGTAACTCTTTAATGCCCAAGACAAACTCTGCAGTTGTTTCTGTTTGCATATCAAAGCACAGCTTGCTCCAGAAGTTAATGAATGTCTAGACTCCATAAAGATTTGGACAAACATCTGCCCTAATTGCATTTATTAAAATAATGTACCTTTTCTGACTTACATACAAATTCAAGTTAAGAAAAAACCTACAGTTCCTATCTCATATGTAACCCTGGGACTATCTGTACTTGTGTGTTAGAAGCTCCAGTATTAGAAGAGTGGAAAAAGTTACATGTACTGAAAACATGTTTAAAACAGAGCTAAAGTGAGGGTTCACTGGCGGTGGGAATGTCACAGTCCATAATGGCTCATTGGTGCTCTGTGAAATCAGACACAAAGCTGACACATGAGCAACATACAGATGCTAGTTCACCATCACTGAAACATTAGTGATGGTTTCCAGTAAAAGTAGAAATGAACAGGGACTGTAGTGACAATTTGCATTCTATGTTGAGGGGAGGATGGAAGGACAAGAAGAAGACGGCCTGCGGCGTCTCCTTCATAGGAAATGACTGCTGTCAATGGCTGTTGGTTATTTAGGTATACTGAACAATGGCAGGGCACAGCTGTACAGACTGTACTACTAAAATCTAACATCTGTCAGTACCTTAAATTACTAGATTCTAAAGCCTCCATAGACTAACATAATTCTGTTTTTGCTCTGCATGCAACCCTGGCAGAGATAGACCAGAGCTGGATCAGACAGGAGGTGAGGTTGCATTTCCTGGTTCCTCACACCTGTGAACTGCGCACGTGGGTGAGACACTTCCATGTAGCCCATAGCCTAGGCTGTCTTTGAAAACCAGTGGGCTGTTGTATCAATAATCTTACTTTTCTCTGAACAGTCCCATTCAGTTTATTCATCTCCCCTAGAAGTGCAGAGAGCAGCGATGACTTTCCAGATCCAACTTGGCCAACAACGGCAACCAACGAACCCTCCGAAATATTTAGGTGGAGACTAGACAAACAAAAAAAAATGTATTAGCATCATTTTTAACTTAGTAGGTAGTGCATATGTCACTACAAATAACATGGTTCAAAGTTGTACTTCTGGACCTAAAAAATTGAGCACAGTGGGCAGCCTGTCTTTAGGTCTCAATAAGAATCACACTCCTGGCCTAAAGCCCAAGTGAACTCCCAAATAAAAAAAGAAATACAAAAAAAATCAAATTAAAAGTCAGAGCTATAGTTTTCAAATCATCAGGGAAAATGAGCTTTGCTGATTGCAAAGTGCTAGGTAGTAGAGGTGTAGGACCTCTGCAAAAGAGAAAGCTCTGAAGTTACTTTAGTAGTAGTTAGTTGCATTCAGCTGAGGACATTTCACAGTATTCCAAGCTGCTCCATCAGTATTTTGCAGTTTCTATGCTGCAAGCACACCCTAATGGATTACCTATAGCAATATCTGCAGGACTTACTTGTGACACAACTAGCTTAACTGATAAGCCAAACTCTATGCAAGTAACAACTGTATTGTGGGAGGAGTACTGCTGACCAACACCATAGAAACCAGTAAAGCCCTTCTTTTCTTCCCTACTTCCAATAGAGGGTTTAAAGAATTCTTTTAAAGGTTACTTTTGATTGAATGACGGGACAATTTATTTGCTGCCAGTTACGAAATGGCTGGCAGCAAAATGAAATGAATGATGTGAAATGACAAAATGGCACATATATCTTATATGCATGTTTAAGTTAGGGATTTTCCTTCAACAATGTTTCCCAATACATAATGCTTATTCTCTTACTCTTTTAGGATGGAAGGACCATTTGTTTCCCATTGGAAGGAAGCTCCACTAAATCCAACCGCATGATCTGTATTTATAAAAAGAAATACTTTAACAGAATGACATATAGAACAGTAGGAATTATTTCACCTAATTCACTAAAGCACATGCCATGTCACCTAAAAACATAATTACTTTGAGTAAAGTAGCTTTGTTTTAATAATAATATAATATTCACCATAAGACCAATTCTAAGTATGCAGGTTAATAAATTATTTCTGAGTATAGTTTGAAACAATCAACAATTGAAACAATCAAACAATCAATATATCTGATAATAAAACTTTCACAAAATGACTGTATTTATTTGCAAAAAAGTTAAGCAATTAATGTGGTACAGTCAGTCCCCTCTTGCCAGTCAACATTGAGAAACTGGAACTAGAATGCACCAAGTATATCTTTGTGTTTCAAAAGCTGAAACAGTGTCAGACTACAAATACCCGTTATGCCCTCACTGGCATATAGAAGAGGACGTTTTCTTTCACAACTGGCAATTGAGCAGAAATGTCTTCTCCTAGCAATTGTAGGCAGGCCAATACACAAGTTCAAATAAAATAGGAGAGTTAAGGAGCTCCTCCATAAACAAGCAAATCCCGCCCTGGAATAACATGACTTTAGCTGCCAAGGTTGACTACATTAAAAAATGCCTTTATGCTATTTTTTCTAATACAATGCCACCAAATTATTTCTACTCTATATCAGCAGACACTTCATTTCACCAGGTGGTGCCAATTTCCAAAAAAAATATGGGAAGTGGATAAAGAGAATAGGAGGAAGATGCTACAGCTTGTAGAAATGATTCCCCTAAAATATCCAACAAACCTCGACAATTGTATATTATCCATAGGGCCTGTATCATTCCAGTACATATGTATAAATACACACTCATATATAGTTTGCTTTGTTTGAAGTGTTAACAGGTTCCAGGTTCCTTTTATCATTTGTTCAAGGATATTGGCAACAAGTCATATACTTGAATGACTGAATGGGTTTCCAGAAAGCTTTTATCCCAAGATTTGTTTACTCGTAATTGTTAAATACCGTATTTTTCGGACTATAAGACGCACTTTTTCTTCCCCAAAACTGGGGGGGAAAAGTGGGTGCGTCTTATACACCGAATACATGTTAAATATAATTAAAAAAAATCATACTCATCCGATACCGCGATCCCGCGATGCTGCTTGCTTCTTCTCCTCGCTCTCCTCCCGGCTGCAGCGCGTGTCTCCTCCTCCTCTGAGCGAGGAGAAGCCGACACGCATACCCCAGCGATCCCATAAGCAGGCTGATCCAGCCTGCTTACCGGATCGCGAGGGCACGTGTGCCGGCTTCTCCTCGCTCAGAGGAGGAGGAGGAGACGCGCTGCAGCCAGGAGGAGAGCCAGGAGAAGCCGACACCCGTGCCCCCGCGATCTCATAAGCAGGCTGGATCAGCCTGCTTACGGGATCGCGAGGGTACGGGTGCCGGCTTCTCCTGGCTCTCCTCCCGGCTGCAGCGCGTGTCCCCTCCTCCTCTGAGCGAGGAGAAGCCGGCACACGTGCCCTCGCGATCCGGTAAGCAGGCTGATCCAGCCTGCTTATGGGATCGCTGGGGTATGCGTGTCGGCTTCTCCTCGCTCAGAGGAGGAGGGGACACGCGCTGCAGCCAGGAGGGGAGCGAGGAGAAGAAGAAGCCCACAGCATTGCGGGATCGCGGTATCGGGTGAGTATGATTTTTTGGCACAGGGTGATCAGAAGGGGATACATTGTGTCAATGTATCCCCTTCTAATCACTCTGTGTCAATGTATCCCCTTCTGATCACTCTGTGTCAGAGTGATTAGAAGGGGATACATTGACACAGAGTGATTAGAAGGCGATACATTGACACAGAGTGATTTTTTAGTATTTTGTTCAGAATCTTTTTTTTCTAGGTTTTTCTCCTTTAAAATTGGGTGCGTCTTATAGGCCGGAGCGTCTTATAGTCCGAAAAATACGGTATTTCCATCTGGATCAATCTTAACCTGGTGCAGCATAGATTAATGGAATGATAATACAGTTCCATGTGTAAACTAAAAAATGAGCATTTCAGTGCCCCATTGTGACCTGCTCTTCTGCATCATGCAGATCACGCAGTTTGTTGGTTATTTCACATGAAGATCTAGGAAACCTTAAAAAGATTACACGGTCACTTTAAAAAGTCCATGTAATGTTCACTTACTTCCTTTATAATTAGTTTCAACATTTTCTGGGACAAGTTCTTCACCACAAAGAAAATTTTCCAGTCGTGCCAAAGAAACTCTTGTCTAAAAAAAGTAAACAAGCAAGTTATTGAGTTTGAGTAAAGAGTTTGCTAAATATGTTATACAGATTATTCAATACAAGCACACTGGGGCCACAGATATCACAGCTCATAGCAACCTTCCTTCTATTAATTAAATGATGTGCAAAAATTTTACCCTAAAACTAACTGATAATCCTTTCCTCTAATTTCCTTAAATTGATAAGGGAAAAAAATCCTGTGCTCACAGTGGAAGTTTTGAAAGTTTGTTTAGAAGAGAAAGTTACAAAGTAAGAGGGTAAAGAACAAAAAGCAAAAGTTTAACACATGTGGATACCTTGATTGCAGGTTGTAGAGGATCTAACTTGGTAGCCATATTGAAGGCCTATTTAAGCTAAAATTCTGGACAAGTGCCATCCAGGAGCTCTCAGGCATAAACATCTGACATGTTAAGTCATTAACAAGAAATTGCACAAACTGCACATTACAGCATAAGAGACACGAGTTCCAGTTATCTTGGAACAACTTATCGATTGACTGTCCTTCAGAGCCCCACAATGCCTGACAAAGAAGAAAAAACTATCCCCATGGTCACCAACAAGACATTCCAAGGACTTAGAGAATGACAAATTCTCATAACATTTTCTGGTACAATTCATTGTAGCAAGCGAACCTGTATTCTATAAATAACCGGAACATAGAATATAAGCATAAAACATTTAATTATTTATTTCTATTTCAAAATCAGTCATAACAAGCCATACAGAAGTAAAGGTCTGAGGAGTTATTACCTTATTCCACTTGTACTGAACTTCATTTTAGAAAAGGTACACCACATGTGTAATACTAGCAATACACAGACAATTTTAAAGCAACTTCAGCCAGCTTTGGATTGCAAAAGTTAACAACTACCTGTATAAGATTTTCACAGAAGTTTTGAAATAATTACTATTGTTCACATTGAACTCTTTGGTCCTTATTGCACTTACAGTTTGGATAAAAGTAGCCAAACCTATTAATATTATTAGTGTTAATAATAATAATAATCAGTATTTTTTATAGTGTTAGCATATTACCCAGCACTGTACATTAAATAGGGGTTGCAAGTGACAGACAGATACAACCTATGACACAGATGGAGGAAAGGACCCTGCCCAGAAGAGCTTACAATCAATAGGTGTTACTCTAGAAATTGCCATGTGTATGGCCAGTAATATATCAGTTTAAAAATTTTGCTGCTTTGACATTTTTTGACAAAAAATGACATGGTCATAAAAACTGTGATATTGATCAAAAGTGCCTTCATCAAGTGACAATATGGTAATTCCACCCTATGGTTAATGTTTGGGTGCAGACTACACAACAAGGCACTAAGGTAGATTCCACACCATGGTTGATCATTTGGGTGTTGGCTAAGGAACCTGGACTAGGAAAAATGTTTTTGAGTGTTGAAAGCAAAAACATACTAACCTGTACCACTGATGAGATGACTGTGGGTAAATCAAACAGTGGAAGTCGAAGGATGTTGAAGAGCGATATTGTAGTAAAAACCTTTGATGCAGTCAGGATGTTACTTTCATCAGTCAGGAAATATACTCCAAAAGTAGCAATAGAAACCTTGACAAAAAAAGCAATAATTGTGAGTTACATTTATTGTACATTACCCTGTGAAAAGATTTGAGAAGAACAGGTATAAAATTATGCTAAAATAGTCTGACTGAAATAATGTTTGTACACTCAAATAATCTTTGTACATTCAACCTTTTGAATCATACAAAATAAATAATTTATTACCATATAGACAGGGCTAATAAGGACAGGGGAGATTTAAAATTTAAGAGGCTCTACAGCAGAAATGACAAATGGCTTTAGCTATTACCACCTGTTCTCCATTTGCATTCTGCAACTCCAGGGACCAGTTTAACTTAATGAAATAGATTTTCTGCAACTCCAATGTATTTAAGGAAAGTTGCAGCCACAGTGTTGAGCAGGAGACGCCTAGCTCAGGGCCGGGTACATTGGAGTCCTAAGAGTACCAGTGGTAAAAGAAGTGAAAATCGACTCCCAGGTGCCCAGGACCTCTATTTGGAATTAAATGAAAAATAAAAGTGAAAATTGCTGATGGGTCACAAAACATCAGATTTTTTGTCTTTATACTATTTCATCCTACATTTATGACTAGTACATGTTAAATATGTCCCAGCTAAAAAATGCTTTATGTCATGTGAACAATTTAAATATTACAACTAAGGGTATATTATTTGGGTGTCTTGTCACATTTATCAGCTACAGTATATGTTCTGCATACTCAATTAGGAAGCCAGTGCATTTATGTATCTATGTAATCCATAATCATAAATGGGCTATCTTTTTACAAGGGGATTTGGATTAGGCTTCCACCAGGAATCATTAATGAAGAAAGGACAATCCAACTGCACAGAAAACATTGACATATTCCATGCTACAGCCAAATGGACAAAGTTCTGTAGCACAAAACACATCAAAGATTTCCCTGCCTTTGGATTGTGATATTTTTCAATATAGATTACAACTAAAAGCGCAGCTTCAAACTGTGCACTGTGCATGTTTGTATTTACACCTGCATGAGCTGAGCATGTCTAAATATGTGATCTCTTTGTAGCAGCAGCCATTGCAAACTTATAGTCATCTACATTAGTTTCGTCTGGAACCACATCAGACAAAGTAGCAAGTATTCTACGCAGTTTAAAATGCATTCAGCTGCTGGGAAGTAGAGATTTAGCAGCTTTTTGACACCCAGATTGCCACTTCGATGAGCATATTACTTCCCTTTTTACAGGTAGATTGTTAAGACAAAGTGACGCTCTGGTCATTGTATGATCTGGTTGGTAGAAATTTGTTACTGCATAGTAGTGCTTTCAACCATTTCTCATTAAATACCTAGAATTTCTTTTCTATTCAGTAAGATCAAATAGACAAAACATTCCTAACGGTTTAAAACAGTAATAACAAAAAATTACAGCAATACGGCTTACCAGGAAAGGAATGCAGGTGAGCGTCAGCATAGAAAATGTGGTCAGATATCCAGAAGATTTCAGCACATCCATTTCCCTCTCCCGAATATCAACCACTTTCCTCTGATAAGACGGTTCCCAGGCATACAGCTTTAGAATCTGCAAACATTGTACACAATTCATATGAACACCATAATATATAATATGACAACACAAATGGTAGGGAAGAGCCCAAACTCTGCCATCACTTTTTTGTTTGTAAATCATTGAAAGACAGTGCAACTTTATTGCTATAAATAAGGGAAGAAAAATACACATTAAATATATCCTAAATAAGCAAATGAACTAGTTTAAATTTTATTCAAAATAATGTGTAAAAGATATCATTTAAATGTAACTGCTTCAGAAAGCTGACAAAATATATAAACTATATTGTTTTATTTAATATTTTTTTTTTATGTTACACCCACTGGGTATCATTTGCTGCCCCTTAGGACCTAATCTGATCTAATACCACAATCACACATAAAAATACTCTATGGCCAGTTTTGGCAAAATCTATAGTTGGCATTCCAACACTTGGAAATGCTGGTTACTTGGCTGTCCATCTGATCCTCTAATTTCGTGTTTCTCAATCTTTTTACCATGGTGAACCCTTGAAATGACGTATATTTACTATATCCACAACTTATAGTACATTAGCTTGGTAGTCATTAGGAAGAATTCTTTCTGCATTGCAAGCAAGTGGGAAGAACGTCACCCTTACAGATAGACAAACAGATTGAGGTTGAGAAGTACTGACTTATGAATTAATATAAAGCAGGATGGAACTGATCTGTGATCTTGAGCTGAGTTAATGCCTTAAAATAAAATATTAAAGCCACTGAAACAGTATGATAACCAGATAAGCTTGAAATCGCTATCTCTATGTTTCTTTTAGCTCAGGTTTATTGAGTAAATATAAACACCCAGATCATACCCATACAAACACAAAGAGAACATGGAAACTCCAAGCAGAGAATTCCTTAATGTTACAAAACCCAGGACCCAAGTGCTATGAGGCAGGAGTGCCACTTTTTATGCTTACCTTTATTCCATGTAGGATTTCATTTAGTAACTTGATGCGTTGATCTTTACTCTTCAAATGGCTTTTCTGCAAGGAGGGAAAAGATGTTAAACTGGCCAAAATAATCCCAGGATTTTCCATAACTAACTAACAACAAAGGGCAATCATTGAGGAGTATTTAAACCAGAACAATGAACCTGCTCTATTTTACCATATATCATTAGAAAGTGTTTTGTTATATCTGTTTGATAAATGCAAAAACTACATTTTGATTCTACGTTATAGAAAAGAAAGGGAGGTGTCTCATAGACCTAAAACATTATCTCTATAGGTACAGTAGGGACAGAACAGGGTGTAAAAAATTGTCACCCTAAACAGCAAGTATGTTACTAGCAGGATTTATTATACCAGAAGATAATTTTAGATGATGCTCCATCTCATACATTCCTAAATAGTGCAAAAGCTAAAAGACAGCAAAAACAGAACCTTATAGGCATCAAAATACAGACTAATTAAAGAAAACCCAAAATGGGCATCCAAATGAATCACCAAAATTAGTGGGAGAGCGGATTTTGAGGGTTGCTGAGCTCATGCATGCACAGTGAGATCAGCAAGTTTTTTCCCAAACCCTGTCACCCGATCTCACGCTTGCGCAGTGTGAGATTGGGTGACGTAGAAAGAAGAACACATAAGAAGAGAGGATAAAATGTTGGTGCCTGGTGCTCCCTCTGTGCCAAGCCAAAAACACGAGATTTGATGGAAGAAACCTTCCGAAGGATAGACTGATCTCCAGGATTGAAGGTTTGATTTTTATGTTTTGGGTTAGTTTTGGGTTTACTTCCACTTTAATCTATAAGTTGATGCCTATAAAGCCCTATTGTTGTTGTCCTTTGGCTTTTATACATGTTACTGGAATTAAAAAAAGGGGGGAAAGCCTTAAAAGAATGAAAACCAATATTGCTACAACATCTAAGGACTGGTAAATGTCAATGTAACTATTTTTTGTGCTTGGGTTTACATACATTTCAAGAATACACATTCTTAATTCTGCTACTTAATGTCCACTGTATTTATTATCATATTTCTAACAATTTGTCCAATGTACCTTTTTTGACCTCCTCTGGTCACTTGTGGAGTAACCAAGGAGCAGCACTAAAGTTGGAAAGAACACATGGGGTGCTTAGAGAAGCTGTAAGACCCTTGTACTCTAGTTCAGCGGTCCCCAACCACCGGGCCGCGGCGGTGTTTTCAGTGGGCCGCGAGTACATGATCCATTATTGAAAACGAAGCGGCACCCAACCACCATCCGCGGACCGGAAGTGGTCCGCAGCGGTGTTTGTATGAGATGCCGGTAAATTTGTGTACGAGCAATGCGAGCACATGACATGCAGCTCGATTGGCTGTCAGATGTCATGTGATCGCTTTGAAGCAGCAGAGGTGCACAGAGAGAAAAGAGAAGACGCCAGAGTATGTCTTCTCTTTTCTCTCTGTGCGATTAATTTCTCCCTAATACTGATCATTTACGTGGATTACCACTATGCATAATCCAACATGAACACCCCATATTTTTAAGTGACCCAGGAGAACAGCCTAACAACCACCAACCAATAAAAGTGCCAAAAGAAGTGCTCCTCACTGCTTACTATAACAACTGTCAGGGCTGTTACAGTAAACAACGGGGAATAATCACATGAGTTGTGATTGTTAGGAAATTACATTAGAACTGCAAGGGGTGGTATGAAGTGAATGTTGGCCACTTGATCAACAAATGAATGGCCATTTCTGATCAATGTTCAGTTAAATATTGTTCAAGAGTGCCCTACTTTTAATAGATATCAATTAGATTCAATGCATTTATTGAATGTATAATTTATGAAAAAAGTAAACTAATGTACAACCACCTTTCAAATTAAAGCTATTTAAAACTATTTGCAAAACCTTATAATGTGATTATGCCCTAAAAGTTTACCTCTGCACATATCAATCATTTAACATCAGGTTGGACCCCCTTTTGTTTTCAGAACTGCCCTAATTCTTCATGGCAAAGATTCAGTGAGGTGCTGGAAATAATCCTCAGGGATTTTAGTCAATTTTGGTTTAACGGCATCATGCAGTTGCTGCATATTTATGTGAGCTGTGTTGACCCTCTCTACAAGAATACATTTCAGAATAAATATATTTTCACAGTACCTTCAGCTGCTTCACTTTAGCTGCAATGTAAGCATTTAGAGGTATGACCAGGACCAGCACAGCCACACCAGCCAGCACGGATGGCCCAAGCTCCTGCCAGAGGAAGACTATGGCCATGAGGATTTGGAACGGGGCCGACCACAGCAGATTAATGTTCACTGTGAGGTCCATGAGCTGCTGGGCATCTGATGACATCAAATTTACCAGTTCTCCCGTTGTAAATTTCCTCCGCGTAGAGTTTGCCAAGTTTAATGACTGCCAAAACAACAAACTAATGTTACAAAATATCCTAAAAGAGTTTAGATGTGACAACAAACACCGATATACAGCAGTATGTAACTGTGTAGCACTACAAAGCAGAGACTACCTATTTATTAAGCAAATAATCTGCTCCTAGTTTAGTATAGTTACAACCTATACATGGAAACATATACAAAGTATTAACACATTTTAGTAACATTATAATATCAAGCCAATCATGTATATATTTAGAAAAATCATTTAAAGGAATATATGTTTCCTTTACGGAAAATGTACTTTCAGTAGTCATATGCACAGAAAAGCAATTGCAAACATATCTAACAGTGGACCCCTGATTAGAACTGATTTGGGGACTCCCAGCTGAACTGATTTGCGGCTCTGTTGGCTGAGGACTGGCACATTTGCACCTCCCTATGTCCACCCCTGCAGAAGAGAAATGTTAGACCGCTTCTCCACTTCTATGGCATACAAAGCTGACCCAGTCTAAGCTAGGAAAAAGAAAGGCTCTGTTCATATGCTTAACCAGAGATTCCATTATTTTACTATGCTGTCAATCAGCATGATGTAGTAGAGGAGGACACAAGTAAATAGAACCTTTTCCTTTCTACACACACAATGTAGCAGGTGTTATGCCTTACACTCCATATTTATTAGCTGCTTGCAAGGAAAAGAATAAAAACAATGGTGAGGTGTTATATTTCAGGATTTATCAACCCAAAAAAATTATTAAACAACCTGCTTTTAAAATAAAACTGCACTAAAAGGAAGATGCAGTATCCTATCATAGGGAGATATACATAAAAGGGTTCTGGGCTCTAGGGAAGTGTGTTTTCACTCTGACCACTAGATGGTGATATAAGGCAAACTGGCTCTATCTCCATTGGCTTTTTTATTACCATTAACTTTTATTCATATAGCACCAACATATAGCACTACACTGTACAATAAATAGGGGCTGCAGATGATTAATCTGCATATTTAACAAATATAAGCAATTACACAGGAGAAGAGGACCCTGCCTAATAGAGCTTACAATATAGCCAAAGATAGGAAAAGCTTTGAGTACTAAGTCAATCATTTTGCCCAAAAGTGAAAAATATAAAAGAGGAAAATTTTGATTTGAATTTTGAAAACCTGAAAAACAGCTAACAAAATTACCAATTGTATGGCCAACCAAACTGAAGGGCAAAACAACACCAATAAGATCATGACCCCAATTTAATGTATAGTGCTGCGTAATATGTTGGCGCTATATAAATCTCGTTTAGTAATAATAATAATAATTTTATGTTGATCCAGTAATCGATCAAGATGAAAAGGGAACAGATATTGTAGTAGAAGTCGCTTTAGGCTGAAGAATTGATTTCATTGGATTTTTTGGATAAGAGAGATGCTTTACAGTGGATACATCACAAACCTGGCAATTCAAAATTGAGCACATGATGAAAGTGAACATAAGCATATTTACCCATATTGACAATGCAACAAACCCTGTGATATAGAAAGCTATTTAAATGCAAAGTTTAACATTTACCAAGCACACTTGTTGGTCAGTAAAGCTGCCCATCATTCTGAATGACCAATAGGAGGCCATGAAAGCAGAGCCAAGCTTGGGTTTCCACATATTACCAATGATTGTCAGGTAGATTTCACCAAAAGTAAACTTATGCTTTATTATATTCATATGTTTGGTCTGAGTTGTCTTGGTGTGTATCAGGTTTAATTTAAACTAAGCAGATGAATCAAGAATATAAGTTATATAAGCTAATATAGCTTTTATGTATACTTCAAGTGTGTTGGTACACATCATTTATTATATATATATATATATATACACACACATACACACACACACATATTGGTGTAATGATCAGTGGACCTTTTACTTCCAGTCTGAATATAAAAAGAAAAGTGTTGTAGCATTTGTAGTTCTACAGCAGTTGGCAAGCCCAAGTTTGTTCATTCCTGAGTAAATTACACTATTAGCCTTGCCAAGCCCAGCATGTTATATAACTGTACCTCCATGAAAACAATACACAACATTAATGATTAATTTGTGCAGTTAACTATCGGCTGCAGAAGTCACAACTTCGTAATGACTCACACATTAACCTGCACAGGTTTGTCACGCCTTAGTGAACCTTCTGAACCTTTGAAATCAGCTACCTTTAGGTATTTACTGGTTTACTACTCAAATCTGGGGAATGAGAAAGGGTTATGTGTACAAAGTGCAAAATATCATTGTGGACCAGATCAGGAATTTGAATACAGTAAATTGAAATTGACTGATAAAAGTTGCTGCATTTTGAATTAAATAACCCCACTTGTGCATGAGATGACCACTGAAATAACAGAATATAGGCCCCAGGTATAAAACTTAAGCAAAAAAATAGTTGGTGACACCAGTAGACCTTCCAACATGGCCCAACAGAACATCTGCTCCTGGTCTTTTCTTGGTCTGAAATTTACCAGTATAATATATCTTAATTATATATATCATAAGTATATCTATAGAAAAAATGTATAAAAAATGACTACTGTAGTCTGTAACATCCTCTTCCCTGGTATTCCACTAACCCGACTCTCTCCTTTACAATCTATTATGAATGCTGCAGCCAGACTCATCCATCCTTCCCAACACTCTTTTTCTGCTGCATCTCTTCTAGATTTCTACACTGGCTTCCATTTCACCTTAGAATCAAATTCAAGCTCCTGTGCTTTGCCTTCAAATCCCTACACACCTCTTATGCCACTTTCCTTTCTGCCCTTGTAAAAAAATACTCCCCTAGCCATTCTCTTCACTCATCCAATTACTTAATAATGACTTCCTCACTCATAACCTCGTCATAAACACGGCTCCAAGACTTTTCTAGAGCTGCCACTACTCTCTGGAATGGTCTTCCTCGTCCTATTTGGCTTGCTCCTATTTTCTGCTCATTTAAAAGAGCAATTAAAACCCATTTTTTGAAACTTACCTACCCATCTTCCCGTCTCCTAAAACCCTCACTACTTCCCACCACTACATATCTCCTATTGTGTGTGAGCACTGCTCATACATTTTGTGAGCCCTGTTCAGTTCTGGAAAAATCTCCATAAACCCCTATGTCTAATATATAAAAGACCTCTTTCATGAAGATCTCATTAGTTAGCAGGAACTAGATTTAATACATACTTCTAGGTCCTAATAAGTACTGCATCCCTGATAAAACAGATATATCCAAACAAAGTCAGTGGGACTTTTTAGGTACAAACATTTAAAAGTTGAAATCATAAAAACGTATTTTATTTGACCACATTACATAAAATCAGAAAAAAAAAATGTGACCATCAGATGACATTATTATTACTAATGCGATATGTGTTCCTCCACATGTTTCACATCAAT
Organism: Pyxicephalus adspersus; assembly: GCF_032062135.1. NCBI lineage: Eukaryota > Metazoa > Chordata > Amphibia > Anura > Pyxicephalidae > Pyxicephalus > Pyxicephalus adspersus. The sequence goes on along the minus strand of NC_092858.1, from coordinate 158,322,272 downwards.
TGCTTTTACAGGAGAAACACTATTTGGTACGTCTGAATCTTACTTATCATCCTTGGTCACAGTATAAAAGTTATTGCCATATGTGAAGGGCATCAGGGGTTTGGGTTTAAGACTCCCAATAGGTACCTAACATATTTGGTATTATGCTGCCGATATTGACAATCCCAAAAAAGACACATGCCTGATATCACGTATTACAGGAGCCTCAAAATGATACCACATCTTGTTGTGAACGGTTTCCCAAAGAAGACATTGCCTAGAATCGTTAGTAATAATATTATCATCTGATGGGCACATTTTTTTGATGATTTTAACTTTTAAATGTTTGTACCTAAAGTCCAGCGGATTTTGTTTGGATTTACCCATCTCACCCTTCCATTTCATTTATCAATCTACGGCAGTATGTTCTTCTTCATGGAAGAACATACTTCATCCAGAAGAACATATAGGAATTGAAAATGATATAGGAAATATTTTGTTCAGCTTTCCCGGATCCAATAGGTATTCCCATGTGTTTGCATTTTTACCTTTTTATAGATGATTCCAATGACAGTCGTTTTAAATTTCACCGCAGTCAGCATGTTGTAACGTTGGTAAAGTTGCAGGATCAAAGTTTGCAGAATGGTGACCATGAGAAGAGACACAGCAAACATGTAGCCAGTCCTGGAATCATCTGATGGGTTCTCACAGAAAGTTATCATCTGCCTGCAAGAGAAAGGATGAAACATACTTAGCTTACCTATTGGATAAATGATGAACTGGGGGGGGGGACAATATGGTGTAGAGTACGTTCTTGACAAGACCTTCAACCGCTTAGGCCACCTTGACATAGGAGGTTTTATCTACTGAAATACTGGGCTCAGGTTCCTTCTTCCTAGGCCCAGAATGTTAGGTAGAAATTGATGGCATGAATAAGCATGTTTATTGCTGGTTTTATATATTATACCCTGTGTATGCTGTCTGAAACATGGGCATTTAGACCGTAAGCTCCCTATAGGCAGGGCCACCTCCAAATTTGTCACAGCATTGTTGTAAAATGACTTTGCCTTTTCCTGCTCTGTACTTCCTACCCAGTACACAGTATGCCTAAAATATCTGCATTTCTTACACTTGTACCATCTAATACAGTGTTTAACCCAGAAATGTTTTTAAGCTGTGTGGGAAGAAGCTGTAGGCAGATGGCAGCCTCTGTATTGTGACCAACTCTTCAGTAACCACCCAAAAACAGCTTGGTGGTTACCGAAAGTGCAGGGTGCTGCGCCCGGCTAAAAGTGGCTGATCACTGGTATTGTATGTAAGTCTCACGTGTGCCTCCAGAGCTGGCACTATATAAATCTATAATATTTAATACAAATAGTTAGCAAATGTTTTGAATCCTGCACCAGATCCATTCCAGGTTTGCTGGATTACCCAGCTTCACTGATGAAATTGTATCCTCTCGAGCCTTGAAAAGCTTTAATAAATCAGGCCCATTGTGTTTTTAAATCAGCTCTGCTTGAAGAATAAGTGTCTGAAACATGTGATATTTTAATATAACTTTGTGATATTAAAATATATTTTTGTCCCCCCTCTTTATTCTGTGAATAAGAAGATTTGCTCGTTTCCATTCTTGTTTATTATAAACTGGTGGCTAATCTCACTTTATTTTTCATCAGACAGCTCATGGATTTGTTTAATCTAGTGCTCCATTTTAATAATTACAATTTCTATATATATAGTGTAACTCATTGCCCAGGAAGGAGGCGGGGGGGCAGAAACACAGAGTTATTCTTTCCATGACCTGTATGGTATATTGTACCTATAACCCCCTTCTAAGGAATGTGTCCAGCAATGATCACCTTAGGCTGGGATAGGGCAGAAACAACATTTCAGTGAAAGACGAAATATCCTGAGACCTGTAGGGAGTTATACAGAATCCACAGAGATATTTATAAAATAAACATGGGCTGCATTGCACAATGCTACATTTATAAAACAGAAAATGTGACATTCACCAAATATTCACAGGTAGGTAATCATTCCATCCAACTTGGAACTTAGAATACACACATCAAAAAGATTCACCTGATGTTAGAATTTGTTAAATGCTGTATTCATACTTTATAAATAAATCACCCCAGGTCCTTTTCTAACAATGCATTTTATGTATAACCAGTATATTTATCACAGCCAATTGCAGTCTAGGGGCCTGAAACTGCATGTCAACGCACATAAACAATTATTAAGATTCGTTGCTGAATGTTTTTATTTTTATGTCAGATTGCAGCATAGTGCACATCAACATGCTTTCACATTTTTAACATTTGGATGTCTTTCACTGATTTTAATGGAAATTGTAAGAAGCAAAAATGCAAAGGTGTGAATCTAGCTTTTTCCCTTATTTAGAAAATATTTTCATCCTTTCTTGTATCTCAGTGCTCCTGATCTTTTACAGTCTTTTTGCAAGCTGTCTTCATGCCTGCCCCCAAGCAAGGGATCATTGGCATCATTCAGGGTGGGCATCATGCCAGTGACATGGGAATACCCTGCCTGCACAATTCTTATTACTGCTTGTCACTTCTATACTGCAGAGACACATGACTTGGGGTGACAACACAGGAGAGTAACAGGAAGACAGGGACTAACACTGTCACTGCATAACAGGAAGTGCCTGAATTAAAATGCTTATGGCAGGAATTATTGTAATATAAGATGTAAATTTTGACAATAACATTATGGGTTAGATGAGATTTTACTGATTGGGTTAAAATAAACTTCAACCTTGTTTTGTTTTTGTTTTTTCAAAACAATGGGGGTGTGGGAAAGTAGAAAGAAACACACCTTTTTCTCCCAATGCAGGGCTCTCTTCTCCTGTACATAAAAATCTGTTGCACCCCCTGACCTCCCTGTCCCCATATATATTTAAAATGATGAGGAAGAAAGAAGCCATGCATGATCTTGTCTATTAGATTGCAAAGTGCTATTGCCTGCAGATCTTCAGTTTAGCAGCTTGCAGCATCCCCACCATCCCTTTAGTCATACACATTCTGCCAATCTCTGCATCCCTGGCACACTGTGCACAGCAGCTGGGTGGGGGGATTAGGGAGTGAGTTCTGCAGCCTATGAGGAGATAGGTTCTTGGTTATGATCCTGTCCTACTATTGGCTGCTTGTCCTAATAAAACATCTCTACTTCCAAGTTTTGGTTTCTAGATTTTTACTTATGTTCTTCTACCCCACCTTGACCTTACTGTGGTCCTGCCTGATAACCTTTTCTACACTGAACCCATCTGATCTCTGTTCCTTTTGGTAGGGAGAGCCCAGGAGCCGCGACCTGGTGACTTCCTTACAGAAAAGTAGTCCAGTGGTCCCTATGGTCACTGGCCCATCACTTCTTGTGGAGTGCACTAGTGAAGACCTGCAGCGCACTTAGTGCCTCGGGTAATCCCATGTCACCTATCAGGGAGCACCATACCAAGTAAACTATATAATGTGCATGTTGTCATATTTAGATACATCAGTGCAAATGGTAGAACAAAAAAATGAAGGCTGTGTAATACCAATAGGCCTCATTTATCAAAGCTCTCTAAGACTGGAGAAGATAGACTATCATGGGTGAACCTGAGTGGTCCAGCAAACCGGGACTTGATCTATTCCAGGATAAAAAACATTTGCCAAATAATAGCACATTGTTTTATGAAAGCAATTCCAGGTTTGCTGAATGACCCAGGTTCTCCCATGTTAGTCTATTTTCCTCAGTCTTGGAGAGTTTTAATAAATCAAGTGCAAATGTCTGATCTGTACATTTATTCTGTAGGTTTAGCTGCTCTTTGATCATTTCCATCAACCTGTGTATTTTTAGTTAAAAAACCCATATGAATTAGCCTCATTTTATCAAATCTCACTCACTTTAGGATCTGGGGGCTTGTAAAAGCCAGGACATCGGCCACTACTTTCATCAGAGCCACATAGATCAGAGAATAGTTGAAGGTGTTCCATAATGCTCTCAGCAATGATGGCTTTCTGGGACCCTGGAAAAACATATAGATCTTAATTATGGAAAAGAAAATCCAAATTATGAAGGGAGAGAAAACATTAAACATTAAAAAACTAATAAAAAATAGTCAAATTTAATTAAAATCCAACAACTGCAATACAAGTTAAAGGATTTTCCCTTTCCCTCCTTCTGCGTCTACAGTGCTTATTCAGTCATCTGTGACTCTTTTGTCTCTTTCATTATCATGTCTAGCGACAATATTTAAACGTGTCATATATTAAAGTCATATCAGTGAAATACAGTATATTCATTCATTCAGAATAATCTATCTACCTTAAACTATGTTACCTTCCTAACATAGTTTAGGTCTAATACTGATCTAACCATGCTTAAAGGGTGCGTCTACCTTTATTTTACTCACGGTATCTTTTAAATCCAAACATAATTTATTGTAAGGTGACTCAGGAAGTATTTAAAATAAAAGAAGTAATTTTGGCAGCAATAGTCACCTCCTTTCTGGTGCTGTCCTAATAGAACCACTTCAATGGCACAAGACCTCGGTCTGCTAGGCTGAGCAAAGTCTAGCATCATAGAGTAGACTGAGGACATACTGTGAGTGTAGGGCATCATAGACACATACTTCATCATAGAGAACCACTGGAAGAGAGCAGAGGAGGACATTGCTCACATGGCTAGCCAGAAGGGCTTTACCAAAATGTAAATGTAGGAGGGTTTTCCAGGACCACTATACCAAAGAGAATGCATATGAAGAAATGAACAGCAAGAAAGATTCTCAGCCATGCTACATTATCAAAAGTCTAAATATCATGACTAGGCTTTGTCTAGGTAAACTCATCCTATTGCTACTATTCACCAGAGAAGGGATTCAAATCCTAAATGTTAGTTTTTAGAGGTAAGATAAAATCTTCCAATGGTAACAACTGTTTAGGAGGGTACTCCTCTCTCACACATATAAAAACATACATATATCAGTAAAGATGAGATTGTGAAACACTTTGTATATATATATATATATATATATATATACCTATATACCCCCCTCCTATTGTGATACCCCACCTATTAGATAGTAAGCTCTTCTGGGCAGGGTCCTTTCCACCTCCTGTGTCACTGTCTGTATTAGTCTGTCATTTGTAACCCCTATTTAATATACGGCATTGTGTTATATGTTGGCGCTATATACATACAGTTATATATATACAGTTTATTAAATATTATTATTATTATTAATAATAATAATAATAATAATAATAATAATAATAATAATAATAATAATATTGGATCTGTGCAGTCTGTCTTTGTGATCAGCCTCAGCCTACACAACAGTCCTGAGGACATCACTTAGTTCTCATCCACCAGTAACTAGTTGTACTGAGAGGAGAGAGGTAAAGTTCAGTTATGTTATGTTTATAGACTGTGTTTTGCATATATTATTTTTGTTTTACCTTTTTGCCTTCTGGTTGTATTTCTTTCCTCCAGTTCTGTTCAAATGCAGGGTAAATATTATATGATGAATCCACTTCATTCAGCTCAATCAGATCTTCTCTTTCCAGTGGCTTCTTATAGCCGAGGGTTATGATCCTAATAAACATTATTACAGAATGATTGAGATTCACTATTTTGGTAGTCATGTTACATTTTAATAAAACAGATAAAACACCAATGCCAAATATGAATAATATAGACCAGGGTTCCTCAGAGGTTACTAGGGGTTCCTTGAGCTAATAATAATTTATAACCCTCAGGTCAGTTTAATGAATTCTTCCTACTGACCACCACACTACTGTACTGTGAGTTGTGGATATAGTAATCATATAAGGGGTTGCCTGAAGACCTGAAAGTTATTTCAAGAGTTCCTCTATGTTAAAAAGTTTGAGAAACACTGGTGTAGACATACAAAACAATTAAATAATTACATAAGGGGTCCGTTCTCAAGTTCCAATAGCATGTAAAGGGAAATTATATAGTTTTTGTAACTCTTTCAAGGTTTACAAATGGATAATCTGATATATTTAAGACTAAAACACTGGACCTGGAAGATTCTTCACCAGGGAATGTTTTAGTGAATGTCAGATTTTCTTTACAAGTAGAACCACTAGAATTTTTGGCAGGTTATAAACTAGATAAGGTGTTGTCCTCTCTATCTAGCACAATGGCTGCTCTCTGAGCCTTGTTAAGAGTGTCATCTGCTGACTGCAAGTGGTAGATATTAAAATGCAGTATATCATGTTTACTGGTTGAAAAAAATGAAAAGTTTTTTTATTGCTGAACTAAAATATAAAAACTCACTACTGATTTTCTATATCATTGTAATACAAAAAAATGAAAATTTTCCTAATGTGGTGTTTACTTAAAGGGTGCTGCTTCAGAAATTTTCTCCAAAATATCATTCCATACCCAGGGCATTTTTTTTAGAATAATGTAGTGGATGTGTTAAGCCCAGAATTAAATGTCTGCTTTTAGGTTATGACAGTTTTGTTACATCACAATGGAAAAAAAAAATCTGTTAGTACGAATCATTGAAATAACATTAAGATAAGTCATATGGCATTAGTGGGAGTTGGTGTTTGACGCTCACACAATAGGAACAGATGTCATCCAGAGCATACAATGTAATATCGGGACCTAAGAGTGAACATGAAGGAGGGTTATTTCTTTTTTTTATACAAAAAATATATTTTTGTGCTATTTTTTTTTTTAATAAAAAGTACTTTAGATCACATAGGACCCTAGTAAACCTTTCCAGCAGGGGCGGGCGTATAGTGGAGGTGCATAGTGTGCAGCTGCACAATGGCCCGGACCTTCCTTAGGGTTCAGCAGGGGGCCCCGGGGTACAACAGGGTTCAGTGGGGGGGGGGGCAGTCTGTTTTACACAGGAGCCCGCTGTTGGCTGCTACTGCACCTCTGCAGTAACAGTATAGGGAATAACAGTCTGCTTAGTGCTCACTATCAGTGAAGACTTCAACTCTATGATGGTAATTTTAATATTATTAAACAGGATTTATACATTAAATAGTACATACATTAAATAGGAGTTCCAAATGACAGACAGATACAGACAGGGACACAGAAGGAGGAGGGGACACTGCCCCGAAGCTCAAAAGACACCCCATTTAGCCACGATGTAGAAACTCTTACAAGGTGCTATAAAACATAATCAGATGCCCAATAAGTCATTATTTCAAAAGTGACAGCTTCAATTTGATTATCTCTATTTAACATACAGCACTTCATAATATGTTGGAGCTATATACATACTATTTATTATTATTATTCATATTATTGATATTATTAATAATAATAATAATAATAATATATGTTATATGTATATATAGCCATGTGATAGTTTGTATATAAATGGTATGCCTGTGCTTTGTAAATATAGAGAGATATTACATTTGTATGAATTAGAAATGCATTGAGGCTAAAAAAAAAAAAAAAAGGGAATGGCCAGAAACTGTCCCCAATGATAACATTTAATAACAATTATGTATTTAATTTTGTGGGAATAAATTGTTTGGTCCTGAAAATTCTTAACTAAATACAAATATAAGTTATCTTCCCAGCTGATTGCTATTTTAGTCCAACTGTCTTTATGATGCCCCAACATGTACAAACACATTGGGGAAGTTTGCTGTGGCCCCCACACATTGCCCCCATCCCTGTCCTGATAAGTCTGCACACTTTGCTTTATTACCTAATAATGCTGATCATGTAATATTTGGTTTTGGATTTATGAATGTGTTAATATTTCTGCATTGGAGGTACTGGGGTTGGTCATGATTGAAGGGTCTTGCTTCAAACATTCATGTGTCAGGTTATTAATGAAGATTTTTCATACCTGCTGTACCAGGAATATGTCACCCTGCTGAGAAAGGAAACCTTGTTTTCTGGATTTTCATTCTGTACAGAAAAATAAAAAGGTTTTAGTAAGCACATATACTTACATGCACATATATTTATACTTATATATATTTTTTTAATTATTGTTGCTACATGGCTTAGCTACATTAAAACACAACTAAACTATGCTGTCTGTGCAAGCCAACCTTTAGGCAAATCTCAGTATTCTGGAAATCTGGAGATTCGCCCAAACAGTTTTCTGGTCAACATGTGGCCCATCTCAAAGGACATGCCCCCCCCCCCCCCCCCATCATGGCCAAAAAGTGTGATATCCTTCAGCCAACACGAATATTTATGGCCATAAAAGTTGCTGCTAATAGAGCAAGATGCAAAATTGGCACCTGTTTCCCCCATAGTGGCACTAGATAGGAGAATGCAAGAAAGTAGAGGTGAAAACTCTTTCATAGTCCTCCATCTCTGGCCCTGATTTATTAAAGCTCTCCAAAGCTGAAGGCTGAAGAGGATACACTTTCATCAGTGAAGCTGGGAGATCCAGCAAACTTGGAATGGATCTGTTCAAGAATTAAATACATTTGCTAGCAAATAGCAAATGACTTTGAGGAAAACCTTTCCACGTTTGCTGGATCACCCAGCTTCACTGATGAAACTGTATCCTCTCCAGCCTGGGGGAGCTTTAATAAATCAGGCCCAATGAATTCCATTAAAGTGGAACTGAAGTTCTGATGTTAACATTTGTGATCGGGGAGGGGAGGGGGCTTTATTGCAGAAAGGGACAGGTGATGTCCCTTCTGCAATAAACATACTTACCTGCTTGAGTTGCACTGGCAGTACAGCTCTGTAATACATTTTACATCCATTTACCAATTCTGCAAGTATGTAAAAAAAATCTGTACATTAGATCTGCTAGAAATCCAGCGTAAATTCCTGTGTGTGCTGACAATGTTGCATCAGCAAGAAATCACAGCAGTGATATATATAGTTTTTTGGGTTTTTTTTTTTACTTTTTTCTACTAACCAGTGATCAGCTGTCACCAGACCTGTTTGACTAGTACATCTCCAGCCAAAAACCAGATATAGGTAGTTAGGATTAGTCCTGTGAACAGGTTATATCAGTACATCTGACATTGTATACCATACAGAGAATGTGATGTTGTCAGCCTGACAGCTTTGCCCTGAGCTATTTCCACATTGTCTACATATGTAACCCATTCTTGATGTAAGAGAGGAGAAGAGCAAACCATTTTATATGTCATGACCCCATAACTATAATGTGCACCCCACTTACACACCATCTATAAAATCACAATGTAAGGAGCTGAGGCAGGGTCACACCGCATGCTCAATTAGACAGTAGAAGGTAAAAGTGTTCAGGCCAAAATAGTTTTAGCTAGATAAAAAGCAGTAAAAAAACATGGACAAGTAAGGGACCAAGAGAAATAAAAATGAACAACTCATTACATGGAGTTTAAAATCACAGGGCATGCTAAGGTGACCTGTGAAGTTATATTGTCCCTGAGCTGCTCGCCCACCAATATGAAGGTGAAATGTAAACACTGGTAAAGGTTCCAGGTTGCAGCGTATACAAAAATTGAAATCTGTAGCATGTACAGTATATTGGAGAACGAAAAGCCTTTATCACTTTCACAAGTAGCAGATTAGGTTTTATATAATAATATTATTAATAATAACCAGAATTCATATAGCGCCAACATATTACACAGCGCTGTACAATAAATAGGGACTATTCGTCCTCACACAGCAGAATGCAGTGTTTAGTAGTGAAGATTGTAGTCCTGCCTGCACATTGCAATAATAATGGAGGGAGCAGTGGATGTCACAGTACATGTCAATGGATATTACAAGGTGTCACTGGGGACCTATAAGGTGACTCCCTTGGGGTAAATCATGGCAATTAGATATAAATATAAAACATGATCACTTACATAACAACTACAAAGGGAACAGCACAACAAACAGAAGATGAAGTCACCAGCACTCCAGGATTTTTGCTTTAATATAAAAGCCAATATTTCAGGAGGACATTGGGTCCCTTCTTTAAGGTAACAAGTGATTATGTATTCATCATGTTGCCTTGCCATGCACGGCCCTGAAACGTTGGCTTTCCAATGTTGTGTCAGTTCTTTTATAATAAACCAGGACCCCTGTACTTTGCAGTGCTGGTGATTGCGTCTTCTGTTTCCATCTGTTTCCATCCATTCCTGTCACATAAAGAACCCGTCCTGTAGTACAAGGTTTGTTTGCTGTAAGGAGAGAATTCTATTCATGGAAAGCACAACAATCATACGTCCAGCTTTTTTCTTTACATTTCATTGCATTCTCCAGCAGAATAATGTTTACACAGAATACACTGTACACAGCGGTATATTGTTCATGTCAACTTATCCAAAATATCTGTGGGGACTCAGGCGGGATCACGCTGCACTGACTCATTGTTGTCAGATTTGTCACATGGTGGAAGACGGAATCACTGAAACCACATCGCTTCTCTTCCTTGCCCAGAATAAAATACCTGAACCACACAGGGACATTTCTAACCGGGTGACTGTACAACTGCAACTCCATATGGTGACAGTGCAGGGCATAACCTTACAACACAACAGCACCATAAATAACTTCAGAAATAAGGGACATCTAAGAGGATTTTTATGTTTTAGATTAACCCTTTGTTATTTAGTCTGGTGAACCATGGTAAGCAAAAAAAAAAATCTTATGCTAAATGTTTATCCAGCCATTGCCGCAGTGTTTCATTCCAACCCGCTCACTGAGGCCAGTAAACTGGAGATCAGAGAACCCCCATTGTGTGCCGAAAAAATATTCAGACACATCCACTACAGGAAAATCTCTGCAGAAAGCCTGATGTATCAAAGTGTTAGTACTGCTAGACAGCACAGGGCAAGGGTGTGAGCGGGTACATAGATAATGGGGGGTACGCAGCACAGATAATGAGAGGTACGCGGCACAGATGATGGGAGGTACGTGGCACAGGTGATGGGAGGTACGTGGCACAGGTGATGGGAGGTACGCGGCACAGATGATGGGAGGTACGCTGCACATATGATGGAAGGTACGCGGCACAGATGATGGGATGTGCGCGGCACAGATTATGGGACGTACAGGACTTCATCCTCTGTTTCCATGAGTTCTACACTCATGGGTACACAGATAATGGGAGGTATGCGGCACAGATGATGAGGGGTACGCGGCACAGATGATAGGATGTGCGTGGCACAGATTATGGGACGTACAGGACTTTATCCTCTGTTTTCATGAGTTCTACACTCATGGGTACACAGATAATGAGGGGTATGCGGCACAGATATTAGGAGGTGCGCAGCACAGATGATGGGAGGTGCATGGCACAGATGATGGGGGGTACGTAGCACAGATGAAGGGAGGTACGTGGCACTGATGATGGGAGGTACACGGCATAGATGATGGGGAGTACGCGGCATAGATGATGGGGAGTACGCGGCACAGATGATGGGGGATACGCGGCACAGACGATGGGAGGTACGCGGCACAGACAATGGGAGGTACGCGGCACAGACAATGGGAGGTATGCGGCACAGATGATAGGAGGTACACGGCACAGATCATGGGACGTACAGGACTTCACCCTCTGTTTTCATGAGTTCTACACGGCACCATCCATGGCTCTCATTTCAAGCACTCATCTTCTATTACAACGTCTGTTTGCTGTATGACGTGCACAGGGCACAGATGATAGGAATTACACAGCATGGATCACAGATCACAAGCGGAGACTACAAACATAAAACACTCAAATCCATGCTACCCAATGCAAGGAATCATGGCACATGTGGAATTCCTATAAGCAGGAAGCAAATTTAACTCACGTATTGAGTACTTGTTGCTTTTTCATTAGATCCCGATACAAGAACCGAGACTTGGAATTTCCTTGAAATTTGTACTGCGGACAGATATAAAGCCCATTACTGGAGCTCTATACGCATTCATATACTATATAATGTAAGAAGCTGAATTTGATCTGGAATTAATCTCCTGCATTCAGTTGAACATTTTGCACAGCAAAGCTCAGAAAGTGAAGCAGCACAAGAAGCCAGCCAGGTTTGATGCAATACAAAGAGCCATGCTGATAGGTGGAGGAAGCAGATGGACAGAGAGAGGAGCTAATCAGTGTGTTGCTTATCTTTTCAATGTCCAGTCCCAAGGGTGGGGGACCTGTAAGTCCTGCATGTTCTGCACTGGCAATGTTTGTGCAGGAGACATATGACACATTATTTAATGAAAGGCAATCAGATCAGAGCCCAATGCATGGAAACAGAACTGATACTACTGATCCCTGTATGATATATGACATATTCCAATCACACTGCACACACAGTATTAATACTCCTGTGTACACACCACAGCTCACCATGGTCACATACCTTGCCACTGTCTGAGATCCTCTGGTAGGGGACATTGTGCCCGGTTATGGCTCTCAGCATTGTCCTGAATGGAGTCCGTACTGCGCGACAGCCTACACAGCGCTATGATCGTATACTCTACACACTGCCATGCCCGGACACTGCCTGCACACAGCGCCCTCTAGTGTCCCTGCACATCTCTTCCGGCTCCATCCATTCATACGGCTCTCGCTACAATAACATTCTAACAGCCAATCACAAACCGCGATAATGACAGCCAGCCAACCACGTGCGACCGGCAGCCAATGGGATTCTGAGAGCGGTGACATTGGCAGACAGTCACTCCCATTCTTAGGTTAGGTTGTGGAAGAGCTGCACAGGATTAACCCCTTGGCTGCAAGGTTGGATGCTCTGCAGCTGCGTGGTATTTGCATTGAACATATGGGGCCCCAGCTTGTTACCATGCCTAGGGCCCCGTGTGTTGGTGCTGTGAGCATTATAAATGCTGATAGGGGCTTCTGGATGTCCACCAATCATTAGGCAGTGCTTACCTGGTCCAGGTCCACGAGATGCTGGGCATCAGAGGAAACCATTGATGTGACCAGCAAGCCTTCCCATCAGATTTCCCTGCTTGGAGCGGTATGATAAGGCACCTACAAGGGGGGTTAGTTTTGGGAGTCAGGTGACACTGGCAGCTCTGTGCCGCATGCCCACCGGTGATGTCACCCCTCCTCCTCCTCCCTGCACCATGCCTGATATTCCAAGGATCAATCAGCACATTCATCCTCATCATTATTCATCATTAACATCTCTTATAAAAGGGTGAACATCTTCGACAATTTCCTCCCCCAAATATATTTGCCATCAAATCGACGTTCATGTTTAGGGGCCAATGAATTGGGCCGGTCAGTGGTCCCTTATCTATGGTACAGCCAGGATCTGGGGCAGTCCAACTGTTCGGTTGGATAATAAATAATAATCATCGGGGAAAATAATCTGAGGACAGAGATGAGGTGAAAGTGGCTGCGATGAAATGGGTACCACAGTGCACTCCAGAATTATTTCTAAGAATTGGGTTTAATGGTGATAGAAATGCATTGCTTGCGATGGGAATGGTGCTCAGACAGCACTGTGGCTCAGTGGTTAGCACTCTGGCCTTTGCGGCCTTTTAAAACAATCTTTGTCAGGTAAAGCCAAACTAAACCCAAGGTGACTCACCTGCCTTGGTACAGTGACAGGTACCGCCATCTTGCTCTTCTTGCAGATGATCTTCTACCATCCTTTTTAGATTTGACTTTATTTTCTATTTTAATAATGCTCACCATAACGTTGCATTGAGGTGAGCTGCAACACAAGTATGTTGGCAAGGTGTGTTGGAGTGCCAATTAGAATGAATAGAACCACAGCACACCATCACGTGTCAGAGTAAAGTGTAGTGCCACCAGGTCTAATACAAAAATAATATTCTCAGGGTGCATTCAGATTAAAGTAGATTATGTGGGAAGCACTCTCCCGTTGCCCCGCTGGGTCCCAGGGTCGAATCTCGGCCAGGACACTATCTGCATGGAGTTTGCAGGTTCTCCCACATCCCAAAAACATGCAGCTAGCTTAATTGGCTACCCATAAAAGGGACCTTAGACTATATTAAGACATAAGACTATAGTGGGGACATTAGATTGTGAGCCCCTTTGAAGGACAACTAGTGAAATCACTATGGACTTTGTAAAGCGTAATATGTCGGCGTTATATAAATACAAGTTAATAATAAGGATACATAGCCTGTTAAAAATTCTAGCAGTACTTATTGGTACTCTGTTTTAGGATTTTCTGTCTGTCCCTCTGATGGTGGCACCTCAAGGTAATTAAATGCCCATCACTTTCAGTGTTTGTGTTAGATTTTGGCTCATTAGCATTAACATGTTTTACAGTTTACAAAAGATTTTCCATAGTTAAATGGGACCATTCCTTTGGATATGTTCAATATGTAGTGGATGTCTGGCTATTGGCTGATCAGGGATCACAGCAGATTTGTTTCATCATACGTGAACACCAATTACAGATTTATTACAGCAGGGTTTATAAGAAAGATGGCAGCCAGCTCTAATCTCTAAAGGGAACAAACAGAACAAGCAGTATTACAGAAAGGGGAGGCAATGTTCTTTCACAAGGCAGAAGTAAGGCAGTGTATCAGTTGCTGAGGATATTAGTGTGCAAAAAGGGTTCAACGCACAGTGACAGATGTTTGAGGTCACACCAATTGCACTTACACCCTTATTATTGCCTGATCTGCATTTGAAGAAATGAATGGTATTACTTTAGTAATTAGTATGTGAGGATCTGGTACATTTAAATTCAAGTTACCACTTCTCAGTTTATCGAAACCAGTGCAGGATACCACGCCGAGTGTTCCCCAAACTTTTAATCTTGCTCAGTAATACCAGGCAAAAACTAATATATATTTTGTTCAAAGTATCAATGCACCTTGTTTTATCCCAGGGTCTCCCATCTGCTAAAAAATCATTAAAATGATCATTGTCCAAATAAAACAGCTGACACTAGACTAGACATATTGACAGCTGATATTTTAGCCCAAGTTCAGATTTCTGCATTGTGCCACTGTCTGCACTGCTGAAGCACAAGGTATCACATAAATGTGTTGGTGCACCGTTGTGTCATGTATTTTATAATGCACCTTGCTAACTTGCGGTGCATGTAAATAACAGACTGTTGATCCAGGGAACATCTGATTTCCTCATGGAATTAGGAAGGAATTTTGTTCACCTGTTGGAGCAAATTGTACCAGGGTTTTATATCTGTGATATGTTTATTTCCCTAGTGGTTAAATTTGATGGACCTATATCTTTTTTTCAATCTGACTTACTATGTACCTATGTAAATAAAACGTTTAAGCACTACATACATGGTTGTCTTCACTGCACAACGCTCGTTTATGTGACCACAATATCACAGCTGCAAAGATGTCAATCCAGTCAAAGTTGGAACATAACATTATTAGACAGTATTTATATAGCACTGACATTATGCAGCTCTTCAAAAAGTTGGTAGTCATTTCACTAGCTATCCCTCAAAGGGGACCCCAACAAGGGGAGAACATTCAAACTCCATGCAGATAGTGTCCTGGGACCTAGTGCTGCAAAGGCCAGAGGACTAAACACTGAGCCACCATGCTGCCCCGGTGCTAACTGATTGTACACTGTGGTAGAGAAGAGTTCAAATCTATTTCAACTTTGTATTTAGATAAATAAGAAATCTTACCAGTTCAACTTATTTCATTTATTAACTTATATACTTCAAAAACAAACATATAACAGGGATTATGTGCGGAAGATTTGTACACACAAGCTTCTGCTCCAGCCAAGACCCACTAAAAACACTTGTATAGTAGCATTAAATACAAAGAAAAGTGTTGTGATGATGGTCAGGGTGATGAGTACTTACAACACAGTGCATAGTTCTGGAAGCATCAGAAATGAACACGCTAATGTACTCACCACAGAATATCGTCTTACAGGGTACCAATACATGTCAACGATGCAACTATAGCCATAGAAGTTCATGTAACCTCTGGAAGCACAGGGGAACCTGCACTGTCTGGCTACACAGCGATTTATACTGGTAGCTAATGAGATAACACAGCATGTGTATATATCACAATTAGTAATCTGTGTGAGAAGCTCAGACATGCAGCGGGCCCATAATAGGGTAACATCACCATAGCATGTGAGAGGTTTCAGCTCTGAGCTTTACCCTTGCTTACAGCAGCAGAAGTGGAAGATGTATTAGGAGGGCCTAACTATTCAGAAGGCCTACATATACAGAAAGTGAGCATAAACTTTAATTCTCATAAAGCTTTACAGATTGTCTGGAGTCATGTTACGTTCATGCGCCTGACCTATTTACTGAGATAAACCAAATTCTTATTTTTCTTTGATTTATGCTTTCGTCTTTTACGGGACCTTTGTTCTCGAAGACTTGCTTCCGAGCCATCGTTGTCAGAGTCCATAGCTCTCTTATGATTTTGGGATCCTGCTTCATCCTGGTTGACCTGGCAGTCCTGGGTCATCTCTGAATCCCAACTGGAAGTGCTTGGGCCAAAACTGCAGCCAGCCTGAGGTACGGGATATGGCTGCATCGAGGTTTGATCGTTCCATGGATAGAACTGTTCATAGCCTTGCTGATCCGGAGCGGTCCAACCACATGCTGAATTCTGCATATTGATGAACTTGTTCATCTATGGAAGAAGAAAAAATCCAAAACACCAGATTATGATAAGTTTATAGGATCTTAATGTATTCTTACTTTAAATTGTATTTTATCCTTTGCCAAACTGCACACATTCAATGTCCAACAGGTTTTGCAATTATTCGACTGCTCTCAGATCATCTATTATCTTCCAAAATCTACAGAAAAAAAAAAAACTAACATATATACAGATCTACAGTTCTGTTTCCACAAAAAAAAAAATATATATAAAATCAGAAAATGATTTTTCTTCAATTCCTCTTGAGTTTGCTAGAGCTTTCTTAATGAGAAGTTTATGCCTCTCAGGTCGGTTTAAATGATGTCAATGATCTTTGTGGCTATCTGTAAGGGTGATGTTCATCACACTGACCACCACAGTAATGTTCTGTGAGCTGTGGCTATTTACCCCCCCCCATCCAGTCTGATCTACAGGCTATACCCCCCTCACCATCTATTAGAACTAAGGGGTCAGAAGACGCTAGCAGTACCATTATAAAACCCTAAAATGATAAGCATTGGCAGCAGCAATTTTTATAGAATGTAATTTGCAACCCCTGTTACATGTACAGTGCTGTGCAATATATAAATAAGGTATAATAATAAAATTATGGAATAATATTAATACAATGAAATAAAGGGGTTGAGAGAACAATGATCTGGCCAGGTACAATGTGCATGTCTGCAATTACAGTTGCCTTATCAGTAATGTGGATCCAGGACACAATCAGCCATGCTCCACTAGCTCCCCCTGGTGTCCAACAGAGCATGGTGCTTAGATATGAGGCACTTCTTCCACTTAAAGCGTACCTAAACTCAGAATTTTCACTTTAAATAAAAGGGTAGAGAACCCTTTAATTTATGGTAAAAATTCTTTTTTTTTTTTTTTTTTTTTTTTAAGGTGCAACACGCTTTTAAAAAATAAAAAAGGGGTGCAGCACCATCCCCTAAATCTCAGATACCTAGGCGGTGCAGAATGAATGGAAGCGCAAAGCCCCCCAGGATACCTGTGTCAGGCATCCTGGGAAGCTCTAGGGTGCGCCTTCTGTGCGCGGGAGCCTTTTGCTCTATGAGAAAACATTGCTGATCTCACGCATGCGCAGTGAGATCAGCAAATTTATTTTTCATCCTAGGTCACCCGATTTCACGCCTGGGTCGGTTGGCATAGAATGAAGAATCCGGAAGAGAAGGTGAAGATGGCGGCGCCCGGAGCGGGACCAGATGCCGGACACCCCCGGTGTGGTCGGACTGCCCTGAGGGATTAAAGGCAAGTGTGTTTTTTTGAGTTTTCAGTAAAGTTCCAGAAGGCCCTAAAATAGAACGCCATCACTCACCCAATCAAACCCATAAAATCTTACTTTTCTTTAGAGATAAAAGGTAAAAAAAACAAAAACACAATGCATCACAAAATCAACATGGCAGATGTGTTTGTACTGCAACCAGCCTTGCTAATAACCGAGAGTCATCTTCTCTACATATTCCCAACAGACATACATGGGTCTTTATGGTTATTAAGACATACTGTGGCCAAAATGTGTCAACCATGTTGGTTTTGTTATGTGCGGTGTTTTGAACATATCTGGATAAATAGTGGCTCTTGGATATGCATATTCAGGAAAAAGACAAATAGAAGGAAGAGTTGCACATTGCAGAGACAGGAGCCTTGAAAACCTCAAGGATCATGAATCACAAAAGGTGAAACAGCCTGGCAAATATGAAAACCATATAAAATGACGCAAATGCAAAACTACATGCAGCTTGCAGCAACTGACCATTCCTTGAAAACAGACGTACGTCTGAGAGAAGTAGCCGCCATCCACAGGGGGTGAAGAATAAGATGATTCATAAGGCATTCTGAGCAGAAACATAAAACACAGGAAGACTAAACAAAATGTAAGTGCAAATTTGCAGGAAAGTACAAGTTCAGAAATAACTAATGCCATGCTGGGCAGATTCACCAATCCGATATTCCATTTTAACCCCTCAGTGTTTTTACACAGGGGAAGAGGAATACAGGAGGAAAGGCATTTATTAGATGCCATTCTGGACAAGAAACGTCACTCCTTTTTCATCATTTTATGTGATAAGTTGAATTTGGGGTTAAGCCAAACTTTATTGTTTTGAATGGAGTTATGGGAAAGGTTTAGAACCTGTGTCTGAGGTCCTGTTACAAAGAAAGTTGAATCCCCATCCCAGAGACAATGCACAGCCATGGCTTTCTCCGTTATATATCCTGTGTTTATTAGAGTAAATATAGCTGTTTATTGTTTCCGAATTGGAAATTGTTAAAAAATAAATAAAATGTTTGATTAAGAGCCACAATCCACAGGACTCACAGGTTTACATGTGGCCCTTAGGTTCTTATGAAATATTCAAGACTGCATATATATTACACATTAAATGCGCCAAGCACTTCACACAAAATTATATCCTAGATTCTCACCCATAGTCTCAATGATTACCAACAAAGCTGCTTTCAGGTCCCTGGAAAACGCTGTCTGATTCTGATGAGTGGGAACTCCCTGGATTTGAAAAAAAAATGAAAGATAACCATTTATAAACAGGAAAAAATGTGAACCTGTCCAGACACATAATATCAAGATACAATGCACCATAAGGTTGTCAGTAATCTCTTCAGTTTGCCTATCCCTGTCCACTAAAGCCATGTACAAATGTGAAATATTTGTCATTGGGAAGAATCTTTCCAATGACTGCACGCTGCATGAACGAGTACTGTACATACAGCACCGTTCTGCTCTTTGGAGAGGGGAGGGGGAGAACGATGGAGCGGCACCCCACTACGCTCTCTCCCCCTTCACTTTCATTAAGATCGTTCGGTGTCCATGGATCTGCCAGGGCAGTCGTTTTGACGATGAGCACTGTACAAACGCTAGATTCTCATCCACTATGGGCCCCGAGACGACTATCCATTGCACAAGAACCATTGCACGTATGTACGTAGACCAACTCCAAGCACCCCAGACTCAAAATTATTTTGCAATGCAATGGGTAGCCCCCATAGTAAATGTGTAAGTAAAATTATTTATATACATACATACATTATATATAATTTTTGATGTGTATGTATATTAATTGAGCATTTCCAAAGACCAGTGAATACCAAAGAATATCCGCCCTTTACAGGAGGGGGATACCATCCAACAATGCTGTGGCATGCCACAAATGTATCACGTTCAAAGCAAATGTGCCAATATAATCTGTAGTCTTATTTCATGCCTAGTCAAACATTTTCCGGTCTGTATGAATATAAATATTTAGCTTCAGAACCAAATACAACAAATATGTGTCTAATATATACAAGATATGACAAATATGGGCAATGGTCCCAGTTATTTTGTCCCTGAGGGGGTGACTCGAAGAACAGATGCCAATAAATGCAGATAAGGCTCCAGCTAAAATCGTTCCTTTTCTTAAGCTGTAAATATATAAAATAATTGGCCTGCTACAGGGAGGAATCCCATTCTATAAAGTTAGGGCCTATGGTGCAAGAGTGCACGACAGCAGCTGATGAGACTAAGACCTGTGGTCACCTACTTTTAAAGTGACATAACCAACCTACTATCCTTTTTTTGCTCCACCTCCCCTTGTAAAAACCCAGGGACTGACCCTGCGGTAAATATTATCCACTCCTGGATGTTGTCAGTCTGTCTTGCTAAATGATCCAGTTTCATTTGGCTCACTTCCTTTGAACCCAGGCTATCATGCACACACCCCTATAGGGAACACCATCATGTCAGCTGGACTCCTATCCAACTGCACTAAATGGCACCCACACGCCACAAGGACTTCTGCTTTTAAAGTACATTGCTGTTATAATCTGAAAAATCAAACCTAGAAATTTGTACAAGGAGTATAGCCTGATCTCACAAGTTTTTGTTTTTTATTGTAAAATTGTAAAGTGTCAGTCCACTAAATCCCCTTTTGTTGGTAATATGATGATCCGAGTTCCCCTGCAATAATGCAAAAAGATAATTGCCAAAACAGCAATTGCAAACTGCTTACCACGTCTCTCCTTTTCAAATAGTGTACATATACTTAGGATTTGTTTTGCCCTCAAAATATTATTAGAAAAATAATTATTTTATACCATTATAATTTTTAAACAGGATTTATATAGTGCCAACATATTACAAAGTGCTGCACATTAAATAGGGGTTGCAAATTACTGATGAATACAGACAACGACACAGGAGGAGGAGCTTACAATCTAGGAGTATTGGTTTATTTTTACTATACTACAGGTGGGTCATGCCAGTAGATAGCTCATATACTGTGTGTTACAAATGTGCTGTTGGAGACAGGTGAAGTTATTAGTTTGTCACACACTTTACATAATGATACAGCGACATCTATTGGTGGAAGTGAACAATAATGTACAAGAAATCATTAAAAGAGCAAGTAACTTATAATCAACTCATTAAAACAAAATGATTTACCCTGAAAACAGATATATATATATATATATATATATATTAATTATTTGTTTTGGCCAAGTAATGTCAGCACTTAAAAAAAAAAAGAAAGGAAAGGTTTTTATTTTTTTGCTCTTATATACAAGTATATGAATTGAAAGAAAAAAGGAAGCGCTGCCAACAAAAATTAAAAAATATCTAAGGCACAATGTGTAATAACTGAATTATGTGCCCCATGGAAGTACATAATACTCTCCATTGAACTCACCGGTTCGATATTTAAGGTTAATGGGCCGGCCAAACAGGCGGATGCCATTCAGTAATGCTATGGCATACGGCACTGATTCTGTATGCCTGAAGCAGACGAACCCGAAGGACTTGCAGTTGCCGTCTTTATCTTTAGCAATGGCCACTTTGCTTAAGGGTCCAGCCTAGAAGACAGCAAAAAGAATATAGTACACATATCTATATAACAACTATATCAGCGATTTAAAGCCAGGATAACATGTGACCGATTACCATTGTGTTTCTGTGTGTTACCCATTCCTTTGAATAGGATGCTTAAAGTGGAACTAAACCACGCTATACTCCTCTGCCCCCATTCCCTGTGAAGGATCCCCCATCTTCTTCCTTCTTCCTTGTGATTTTCAGCCATCTTGAGTAGCCAGGCTGGAATGACTTAACTTCTGCACAGACACGAAGGAGTTCATTCAGTCCTGGCAAGCACAGGGGTGCTGAGCTGCACATGTGGAACTTTACATAATGCACAATAATGCAGCCAAAGAAGTTCATGCAGCATTTTTGTCAACAATGCAGATTTGCCCCATGTCTGCTGACAAGGTGCATAGGGAGAGCCATAATAAATAGAACCACATCACACCAACAAGTGTTCAATCTGGTGGTTAGGTTATGATGTGATTACGGTTTCCTCATGCCAGTGAACAGCTGCTTTGAGGAATATGAAACATGGAGCACCTACCCACAGAATGCATGGGGACACAAGGACTGTCAATGGCTCAGTACTGGCCACTGCCAAACCTGCAAAATGCTGGTACATTAATGCGAAACTAAACCCAGCATATACTCACCTGTTCTGTCACAGGTGCCGCCTTTTCTTCTTCTTCTTGTGCTCCTTGTTCCCATTTTCAGCCATCTTGATTGGCCAGGTTGGGATGATATAACTATTGGAATAGGAGAAATGGCCATCAGGCAGGTAGGTTAATGAATATTCCAGAAGGGACATCACCTGCTTCTTCTGGCAAAAAAGCCTGGCCTGATCCCAATTTTTTTTTTAGTAGAATGACCAATGCAAGCAGCTGGCAAGGGATCGCATGCTCCCACGGTGGGTCTGAACCTGCCATAATATGCAGTATAAAATAAGTATACAAAGAAAAGGAAATCACCACAGCCAACAAAGCTTTATCATCATCATTATTATTATTAAACAGTATTTATATAGCACCAACATATTACGCAGCATGTACAATAAATAGGGGTTGCAAATGACAGACAGTGACACACGAGGAGAGGTCCCTGCCCCAAAGAGCTTACAATCTTGAAAGTGGAAGAAGTAATGCTGATTAAATATCAAACGTTTTGCATGGCAAAATTTAAAACTACCCCTAAAATGTTCTCAAAAATACTATTTTCTATTCTTATCTTTACTACAATTATTAAATGCTTTATTGTTCATTACATTTTGCAATTATTAAGCAGTGAATCTGACATTCGCTTAAAACATTAGCTGGTGGAGAATCAATTACTGCTGCTGGAATACATAAACATGGATGATTCACCACATGGGAATGTTTTGGGAAATGTGAGATTGACAGCTTTTTAAACAAACATTATATTTTTACTTCTATTAAAAAAGAAAAACACCTTGCGGATACATTTACCATCAACTTTTCACCCAAAATTTATGTATTTCTAAAAATGCTGTAAAAATTGCAGAAAAATAATAAATTAATCTCATTCGTTCACTTTTCAATGGCTTAATAATACTACTAAAATGGAAATTAACATCATACATTTAAATCCCCAATTTAATAAATCTTTATAGAAAAGAAAAGCAAAGTCTGTAAGGAAAATAACTATTTTAAAAGCTGAAATCCCCTCAGGCTGATCACTGCAATTCATCACCTGCAGGAAGAGCTCATACAGGATCTCTTCTTTCACATTGTAATCCAAGTTTCCCACATAGAGGGTTCGGTCAGCCTCATCCTTTCCTCTTAGCATGATCACTCAGCAGACTCCCTGCATGTCTCTCCAGCTGCACTCATATACTTAGCTCCTCAGCCATCACTAGAGCTCCAACAGGAAGTGACAGGTCCATGGAACATGGCGGCCATTTTGTCAGGGACCAACACAAAGTGACTTCCAGCTCAAAAACAAAACTGGGACAAGTCTAATGTCAGCTATCAATGTTCAGTTTCTGTGTTTATTTAATATTTCCTATATATTGTACGTGTATGTGTCAACAGGTATTAATGTGTAAAGGTAAATTAAAGCGTACCCAAACTCAACATTTTTCTTTTACATTGTTAAGATCGAGACAGCATTCAATACTGAAAGTAGAAGCATACCAAAAACTAACCCAAATCGAAAAAAAAAAATATCAGTCTGTCCGTCGGGAGGTTTTGGTGCCGGGTGCCGACATCTTCTCGTCTTTACTTCCCTGTTCTTTTTTCTACGTCACCCGATCTGGCACTGTGCAGACATGATATTGGGTGACGTAGATTAGGAAAAAACTTGCGGATCTCACTGTGCATCAGTTCTTCAGGTCAGATCAGTTTTTTTTACCTATTTGTGATAGGGTTCCTTCTGCGCATGCCCGAGATGCTTGGGTATGCGCAGAAGGTGCAGCCAAGAGCCTCCCCGGATCTGCGACATAGGTATCCTGGGAGGTTGTGCGCTCCCAATCATTCTTAATCTCCCATGCAAGAATTAGAGGGCGACGCTGCACTGCAAAAAAAGATTGATGCACTTAAAAAAACATAAACAAACAGAATTATTTACATAAAAGGGTTGTCTATCCCTTTATGTAAAGAAAAAATTCTGAGTTTAGGTACGCTTTAATGGGAGCGCAGATCCTCCCAGGATACCTACGTCATGCATCCCGGGCATTTTTTTACACCAAGGGGAAAGAGATGTGCAGTGAGATCGGCTCTTTTTGTTCCCCCTTCACAATGGCTACGTCACCCAATCTCGCACCTGTGCAGTGCAAGATCGGGTAATATTGCAAGAAGACCAGAAGAAGATGGAAGAGAAGACAGAAGATGGGGACGAAGAGGAATTCAAGAACAACGCACAAACGGATCTTGAGAAGGACCAGGGATGTCGAGGGATCTGCGCGATTAAAGGTAAGTGTAATTTTTTTATTTTTAGTTTATTTCCGCTTTAAAGAGGAAAAAAAATATTACTAACCTTTACAGGTGTAAAGCTGGGGATGCCTCCGCAAACCCGCTTCTCTCTTCCTTCGGGTGAAGACTGGACATCAGGCCCAGCCATCTTCTTTTTTCTCCTGGGTTTTTCTTACATCACCTGATCCTGCACTGTGCAAGTTCCAGTGAATCTGCGCATCTGTTAGATTGCCACTTTTTTTACATTCCAGGAAAGCTCCTTATGACACATGCCCGATGTCGGACATGCACAGAAATAGCATGTATTCCAGGAGGCTGCAAGTTTCGCCTTCAGTACTCACTGCCGTTGCAGTAAATATTCAGAAGGTGAAGCAGCTGTAGTTACCTTATCCCTCAATACCAGGCATGATTTTTCTGCACCAGTTCCCCCAAAACCACTGTGTCCGGTAACCCTTAGGTTAACTTGATGTATTTATTGTTAACATTTAAAAAACAGGGTATTTATTTATAAAACAGGGAATCTGACATTCCCTCAAACATTTCTTTGTGGGAATTAGCTACTGCCATTCAACCTGGAATGATTCCCACGGTAGAATGATTGAGGG
The DNA here is from genome assembly GCF_032062135.1 of Pyxicephalus adspersus. Taxonomy (NCBI): domain Eukaryota; kingdom Metazoa; phylum Chordata; class Amphibia; order Anura; family Pyxicephalidae; genus Pyxicephalus; species Pyxicephalus adspersus. Next base: position 158,297,340 of record NC_092858.1, on the reverse strand, counting down.
AATGTCTGATTCCCTGTTTGACAAATAGAACCTATAGCTAGTATACCTCCAGTCACATTCAGACTTTGAAGGAAATTTGTTGATACATAAGGGCATAAAAGTCTTAAAGTCTTACAAACATAATAGTAGAATATGTGACTTTTCGGTCAGGCACTATATATATATATATATATATATATATACTTAAAAGGACATTCCAGAAAAAAAAACAAGGGGAGAAGGATTGGAACAGCTGCACTAAACTGCAGACAGCCATTAACATACAACCTAACCTCTAGTGCTGCACTTCTCTACATGTATAAAATAGAATATAGAAACCACACTGCCCTCTTCTAAAGGACTACATCTGAGTCTCAGGAATGAAAGGGATGTTTGCCTTCTCGTAACTAAAATTTCCTAATTTTTTTCTGTAATATTACATATTATTAAGTAATTGTTTGGTGTTTAAATACATTTTAGGCATTTGTGTTGTTAGATCACTTGCAATGCACATCTGTTTACACCAAGCCACAGCTGCAGAAGGTGATCCTCAGGAGTCTGGGTGTAGCAGTGGTTCATCTCTCTTGTGTATCACGCAGTAATTATAGCGCTACCAAGGCACCGACTGTAATCATGTGTCAGTTTTCGTTTTCACTTGTAATAGTATTTTATTATTAAATAGTATATGATAGCTTTTATATTATATTTGATTATGCAATAAAATTGTTGCACTCTGTATTCATCTTTAAAAAAGAAGCACAAAAGATATTGAAGCCCAATTATTTTTACAAAGAATAACTGCAGATCTGGTATTGTTCATAGGAGGCAACATCATTCTCCAACATCCACTAAGCATACTTCTTAAGACTGATGTCATCGGCACTCTCAGCAACTTAAAGCTAGCTTGGCATTATTACGGCTTATGGAATCAGCCTTTCCCTGCATCATCATATGGAAAGAATTTTTTACTTGTTGCTAAACCAAAGCTGTCAGTGGCAAGGTGCACATGACCAGAAATATGTGGTTTAGTAAGCATGGAAAGGGACACCACATACCTTTCACTGTACACTGGGTGAATCCCTTGGAGACAGGATTCAGAATTCAGAGAATACAGGATGCTGCACACCAAAGGAGTTAGTGCTACCCTAATATGTCTTTTCCCATGGTGAAAGCCTAGTCTCCTGTACCACCTTCTTCCCACTGGCCTAATTCTCTGAGATCTTGGAAGAAACCTTTCTCCCAAGCACCTTAGAACCTATGGAACATCCAAGGCAAACTGCTGGCATGCTGGGTTGTAGCGATTATGCCTAAGATGAGGAGAAACATTAGCCAGAGCCGTGGGCAGCTCTTTGGCACGGGCCAACTCTACAGCATATTTAGCCAGGCAAAGTCATGTCTGATAAAGACACCTTCTGGAAAACCTTGGCTTGCACCTGGTGGTGCAGAGGTATACCAATAAGTACTCTAGCTTCTAGAAGGCCCTTATCAACCAGAAGCTTGTGCAGACACTTTAGGAAGTACCCAGCCATGATTCACCTTGCAGAAATACAAAGGCAAAACAAGCTGCCTAAGAACCACCTCCCACACCAGAAGGGAAGATTGGTATTGCTGCAGGAGTTACACCAACAGAAAACTTCTAAATCAAAACCCCTTGGCCACACTTTCTGTTGGCAGGTTCCTCTTTACCATAAAATGATTCTTTCGCTGGACCTCAGCTAGCACACATGAGTGTGACAACGTCAACAGGCACCAGGGTATTAGATTACCAAGAATCAACTTCTGGGGAAAAAAGTAAATTGTATTTTTACAACAATATAGATTTTCATTTTATTTTATGTTTGCCAAAGTTTCTCACTTTGGACCAGATTTAATTACCAACTTGTTGGACTGACCCAAGCAGAATAATTTATCCTTATTCTCTAAGGGTGTTTTTCATGATGGAAAGTTAATTCCTTAATGCTGTCAGGGGGATCGAGAATAGAAAAGGATCTGGGGGTTCTGGTAGATCATAGACCTCATAGGAACATGCAATGCCAAGCTGCAATATCTAAAGCTAGTAAAGTACTTTCTTGTATTAAAAGAGGAATAGACTGCAGAATGTGGAATCAGCTTCCTCAGGAAGTAGTTTCAGCAACTAATATAGATTGCTTTAGGAAAAAGCTGGATGATTTCTAGAAGCACAGAATATAACTGGGTATTAAGGCTTTAAAGTAAAGATAACAGACTGTTAATCCAGGGTACATCCGATTGCCTCATGGAATCAATTGAAGTTTTTTTTTGGAGAAAAATGTACCATGGTTTTTTTTGCCTTCCTCTTGATCATGGGTTTTTATATCTGGTATATGTTTATTTCCCTAGGGGTTGAAGGTGATGGACTTACTATGTAACTATATCAGTCACTATGTAACTCTAGTGAATGCAGGTCTACAGTATCTGAATAATAGAGAGAAAAAAAATACATGCCGTCGTAACTACTTGAAACATATGACTTCATTAAACATAGTTTCCCTTCACTCAGTTTTGCATATTTTCACCATCCAGCAATATTAACAAAGTGGAGTCACACATATTATTCAAAGTTTCTTTGTTATTTTGAATTGTCATTTTGCTGTCGGTTAAAATCTTTCAGCAGGTGAAGTGAGTAATTCAATTCTTTTAAAGAAGATGACCCCCTCATAATGGGATGATCCCACTGTCATTAATTAATAATAGACCCAGAATTATATTACCAACTTGTATGTGTCATGAATATGATATCTTAGTTACAATGTAATGTTTGTTTACCTAGGTACAGCACTTTCAAAGTAATCTGTTCTCTGGTGGATCTCCGTACATCATTCATTGTGATGTCCACATCTGATGGTACTTTGTATGCTCAGCGACAAGAAGCAACTCCATCAATTTTTTCCGCATGAAAGATGAACCAGGCCATCACAGCCTGATATGTATGCAGACAAATAAAGTGCAGCCAGAAATGGAGACCAGGTACAATCAGGAAAAGCCGGGAAGATCTGAAGATTCTCAGAATCCAGAGACAGTTCCTGGTAAAGTATCTCATCCTAATATTCTACAATGTATTTTGTTGGATACAAAGGATATGGTTGACATGAATTACCAAATGACTATTTGATAAATCTTTGGATGGTAAAAGCTATGCAAACAAAACCAGATGTACAATACCAGCTGTCCTATCTTATTTACAGGAGAGCAGAACTAGACCAGCTACAACTGCCAATAGACAATACAGAATAGTTGGACATACATGATCAATCTGACCATTTTATGATACCCTCTGTTTCTTTCCTATACTGGAAACAGGAATAAACATAATTCATTTGGGAAATAAAATAGTGATAGTGGAAAGTTTTTTAAGCCATTTGATCATTTAGTTTTCAGAGAATATTCATTCTGGGATGGTGTGTCCTGACCTTTAGACATCAAATTATCATCTGACCAGGACAAGAGATCAACAGAATATAGCCTATATCAGTGTTCCCCAACCAGGGTTTTTCCAGAAGTTGCTTGTGTAATGAGCAATTTGCTTTTTTCTACACAAACAGTTTAAACAACGTTTTTCTTGTATTACCTTAAATAACCTTTTCTTTCTTATTGATATGTGCTTGATTATTCCAAAGCAGCCTTTCTCAACCTTTTTAACATAGGGGAACCCTTGAAATAACTTCTCAGGTCTCAGGGAACACCTTTTATATTTATGAAATGCCCAATTCATGGTAAATTGCCTGATGGTCAATGGGAACAATGCCTCTTACATTGTTGGCCAGCAGGAACAATGTCACCCTTACAAATACCCAAATATTTAAATGGTGTCAGTATATATATATATATATATATATATATATACTTATTGCTCCCTAACAATCTCTAGAGGAAGCCTAGGATTCCATAAAACTCTGATTGAGTATAACTGTTCTAAGGGCTTATATGTCTTCCCTAATCTAATTACATACTATATTTTGATATTTTGCAGAAAGGCAAGATATCAGCTGTTTTGGATATGTCCTGATCTTCATTTCTTTTTTGCTGGTTCTTGTGACTTTTCCTATTTCAATATGGTCCTGTATCAAGGTAAGAAAATGAGTGTTTGACATTAAATTCTGTGTGTTACTGCAGAAATTCTTCTCAGTTTTTAATATGACCGTATTTTTAGATTGTGCAAGAATATGAAAGGGCAGTTATCTTCCGCCTGGGAAGAGTCAGGTCTGGAGCTAAAGGACCAGGTATGTAGTATGTGTCCTAGATTACATTGCATCCACAAGCAAGCATTTGTATTTTGCTGGAATACTGATGGACAGAGAATGCATTGGGCTGTTATGCTGGATGTTCTTAGGTCCACGCATACAGATTTTCTGTATGCAGCTAAATGAGAAATCTCCAGCACATCAGGTAAGCCTTATTTACCAAATAAAAGTCTAAATCACTGTCATAAATGGATGATCCTCATATACAAACTAGCAGCATCTTAAAATTCACAGGGTCCAACTGGACAAAACCTTACTTCTCCAGATCTAGCAAGATGTATGAGTTTGGATCTTTTTAGAATTACCTTTGCCCCATTATAAACCTATTGAGGAGTCAAAGAAAGCCAATGCTTCTACTTTTTTGAGCCTGGCCTAATATTACATTCTGCTTATATTTGACTTTTATTTAATTTAATTGATTCCCAAAGGAATAACAGGCAACATAACAATAAAATAAAGTAGTTTTGGAGCAGTGCAAAAGAAATTTGTTGTTTTTGAAAACAAATATATATCAGTAAGCTGCACAAAGAAATACAAATAGCTCCAAACTTCTCTTTAGGAAGAGTGGAATTCTCAGCTTTCATCCAAGGCTGGCCAAAAACAGCAGATAATTTGTCCCAGAAGTCTCGGCAAGCCTCTAATGTCTTTGGTGGATGGAAGAGATCCCAATGTCCCCACATGTCCTGTGCCACAAGTTGGCTTTCAGGAAGAATAGTTACAGTAATCTTCTGGTTCACCTTATCTTCCTTTGGATCCACATATAATCCACATATCCTTATTTATTTCACATACATCAAGACATAAAAAACATATATATTCATGTAGTATACAATATCATGAAGGGGTAGGGTCCAGGTGGCACTTAAAATTCTTAAAAGTTTGTCTGTCATACATCCAGCAAACAAGCAAATCAGAATCACTCTAAGTTTGCTAACAAAGACTTTTCCTGGCAAACTTCCAATTCAGTTATAAATGGTGAAACGGTACCCTCTAATTGTAGTTGCATGCGGTTGAACAGCAACTATCACCAAAGTTACCTGTAATTACTGGTATATTTTAATGATCTTGACATGATGACACTACACAAAAGAGAGCACCAGACCCTCCATATGTAAGGTTTTACTAAGATTCTTACAGAATACTCTCAATGGAGGTTCTTAATATTAGCTAGTACTCTAACCTTTAATTCTTTGGATTAAAAATAGTAGTCAATGTAAGGGTACGTTTTTTTTTTTTACATGTGACAAATCTTAATTTTCAGTCATTTAGATTGCAAAAATGAATACACTTTGGCAATTCCATATTCCACTTTTCTTTATCAGCACAGCTTGAATGAAGACCTGATGTTTTATTTGTTGACATGGCAAAAAAACTCCATATGGTGCAGCTACTTTTTCACATAACTGTACTCTTTCACTAGCTTGTAAGAAGGATACTTTGCAGAATAAATATCCAAGTGTAACAAGATACAGAAAATGTGTTCAAACAGAGCCTGGATGTGCAGAGTTTAAATGTGATACTCTACTAAGAATGTAATTACCTGTAACCTCATACTTGTGCCCATTCATTTACACACTGCAAAAACATTGTTTTAATTATGTTTTGGGTATTCCCACTGCATGTACTAACATTGGAACTTATTTAAAAATAAAATAAAGACAGTAATTGTCTTTGGGTTCCTTAACTTTGTTCTTTAAAATGAAACAACTGGTTTCTAAACTGTAAAAAACAATGAAAAAGATGGTCCTTATAGCCAAAACAGTGAGCACAAATTTAATAGTGCAGCCTTTGAGAAAAGGAACCATATGCACATCTGCTGATATGCAAAGGTAGAATTGTATATATATATATATATATATATATATATATATATATATATATATATATATATACACACACACACACACACACACACGCACACCTTTTCTAATATTGAGAAAATATTTTTGAAATGAAATATAATCATACAAAACAGCTGACATACCTATAACCTTGAACTCCACAGTATGTCCAAGACGACCTTTACATAATAGGGTTGCCACCATTGTCGAAGTTCCCAGTATGAAAGTTGGGAATTGTGCAATTTGTTGTTTTTGCACTGCAAGTATCAACTACATTTGAAATGTTCCCTTTATTCTAACATATGAAGTCTGCCTGAGAATTCATTTTCCAGTTTCAAAAAAAGTGTCTTCCAACTCTCCTGAGGCAGTGACTTGTAGGGCCATGAAACGTGTTAGGAAGTGGTCTGCCTTCATATATTTATGTATTGGATTTTTTGGATTTAAATCTGCATAGCTGAGCGATGTAAAACTTAACAAAAAGATTCCCAAATGTTACAAAAAGGTGTGCAGACATATTATTGTACAGGTCTGCATATGCAGCATTGTTGTCAGTGAAGGTAAACAGTAATTTTTTAGATTTGAATAATTATCTAGTTGTAAGTTATATCTTGTTTTATTGAAAGATTTTTCATTGTATTTTTTTCTTATTATTATCTCACACTTTGCTTTAAAGGAATTTTTTGGATTCTTCCATGCACTGATGACTTTTGCAGACTTGACTTAAGAACGATATCATTTGCTGTCCCTCCTCAAGAAGTAAGTAATTCCTAATCAAATAGGTGAAGCTTGATGGGTTGAGTCAATCATTGAATAGTTTTAGGTACAGATGTCCACCTCTGCTTCCCTGGTTCATAAAATGAAGCAAAAATAAAAACTCATATCTATTAGCGAATGTGAAACTCCCTCATAATGACCATAGCACGTGTACAAAAACAAATAAAATCTTGCTCCTCTAAACCCATATTTATAGATATAAAAATGGATATCCAGGTGCTGACACATGATATTAGAGATTTTTTAATTTCTTAAAATAATGTTTCCTCTTCTTCAAGCAAACATCTTAATCATGCTTTAGTGTGATTGAAGTGCCAAAAGAAAATAAAGGAAATAAATCTCAGTGTGCTCCAAATATACCAATACATTATGGTTACTTATACAGATAATACAAATTATAAAATACAATTTATATATGCAAATAATACTTGGTATAGAATTTACAATGTGTAGAATAGAATGTGAAAATTGCAATCCTTGCCTGCCATCTAGTGGTCATTTTGCATAACACAACACCATATGTACAACTACAAATACATTTTAAATCAGAAAAATAAGTCATTTTGCAGCTAAGGCTTTTTTAGATTTGTAGAAAACTTCAGTGTTTTACCACATACTTAACCACCCCCTATTAAACTATATGGGGCTGTAGGGAACCACTTTGTGCAAGTGTTAGCACAAACTTGCATTTGCGTTACAGTCGGGTTGCAGCAAAGTTCCTGGAAGCCACAAGTTGCCTTTAGTTGTGTGGTTGCATTTCCTCCTCTTAACATTGTACACATTCCCCTGATAAAAAGTGGATATGTGTTCACCCGCTATAAATGATGGGTTCACAATTCCGCCGTAATAAACACAACAAGCCATCACATCCTTTTTGGAGGCATAGGGGATTTTCCAATGTTCAGAGCAGACATTCAGCCTGGTGCTGGAAAATTGTGGAAGGGGATCATTTACTGCCTCCCCTTTTACTGCCCATCCAGGCTGCATATCTGAATGGGGATCTCGTTGAAATCTAAGGGGAGTCTCATTCATTTTGTAAATTAAAATTACCACCATGAACAGCTTAGGCATTACCTAAAGCTTGACATTTGTGTATTGTGTGTGTGAGGAATTGGGAGTATTTAATGATCCTAAAACGTCCTAAAAAGTTTTGTGTGTTGCATCCATGCCTATAAATATGCCTATATAGGTAGTCCCTGAGTTAAGAACACCCGACATATGGATGACTCCTAGATGACTCCTAGATATGATCAGGGCTTCTCAGCTTGTTCGTGTGCAGGACAGAGCCTTGATAGGGGGAGGGAGGTTCGCATGACTTACAGAAATCTTTTGCTCTTCTGCAACCTCTTGTAATTCTTCAATGACCAAGACAAACTCTGCAGTTGTTTCTTTTTGCATATCAAAGCACAGCTTGCGCCAGAAGTTAATGAATGTCTAGGCTCCAAAAAAGTTTTTTTTGTATTTGTTTTTTTTTTTCTTTGTTTGTAATTAACTCACAGTGTGGATTTTATACAGTAACTGACACTACATTTAATAAAATAATGTACCTGTTCCAACTTACATACAAATTCAACTTATTAACAAACCTACAGTCCCTATATCGTATGTAACCCGGGTTCCCATGTAATAGAAGTGCACCATTGATTCCTCTCTCTAATAGGTTCTTACTAAAGATTCAGTGACCATCATGGTTGATGCAGTTGTATTTTATCGTATATTCAATCCAATCGTCACAGTAATCAAAGTAGACAACGCCAATCAAGCAACTCAAATGCTGGCCCAGACCACACTAAGAAATATGCTGGGTACTAAAAGTCTCACAGAAATTCTGGTAGATCGCGAGGAGATGGCTGACCAGATGGGTGTAAGTATATTCACTTTTGATTTCTTAAAAAAGCCGTTTATGCAGCTAAATTATTTTTCTGTTTGGTAATTTACTTTTTTTAATATTTGTTTAGTAGATTATATGATCTAAGTTAAAATTTCCCAAATACAGGTGCTCTCTGGTTTTCCTATTTGCTTTTATAATGTGATCATGTCAGATCAGTGTTTCTTGACTTTTCTAACATTAGGGAACCATTGAAATACCTTTCAGGTTTTTAGGGAACCCCTTCTTTAATTACTATATCCACAGCTTACAGTATATTAGTGTTGTGGTCAGCTGAGGTTGGACTATCTTCACTCTTCACGTCCAAGTTGAGTCCCAAGTCATTGACTCCAAGTCCCAAGTCAAGTTTCAAGTCAACAAGATTTCTTCTAAGTCGAGTCCCAAGTCAAGTTACTTAATTTATCCCCAGTTGTCCCCATATAGAAAGAGCTCTGATCCTGTTCCTGAGCACAGGATTGCATTCTAAGTCCAAGGCTTTCTCCTCTGACAGATGAAGGGGGAAGGAAGGCTGTGAGGCTTCTGTAAAACCACCTTCTTCCCCGCTCTCTTCAGCTGTCAGGGGAGAAAGCCTTAGACTTAGAATGCAAGGAATGCGGGTAAAAGGAAGTGTTACAGAAGACTCACTGCCTTCCTACCCATCCCCTTCAGCTGATAGCAGACAAAACAAGTCACAAGTCGATTTACAAGATGTTCATTAGCCGATTTAAGTCGGACTCCAGTCCAAGTTGCACCACTTGAATTCCAACCTCTGGTGGTCAGTGAGAAAAATTCTTCTTACATGGAGGGACCAATGCCACCCTTACAGATAACCAAAAAGTTCATTGGTGTCACTTACACTGACCTGAGAGGTACAAACTGTTTATTGCTTAAGGAACCCCCCAGCAACCTCTGGAGGAACTCTGGTTGAGAAACACAGAGTTAAAGATGTAATATTGTTTTGAAGCTATTGTGTTTATTCTTCAGAGAGTTCTATATGATGCTACAAAGGAATGGGGGATTAAGGTGGAACGTGTGGAGATAAAGGATGTAAAATTGCCATCATCCCTACAGAGAGCTATGGCTGCTGAAGCAGAAGCTGCCAGAGAAGCAAAAGCCAAGGTATTGTTTTATTCATTTAACAAAGGGTTCAATGTTTGGGATCCGTGGCAGATAATTACAATAAATAGAGGAATATTGGCTAGTTGAGAGGTACCACCATAGGTAGTTAACTATGTATACAATATTACGTTTTATATTTATTTACAGCCAGCAAGTGGAGTTTTAGACTTCTCCTGCTTTTAAATCTTTACATATCTGCTTTGTATGAAGAAAGCCCGTAATTTACAGAGCTCAATAGACCAAGAATCAAATCATCCTCCTAAAGCAGACCATGCACCTAAATTGCAAGGTACTTAGTGAGACCCCATCTCCCCCCCGGGTCATTGGAACACCTGGAAGACCATTGAATTGAAAGACCACATGGAAATGCCATTGGTTTATAATTTCTTTACACTTAATTACTATTTAGCCCCCTGATGATAGATTTTACTAGTAATGAGGAGTCCTCTTACTGGAGACATCAAGGGTCTAAACATATAGGAATTCAGGGATCGCTTATTTAGTGGCACATCTGTGTGTTGGATAAACATCACCAGGTCAGATTGTTGTGATTCACAATAGATGTACATCTCTTGACAATGTACTTATTGAAACTACTTCTGGAGACAAAAACTGATTATATATTTTAAGTCTTTATATGTTCTTAGGAGGCTCCCATATTCTATCCTAAACTTCTCGAAGTTCTATCCTAAACACCTCACATTCTAGTTGAGAGACTGAATGGGTAGAGGCCCTGTCCCTCAATTTTGGGCTCCCCAGCACTGAGGGTAGGCATGTCGTCTGGTATGATGGTAAAGGAATAGGGAGCCATGCTTTTTTTATCGCCACAGGTTGATTTATAATAGGGGGAGGGGGCTCAGGCACTTCGATTGGACCATGCATATTACTACTAGGTCAGCCTCAAGGATCTTCATACTCATTCATAGGATAATGCAGTACCCAGGCTCTCTGTATTCTAAATCCAATTATAATAAATAATGTAATTAGGAAACAATTGAGGAACACCACCTGGAAGTGTCACTTCCGCATCCTCTGTATAAATATAATATTCAATGTTTGGATACCCTGACAAAAGCCTATTGTTCTCATTCTGTAATGTCACCACAAGATTTGTCTTTGGACATTTAAGTAAACATTGTGCAGTTATACATTTAGAGCCGTAAATTAAATACAGAAAATTGGTTTGTGCCTTGCAGCTAGGGAAAGTGAAGGCCTGAGCAGAAATAAATCTAATATAAAGTCAGACTCTAGCCAACATTTTTGTTTTATTTTGTATGTAGTTGGGAAGGATTAAGACAACTGTCAGGTTTTATTGCTATCCCTATTGAATACCTATTGTCTGTAAGTAATGGGAAATCTTTCCCATTACAAGGAAGGCTTAAGCCGCATACACACGTGCAATAATAGTAGTTGGAAAGGATCTTTCACAGTCCTTTCCAATGACTATTAATGCATGAACGAGTGCTGTACACATACAGCACCGTTCTTCTCTATGCAGAGGGGAGGGGGAGAGCGACATAGCGGCACCCTGCTGTGAGCTCTCTCTCTTCCCTTGCATTAGGATCGTTAGTCGTCCATGGGTCCACCAGGATGGTCGTTTAGACGATGAACGATGGGCACTGTACACACACCAGGGTCTCCCTTGATTTTTGCCGTCGATTATCGGACAAGAACCTGAGCACGTGTGTACGTAGCGTAACTCCAAGTACCCCAGACTCAAAATTATTTTGCAATGCAATAGGTAGCTCATATAGTAAGTGTGTTAGTAAAAATATTTATGTACATACATTTATTATATATAATTGAACCGTTGGAGGTGTGTACGTAGCTTTAGGGACAATGAAGTTGATTTACTAAAGAAGTATAGGACATTTACGAAATGTGAATTATTCCCTTGAATGAGATACATCAGTTTGCTTAGTAAACACCTCTGCTGACTTTAACCATTATTATTATTTGTAAACTGTATTTATATAGCGCCAACATATTACTCAGCGCTGTACATAAAATAGAGGTTACCTTTTTACCACACAGGAAGTTGGGATGAGCGAAAATTCTATCCAAAGTTTCCTCTAACAAAATTTTGGCGAAACCGGACCCATCGGAAGATCGAGGAATTTACAGGAATCCTCCTGTGCGCGTGTTCCGGGCACTAGAAGTTAAAAAAGTGCTTGCCCTCATTTAATCTTTAGTGCCTGGGGACGCAGGAGGAGTACCGTGCCAGAAATTGATGAATGCAGTCGTGAGCATCCTGCTGTGCACGATCACCGGGCAATCTCTCATTTACTCTTTAGTGCTTAGGGAGGCAGGAGGAGTACCGGGGCTGCAATGCAATGAACTCTATCCAAGAACAGATACTACAGTGCTGCAGCTGTAAGCTCCGCTTCCCTGATTGCTCTTGCAGGTCCCAAAAAATTTGATCTTGACGTCTGAATTTACACAGGCCGTTCTCGCTTACATGTTCAGTAAGCGAGAACAGCCTGATTCGCCACGATAGAATTTTAAAATTTCACTCGCTCATCTCTAACAGGGAGTAAAATAATTTCTCCAGTGGAACCTTTCATGGCAAAATAACTTGATAGGAGTTCTAAACCTTCTGCATTATATCCAAAAAATAATAAAAGTTTGGGCCATATATACCCATTAGGATCTAACATTCCTGTTGCTATATTTATGTCTGTTTGGATATTATTAAATTTACTTAAAAAATGCCTACACACAGAACATAACCAGTGGGCCCTTGTGCAGAACTAACTTGGGCTACCCCTAACCTTACTGAATGTAGGATCCCCTTTTGGCCATGGAGGATCTGAAACCCCTATTCCCCTATTCTAAAATAATTAGGCCTTGCAAAGAACAGGCAAATTCAAACAATGGCACAAGGGGAGGAGCAGATGACTTTGTCAAAGAGAGCTTACAATCCAATAGATGAGGGAGAGTGCTTGCAAAGAACAGGCAAATTCAAACAATGGCACAAGGGGAGGAGCAGATGACTTTGTCAAAGAGAGCTTACAATCCAATAGATGAGGGAGAGTGGTGCACAATAGGAGAGGAATATGAAATGTTGGCTAAATAGTATTGAAAAAGACTAATGCTAAACATACAGTAAACCTTTTTTGATGTTAAATATATATTGGCATACATGTTGATAATTTGCATTTGATTACATATATTTCATTCACCATCCACTTGTTTAATATTCAGTCTGAATTTTATCAACTTAAAAAAAAACATCTATGATGAATGTTCAGCTTGACATAGGCTGATATAATGTCCTACTTAACCATCTATTGAATATCAATTGTGATAACATGGTTATGATACCAAAAACAATAAATCTACGTAGGATCGTTGGGGGAACAAACCACGTGCCACATCCCCATATACGATGCCAAAGAAGGTCAAGTACAGCATGAGTTCAAAAAGATGTTGAATAGGCACTGGTTACACACAGCTTATTAAAGTTTAACATCAAAATTGATATAAATCTTTTTAAAAAAATAACTATTAACCACCATTGGATGTAATGTAAATTCAATTAAATGAAAAACAGTGCAATGTAGCTCATAGACAGAAACTTGTCACATAAAAGCCAAAAACTGAAACCCTTAGAACAATTTAGGTCCAATCTTGTCAGCAGTTATTATTTCTTGTAAGTCTAATAATGTCAGTTAACACAATGCGTTTCGCAACTCTTTGGATAGATATTGGCTGCTTCTTCCAAGGGTGATATGTATAAAGTTTGATGGTGTGTCTATTATGTATTCTTGGTAGAAGGATGGGACTCATAAGTGTAAACCAATAGACAGAGAATTATATTAAGCAGAAAGGAGATATATATATACTCCTGGGTGACCTCCTAGAGATCTCAGACAGATCTTAGCATACATGAAAAACAAATCTAAAGAAAAACCTCAGAATGTACAAATGCCTCTAGATACTGAACATGGTATTTCATTCATTCTGTTTGCTTTATGTTTTTTAGGTTGTTGCAGCAGAAGGGGAGATGAATGCTTCTATGGCTCTTAAAGAAGCAGCAGTAATCATGTCAGATTCTCCAGCCGCCCTCCAGCTCCGATACCTTCAGACCTTGTCACACATTGCGGCAGAGAGGAATTCCACCATAGTCTTTCCCATCCCTATTGAATTCTTTTCTTTGCTATCTCGAACATAGAAGAGGCCAGGAACAAGTTGCAGCAGGACCTTTCTTGTGCCCGGTGCACTCCAGAAATTCCTCAGCCCAAACTCTACCTATTGCTAAAGTGGACCTGTCTAATTGGATTAGTTTCTGAAGAATGATTAGTGGCACACATTTGCAAATATATTTTAAGTGAACAATGAGAGCCTAAATATTGGGAAATACAAATACAGTACATAAGCAATAAGTTAGTGGAAAAAAAAAACAAAGTTATTCCTCTTGTGTCTCTGCATTGAAGACAAACAGCAAAACAAAGTTGACTTTTTATGCATATCCACCCAATATAACAAACAGAACTTAATGGCATTTGTCTAGTCATGGCCTGATTTATTCTATGTTATGAAACAAGATACAGAAGGAAAATATGTATATGATCTGATCAGTTCACTGTGCTTTCTCTTTCACTGCTAACATTCAGAGGTTTCAGTGGAACCCTAGGGGTCCTCCAGAGGCTGCTAGGGGTTACTTGAGCAATCAACACTTTGTGTCTTATAGGGCAGATTAATAGATGCCAATGGTCTTGTTGGGCATCTGTAAAGGTGACATTCTTCCCATTTTCCTGCAATGTAGGAGGTGTTCTTCCCATTGACATCACACATATATATCGTGAGCTGTGGATATAGTAATTATAGCAGGAGTTCCCGGAAAATGGGAAACGGCTGAGAAACACTGATAAAGAGTATGGGGCATATAGGAGATACCTTCTTATTTCATACACAGTACAATAAAATCATCCAGCAATACAAATAGCAAAATATTTGCAACACAGAACAGACACTGGGAGAGGAGGACCCTACGCTTGCAAGCTTACAATCTGGGCAAATTCTCCAATACTCACATGTGATTTCAGACATCCCGACTTATCAATCTTTTTACTGATCATCTTTCTCTATGATTTAATTTGCCTTTGTAAACAGAAAGAAAAAACAAATTGAGCATATGACCCCCATCCACACTGTACATGCTCTTTGGCGGGAGTGATGCAAATTGGGCACAACAGAACCATTGGACGTGTGTACGCAGCCTAAGAGTAAATTATCATTCTCTGTGTCAGTATTGCCTTTTGCCTGTCTTGATATTGCCGATTTCTTCGGACTTTGCATGTTCGACTAATAATTTTAATGCTCTGCTACTTTTCACCTTTCTCTTGTTTACAATAAAACTACAAAATGGCAATTCTGTGTGCCTGTGTCAGTTTCTTGAGATCACCTCCAGGAAGAACCTGGGTACAAATAGACGCCCCTACGGGGGTGAGTGCTACAGATAAAAACAAGCACAGATTGCTTCTTATGACCAGAGTTGATTTCTGTCCATTGCCAAAAACTTTTAGTGAGCATCAGAACTGGACCATGAGGCTTTGATATAAAGGGGTCTCGTCTGTGGATGGCCAGGTGCATGCAGGTTGTTATCCTGGAGAGATGGCAGCAGGATGCACTATGGGTGGGTCTGAGGTAGTGTCACTTTAAGGATTACCTGTGATATTAGGCAGGGAGTTTTGGGCTGATCAGTACATAATAAGAAACAACTGTCTGCCTGGCTGCCTGCTGGCCGGTATTAACCCACCAAGCCCAGCAGTGGATTGTCAATAGTTGAGAATACAAAACTTGTAACTGAAATACTCTTTTTTCAGGGGCCTAAGGGCTTCTGAAATATCTGCAATTCTTTGTTTAGACCTGCAACCTAATTAAACCTCAACTGCTTAGCCTACCTGTCTCTGGTATTATCATGCTGTTTCTGGAATGCAGGATCTTGCAGTTCCACAACACCACAACAGCACATGGGTGACACTCCTTTCCAGATGAAATAAATTAAAGTAAACCTGTCATGAAAACACAGGGTTTTGTTTTTGATTTTCATTCTGTAAATGCTGGTTGGCTGGGTGCAATTGTAAGCCTGTTGGTTTCTATGTGCCAGGAATCCAGAAAAAGCACACGGATCAGTAGATTTGCCTTTACCTAGAATAACCAGGAAACTAATATTTTCAAAAGAATACATTTTAAAGGTGTCCCAGTAATTTTCACAAAACATTACTTAAATAGGAAGATTTATTACAGAGTGCTGACTTGGAGCTGATCACCATTTACAGATAAAGCTGAACACAGGGAATATAAATGAGCTGCACTTACATTGATTGGACCTGATGGGTAAAGAAAATGCAGACTGAAAATGCTAAATATTACTTCCATGAAACTGTGGGGATGGACCCAGTGGTCACCTTATTTATTTATTGCAGAGTAGTTAGAATATGTTAAATAAAAAAACTGATGGATTTAAATCCTTCCTGACACAAAGGTGTATGTGCTGTTACCTAAAGTATCAGTGATGAAAGGTAATGGTTCCTTAAATGAGTCAATTAAACACCTAAAGCTTCTGTTAAAAATATTTGCAATCAGGCAGGTTCATTTTTGAAGGGACAAGTAATTTCTACTTTGCAATAAATCACACTTATGTGCCGGATTGCTACTTTCTCTAAAGAAAACACTGAGCTGTGCATGCAAGTTATCTGGAGCCGACCAAGCAAGATGGCCAGAGAACAAGGAAAAAGAAGGCAAAGTCTGAGATGCAGCAGGGACATGTGAGGATTTATAAAAAAAAAATGGACAAACAGCATTAAAGGACCTACCTGCTCGCAATTCTTTGAGAAGGGTTTAGCTCCACTGTATACAGATGTCAAATGCTGGAAACAACATAAATCGTGGAACGAATGAGCACTGTATGCACAGCACTGTTCAGTTTTTAGGAAAGTTGAGTGGGGAGGACAAGATAGAGGCCTCCTGCTGTGTCCTCCCCCAATTGAAATGACAATGGTCATCCCAGTCGGTCGTGTAGTGATCCACCACAGCAGAACGCTATTTTTGCTGGAGATGATCACAATCATTAATCTTGGGGGACATTTATGCAGTGTGAGTAGCTTTAGGCTAAGGTCAGACTAGCATTTTTTTCAAGTGGTACTGATTTGGTTAACCACATTTAGCCACCCACTAAAAATGATAAGCATTTGAACATGTATTTATGTTGCGGTATTATTGGTGCAAGGTTAACCACTCCAGCTACTTACTTGGGTTAAGTTTAAAAAAAAACACACAACCACTGTTTTCCACTGCAAGCAAATGCTTAAACAAGAATTTATGTGCTAGACAAAGTTTACATCCCTCCCATGCCCCCAGTAATTTGGTGAATGATGATTTAATTACCATGCAAGTAATGGTATTTAAACCTCTAAGTGCTATTTGTCACCACTGCTTTTCCTTTTTCTAGCTGTTAAAAATTACAAATAAGCTTCAATTACAGCCCTCTGTGACCTTCATAAGAATTTTACAATACAATAAAATTAATTTGATAAAAAAAAGTATTAACAAGTACAAAGGTCAGATAAATGGTTTAGTGCTGTATAACAGTTTTGTATGATAGAAAGCTTTTTTTTTATTGTTATAGCAGTCTATCCATAAAACCAAAAAGAGGGAGGAAAAAGTTGTGATTTTGATTGATTTCAACCACATTTTTAATTAAATCATATCTGTAAAGTCTATGTGACTGAGACCTATGGCTGAAAGCAGACCTTTCCAATGTGATGTGTTGCAGAAATGTATGCATCCCTTAGACCTCCCCCCAATGTATGTTCTGTACATGTAGTGTGTTGCAGTGGCAATGCCACCCCAATTCACATGTGTTGCAGCATACCAAAACCTTTAATTTGATGCAATGTGTTGAAAAAGATGATGTATGTCCAACCTCTTGTTCATTCTGGTGCTTTGGCAGCCCATTTGTTTGAGTAGGTTGCCTTAACGCTATGCACATGAGTGAAAGCAAAGCACCAGGACAGGCAGGGTGTCCTTAGGTTTAGTACACACAGGCCAACTTCTCCATCCAATCTGATAAAGCAATATAATTTAAGGTGAATATGAAGAGAAATCAGCAGCTGCAACTCATAAGCAAGCAACTAATTTTTGAGTTTCCAATAGAGCATCTTATTAAAAATTGCTGCAAAAAGCCATGTCATGTATATAAACAATCATTCAAATTGAAATAGAACTCTTACCACTTTCTGAGAAAAAATGATCAGAAAGGTAGAATATCATTCTGTGTGTGCAATGTTAAAGCTTTACCTTTGCCAACAAATTTGCTTAACATGAGAAAAAAAGGTGTATTGGCCTAACAAAGCTAAACCCATGGGAGAAAGTTAATAATTTTCCAGAAATTAGTTATATTTAGCTGAGAGCTTTGTGACAAAAAATGACATTCACATAGCTATAAATAAATATATGTATCATTGTGTAAAGTGTGTGAGTTGACTTTTCCTGTAAAAGTACATTACAGATCGGTCACTCCTAGTTCACTGTGTGTTGTCTGGGATTAATTTGCATTTGAAAAACCTCCTACAGCAAGGTGGAAATGCTGGTTACACTGATTTCAGCAAGTTTGTAGTTAATGGTAGAAGGAATGAAATCAGCTGTGAAACTGCCTATCCCTAACAGGGAGGAGTCCAAGTCGCCTGCAGAGGCAAAGGTGTCACTACAATGCTGAATACTTCCTACATGTCATTGCAGCCAGGTACATTCTGTGCACAGGATCGCCATCTCCAGCAAGTACCAATCTTCCATGAACTCTGGGAGAAGAACAATCTGCCCGTATGCTGCTGAAGCTGTGCCTGAGATTATATATTCTTCCCCTGTGTTTAATTCCATGGGTCAAAGCTGGTAAGTGTTGCTGTAACTTTCACATTTTTTACCTCTGTGATTTGCTTCTGGCTCTTTCCCTTCGTTCATATCCATCTCTTGTTGATTAGGAACCAACAAAACCATTAGATGATGGTTGGCTAGACTGGACATTCCTTGACCGTTGCAATCGTCCATAGGGATGTTGTTTATATTTAATTTTGTCACTGATTATATGGAATACAAATGAGTTATCTATAAACTTTCCTGGAACACACTCGGGTAAGATCAGCATGACTTTTGATGCAAAATGGTTTGCAAAAGTGGATTATTACTCAGGTTTGACAGCCAGTTATTGTACGGCTGCTTTTAGCTAATATGGTTGATTGATATATAGCAATAGAAGATGTTCACCTAGCAAAGAGAATAGAGAATGCTAAATAGGTGATCTAGGTGTGTTTGTGGTCAATAAAAAAGGTATGGAAAGCCCAATTCTAGAAACAAAACTTGACAGCGGTTCTAGCTCTTCTAATTATACATAGACAAATGTTTATATGTTGTTTGCATTTCAGTTGGGAATATTTTCCTTTAGTAATCAGCCATTATAGGCTAGGGAAAAGTTAGCTATGACTTTTGTCAGCATACTTTTATCCAGCGGTGTTCCTAAAATTGTTGGATTGAAAACCATGGATTCATTCCTAAATTGGGAGTATATAGCTAACCATACACAGAACAATTTAGAGTAAAGATGGACAAATTCTTCTGGATTTGGTTTACTATAGGTTAGGTGAATGCTTTTACCTATTTTGAACCCTGGTTAATCTGTTCACTGCAATTCTAAACAGATGTACGCTGCCCTAGGTAGGTAGGGTGTTAATGTAAATAGCAAACGGGGTTTTCACTTGCTAGGGGTTGGTATAGCCCTGATATCGCAAGCCAATTGGAACATTGCCCTATATCTACATTGGCAATCAGGGTCCAACCCAGTTATTATTTATCGGTGCCATCCCTAACTACTAGCCAATGGAATTCACTGTAAACCTTACCAAGCAACATCCACTATCTTCAGGATTATGTAACATATTTACTTTATTATTAGTGGTCAGTGGAAATAAAAAAAATATTGGTGTCCAGCAGGAGTAAAAACAAAATCTCTTCCATTGATGGTCAGAAAGAAGAACAAATTGTACCTTTACAGTGGTTGTCAGTGGAATGAAAAGATGTCCTATTCCATGGGTGGTCATTGGGGGAAAAACAAAAAAGGAAGAAATGCCCACTTCTATTACTGTTCAGTTAGTGGAAAAGTTGCTATCTTTCATTGGTGTTAAATGGTAAGATAAGATGCATCTTTTCATTGGTAGTAGGTAGGGAGGATAAGATGCCTCTTTTAGTTGCCAGAGGGATCAAAAGATTAAACCTTACACTGGTATTGTTTGGTTTATTAGATACACCCTTTCATTAGTGGTCAGTGGGAGTAAACGGTGCCCCCTTTTATTTGTTGTTTGTGGCAGAAGCAGATTCTCCATTCCATTGCAGGCCTAATGAGAAGCAAAGATGCCCCTTCCAGTGTTTTCAGAGAGAGGAAAAGATGACTTTTTCATGTGAGGCCAGTGGAAGGAAAAGATGGCCCCATATATTGGTGGTCGCTGGTTATTTAGGAGAATAGATGCTCTTGTGTCTGTTGAGTGATGTCTGCACTGGAACTGTAGCAACCATCATTTGTAGATCGGACCAGCAGTTAGAGGTCTGTTGCAAATTAGGTTTTACCTTGTTAGGATAGTGGAGGAATCATAACATTCATCTAAGCAATAATACCTAAGCATGATATTTCCAGGTCTTCTTCCTCCAAAGGTGGAACTTGAAAAAAAAGCACCTCCTTCCTTACACCCTAAACACTGATGGTAAACAAACATATCCAGTTTACAAGTAAATTTAATATATCAAGACAGTAGTGAAAAGCATATCTACAGTGTAGTTATCAACACCAATGTTGCTAACTCAGACACCTGGCAATGCAGTCAGGGGCCTGTGCCCTAGGGATCTGATTCTAGTGACACCCCTGCTTCAGTTAAAGTTGAATTAAAGTTCCAATTTGAACTTTAGGCTGTTGGTTAATGCAGAAAGGGATAGGCGACATCCCTTTTGCAATAACTCCCTTACCTGCCCGATTGCATTTACATCTCAGTGTTTGATGCAGGGTACACCTGGCATTCCAGCCTCCCTTGCATGTACTGGGAATAGATTAACTTTCTCAGCAACGTCATTCTGGCACAGCCAATCAAGTTGGCCAAAAGATTGTCTTCGGTAAGTAAAGAAGGAAAATGGCGGCACCCTGTGATGCATTTGGTATAGGTGAATAATTGTGGGTTTAGTTCTGCTTTACCTTCCCGAAGAGGAAATTAGCTATGTGTAGCATAGTATAGATTTCCAAAATTCCATACATGGGCAGTTGAAAAGTTCTGGGACTTATTTTAGGGATGAGGTGAGTTTTAGGTGCTACAGAATTCTTGGCATTTTTTGTCGTAACTTGCTGAATTGTTCTGCTATTCGGCATTCGTCTCTGCTCTGTAGTATTTAGGAAGTTAGGATTACAGCAATAACACTGATGGAGGTAGAAGGTGGGCTCATTGAAAGGCTTAATCAACTGGATTTCTACTAAATATATGCAAGAAGGCCACAACCTTAAAAGTTGTTACTGATGTGGTCACTCCACTGGGGATTCCATAAAAAAGGCAAAAAAGAGCCACACAGAAAAGCCATAGGCCGCTGCTTGTAATCCTTCTTCAGCTTAATATTGCAGTTAGAAAAATGTATTAGGCTTCATCTGAATACAGTATCGGCTGTCATAGTTCAGGTGATTTCCTTGGTGCTTGCATACCAGAACAGGGAGTGACACAGAGCAGATGTCAGAGCTGAGCTGTATTCATCACCGATACTCAAATATGTCACTGTGGGTTAAAAATTTACTAATAGTCTACTAGAATACAATATGGGAGAAGATCTATAATCAATGCATTGTCGAAACGGGTGGATAATCAAAACATTTCCTAGAGCTTTACTAAGTAACCATCAAGCTCTCTTTATTAAAACAGAGGCATCTAAAAAGTCTTTTTTTTTTCAGGTGTTTTGCTGTTTTTTGGGTCTTGCTGTGATACTACGTGCAGCGTTTTGTGGTCAGTCAACTGCTCAACTTCAATAGAACTTGGGAATGTTTTCGTAATGCCTCCTTAACTTTTAGGAGTTTACAAATTTTGCATGCTGGGGGAGGAAGTAGAAATAAATCCTATGTTTCTGTTTCCTTTACCCCTTCAGTAACTGTGTAAGATAGCCATGATACTGGAAAACTGGCATTTTTGAGGCCCTTCTTAACCACCTAGAACCAATCCCAGACACCTAGCACCCGATGAGCAGTAACTTTACTGCACTGTGACCGTCTGTGTGAACAATCCCCATATAGTATTCTTACCTAAAATAGGCAGCAAGCTTGTATAACTTCTGGTTTAAAGAATTATAATGTGTAGAGCAGAATAATGTAATATGGTAATCTATTGGGATGAGTTAAATAAGACTGCCATGTTTATATCCCTGCATCATGGAGTCTGCTTGTCCATAGGCCCCAGTAACCATGCTTTTCTGTGTCTGCTGAGCAGCATTTCTAGCTTTAGCACCCCTTCAAGTGAGTTAGAATCACTTTAAGTGCTAAATGGTTAAGTATGGTATTTCCAAAAGGATTTAGAACTTGGTTCTCTACAAAGGAGTCATGGTTGGATTCCTGTTGCTGCAGAGTTGGTACCTGTGTGGGCACAGGTGATAGACATTTCTATTCTGCAGTTATTTCCTGACCTATGGGCCGTTTTGGTACCGTTATGGAGCTTTCAAGTGTTTCAATGTTGGAGAGCTGAGAGGTATAGGGGCCCCCCCATGGCAACCTGATATAGTGAGAGATCAGGCCAGCACAGTGGCTCAGAGGTTAGCACTCTATCCTTTTCAGCACTAGGTCCCAGGTTTGAATCTCTTAGGACACTATCTGCTTGGAGTTTAAGATTCTCCTTGTGTTTGCGTGGGTTTCCTCTGGGTACTCTGGTTTTCTCCCACATTCCAAAAACATGCAGTCAGGTAATTTGATAAATAGACTTTAGACTATGTTAATGACCTATGACTATGGTAGGGACATTAGGTTGTGAGCCCCTTTGAGGGACAGTTAGTGACATGACTA
The DNA here is from genome assembly GCF_032062135.1 of Pyxicephalus adspersus. Taxonomy (NCBI): domain Eukaryota; kingdom Metazoa; phylum Chordata; class Amphibia; order Anura; family Pyxicephalidae; genus Pyxicephalus; species Pyxicephalus adspersus. The sequence continues at coordinate 158,274,432 of NC_092858.1, read as the reverse complement.
TGGGGTAAAATGTTGCATATTATGTCAGCGCTATATGAATATTGGATCATAATAATTGGGCAGTCAGCCCTGAAGGCCTCCATAGACTTTCCAGTTTGAGGCAGGAAACTCGAATCCCCAAGGATAGAATCTCACTATGTATGTACAGTGTATATAGCACACATTTCACAACACTGATATCACAATCATAATATTCAGGAGCTTGATAGAAAAAAAAGCTTGAAAATATATTGCACTATATGCAAACCAGGAGTCTATGTTTTTATGCAACAATTGGCCATAGCATTTTATGTTCAATGACAACATTAGGTGTTCTATCTTGTTCACATCCCTCTTGCATTCTTCGATTTCCCTCTTGTTCTGGAGAAGTTGTAACTTGGCAGATCAATGTTTCTTTTCTGACACATGTAGTATTTCATCATGTGAAGGGTTGACCTTTGGCACTTGGAGAAACTGTGTTACATGACATAAGCAACTTTGTGTTTGCACAGTTGTCTGGCTAGTGAAATTAATTACAATTTGCTTGTATAATATCAATGTTTACTGTACTTTGTGATGGGTGTGTGGTTTGCATAGATAAAAAGAATTAAGTCTATGGAATTCAGAAATGCAGCCCATTTTATAAAACATAAGGGATTCAGGTTCAATGTCAATAGACATGCATTTGCATAAATCATAACTCATCATAATAATGAAGTGTCTCATTTGGAGGGGATTTCCTACTATTTTGAAGCACAAATATTTGAGCACTAGAAATCGTACTAGTTAACTATTCAAAATAGAACAATGCACTATTCATTTTATCTCAATTAGTCTAAAAGGAACATTTTTTATGTTAAAATATTAAAATTGGGAGGTTTGTCTGAACAGTTGTCAATTGAATAGAATATGTTATTTTGAGCATTCCATTATTCCCACTGTTTAAGGAATGCATTCAAGAAAGCATAGCCAGAACTTCAGCAGCGGAGATTGGACTATTTGGCAGTAGAAATAAAAGGTCAGGGGCATAAGTATCATTCCTCCAACCCTTGCACATGTTGGGGGTGTCATAGGTTAGCAAGCGTGCGCTGGGCTGTAGGGCTTCCAGTGTTGCTTTCAACTGCAACACTGCCTGTCTCTGCCAGCCATTATTAAACCTTGCCAGCTGTCTGGCATATGTTCAACTCCATTGAACTCTTAGTATTAAGGTCTTACCTAATAAGGGCTAATAGGCAAAATACTGTTAAAAACTGTATGTAACAATACAACAAAGTAAAATACTATTCATTTGGCTTTGAAAGCAACCCTAAAAACATTTAAATATCCTGCTTGGGTGCCTTAGAAGATGTACTCTAAGAGTGTGGTTGTCCAGAAAAGGGGGTGCAATGAATGTGTACCTATTGTCTCTCCACTGACCATACCTCCATACCTGGCTCCATTCTCGCCCAACAGTGGCTCGACCCTATGTTGTAGACTAGACCTTATTGCCAACTCCTTTTTCCCTAATAATGGGGGTCTGTGTAGGTGCTGCAATATTCTGTTTAAATAGTATTTTCACTAGTAGCAGCTATTTTGCATGGCATGTGTTTGAGTATTCAGACTTGCTGCCATAGTTTACTACAGTGTTTATGTAATCAGCTACCAATGGCTGGTGTGTCAAAATAATCAGTAGTTCATTGAATTCCATGAGTAACTACTGAAGCTAGTGATTCTCTAGCTGGCTCATAATGCTGAAAGACTCTGACTAAGCTATCAATTACCTGACATTTCTGCAGCTCAGACCCTTGATTGACTGCAGTGCAGTTTTTACGAGACACTAATATGAGCAACTCTCAATCTGACTCAAATCATGGCCACAAAGTAGCTCATATGACAACTATACATGTTTACACCCACACCTAATTTGTTGCATGTGGCATAATAATCAAGCCAGGAACAATTGTAGTTGCTTTACAGAGTTATGGAGTTTTGAAGACCAAACTGTCCAAAAGCTGGCCAATTCAGGGCCATGTGAAGGGGACCTATGGTACCAAACTTTATGCACATGGGGTAGAGGTAGAGGTAGTGGGGTCATTTTCCACTTTTCTACCTCTGCCAGGCTACTCAGTGCACAACACTGTGGAATGCACCATACAAATCCATATATGAATGACACATACGTACAGTGAGCATGTCAGGACCTGAGACTTGAGAGATGTCCTATCACAAGAGGAATGTTTGGTCAGTATAGTCTTGTGAAAAATTCCCTGTTTACACGGCGGGTCTTTCTAAAATCTTAACAAGGTACTAGAAGACAGAAGGGCATTCTTTGTATGGCATTTCATGTACATTTGGTATATGTGTTCTTTCTACAGCACAGTGAATGATTAAAAGCAACATTTGTTCTGGTATGTCAACTCATGGCAGCTCGACAGAATTCTATGCTATTCTATTTGCTCTTTTAAAGCTATAGTTCAACAGTTTTGCTGTTAAACTAGTTTTTCCAAGAGTCTTAAAACATTTTTGTTGTGCAAAGATAACGTTATGCTCAAAAGACATTGAATAAGGCTTTTTTAACTGTTACCTTGCATAATAAATGCCTTTAGCCAGCTTGTAAAGTGTACTTTCGGGTTTAGCAACTGCTTACTGATTTCACTGCACACTGTGAGCTTCTCACAGTGTAAATTTTGTATAGCTGCTACAAATCAGATAGAGCCCGCTTTCTTTTCTGGTTGAAGGAGTCAAGCATAATTTCACCTCTTTCCTCCCAACTTTGGTGCCTGTTGAGGAAGTAATTATATACATATATAACAGTATATGTATAATATACAGTGCCCATGACTTTAATTTGAGTGTAGTCTTTTCAGACATGGAGGAATAACATGGGTACTACCTAGGACAGTGTGAATGCAAATGCAGTTTGCTTATAAATGCTCACTCTTCCAGACTGACATACACTCATTTTATTACTTGCATAACCTTTCCCAAAAACCAGCTGACTGCTTCCATCAGGACCAAGGGCACTAGAGAAAAGTACTGGGATAAGTGCTGTAATAATTCTAAAAATGCAGAAAAAAGGGGACCTATTCTCTTTTTTTCTGCATATTTTGAATTGCTACAATACTGTGAGGATATGATAGGAAATTATTGAAATATTGAACTAAGCAGTTCACCAAGCATAGGTGCTGTAATGTTTTCAGGAGGCTATGTATAGCACTTTGATGGCCTCTTCCACTAATTGTAATCTCCCAGCACTACAGAGGAAAGCAAAGAAACCTTTTAATGATGTCACTGAGTCTGAGATAGGATATCTAATTAAATCAGAAAAGTGCCATTCAAATAGTAACTCCAGTCTTCCCTTCAGTATTAAGGTGCGTACACACTTCCAATTTTTATCGTTCCAATCGAACGACGAACGATCGATTGGGCAAAAAATCGTTCGTAAAAAAGTAACCAACGACGCGGACGAACGAGGAAAGTCGCTGGAAACAAACGACCGGACCGGCGGATCGGATTGGACGACGATCGTTGAACATCGTTCGTGTGTACGGTCGTTCGTTGATCGTCCATGTTCGGAGCATGCGTGATGAACGAACGTCCGTTCACTTTCCTGTCGTGCACATAGTTCCTCTATCGCTTAAACGATCGTATCTGTTGTGTGTACAATATCTACGAACGATCGTGTCGTTACCTCTATGTGCAGGATCGGTGCTATACGATCGTTCGTGTATATCGTGCAGGAACGTTCGTCGTTCGTTTTCCGACGATAATAATTGGAAGTGTGTACGTAGCTTTACTTCAGTTGTACAGGCATTAGACCCTGGGCTGGAATGTTTTTAGGGAAAGGCCAAATCTAAGCAGGATAAACTTTTATTTTAACTTTCGTTTTTTTCTACATTAAGTTGATTTACGGCCTCTACTTATCATAGTTGGCAGGACAAGCCCCTGAACATGCTGCTACGCTGAGGTTGTCTACCTGAACTCTTGTTCTTCTAGTTTGGTCCATCTCCCCTTATTGTGCATTTGCATTCCACAAACATTGTGATCACTGCTGGTCACCCATACCTGCAAGATTTATGTAATGTAGAATGTGTTTAAACTATCACAAAGTATATCAGCCGTAGCCATGTTCCTGGTATTATCCTCATTCAGGGCTTTTTTCACCTCTACTTTTACTGCATAGTAGTTATTCAGCAAATGCAAAAGAGGTTGAACAGACTTTCAAAACAGGGACAGTTGGGAGCTATAGGCTATTTGAAGTTAGCCGAAACAAGCACTGAGCTGTGTCAATGAACCCAAAGCTTGCATAGTGGAAGAATTTCTTATGGGCAGGAGATGCTTGCATTGAGTAATGATTTGTATTAGTAACAAAAAAACAAACAAAAAACCTTACATGGGTTAAGGCCAAAAGGCAATAGAATATAATAAACTGTGTTCTTTAAATTAAATGACAGACAAGGGAGATGATCTTCTGGGTATATAAAAATCTTCATGAAAGATAAAAATAAAGATAAAAGTATTAAAAATATATAAAAATATTTATGTATTCAAGTCAAAGAGAAGGTGGTTATGTGAAGGGGAGGACACCTTGAGTAAACCTTTTGCTTTTCCTGCATGAGCAAAGCTCAGGTTTGAATAAAGCTGTGTAAACTGAGTTACCTGTATTGTGTTTGCAGCAGAAATCCTATTCATTGTACAGCAGCTGGCATGGCAGTTCAGGCTGGCAGAATGAGGGCATGCACTAACTATGCTAATAAAAGAGGTCTGAGCACAGAGGAAAGGCTTAAGATCCACCATCAGTGGGTGTGTGTGTTTTTTTTTTTGTTTTTTTTTTTTTTTTTGTCATTGTGACAATCACCATGTAGAAATTAGAACCACTAATAAATACTCAGCCACTAAAATGTATACGTACTGAAGCAATCTGAATTTTCTTTCCAGATACGGAAGAAACATGCCATGAATTCACAGATCTGGGAATACATGACTCAGTTGTTGGTACAGATCTGAAAGTCCAGCTGTTAATTTACACCAGAGAAAATGCAAACTGTGCTGGGGACCTGAACAGAGAGAACGCAACTGCTTTTAGGTATCTTGATGTAACAAGAAAAACCATATTCATCACCCATGGCTATCGGCCTACTGGATCTCCTCCTGTGTGGCTGGATGAAATTGTCCAGAAACTGCTTGCCATCGGTGACTTCAATGTCATCTTAGTGGACTGGAACAGAGGAGCTACAACTGTGATATATCACAATGCGGCTGGAAAAACCAGGAAAGTGGCTGATATATTAAAAAACTTCATTGATGGGATGTTGGTAAGTGCACAAAAAAACAAGAATGTTTTGTATGGTATAATCAATTGCACATATACACTGCATGCCCCAAAAAAGTGCCCAAGCCCGTGGGGGCAGTGTTATGATTATGGGTCACTTCAATTGGTCTGATCTGGGTTCAGCAATGGTATGTGCCAAAAATGAGGTCAGCTGACTTAAATATACTGAATGTCAAGATTTTTTCATCAATGATTTTATTTTCTCCCTAATTCCATGGACTTTTTCCAAAATGACAATGCCGGGATTCTTCAGGCTCAAATTGTAAAAGAGTTTCCAGTTACATGAGACATCGTATTTAAACATGGAATGGCCACCACAGATTTCAGACCTTAAACCCATTGAGAATCTTTGGGATGTGGTGGAGAAAACTTTACACAGCAATCTGACTGCCCCATCATCAATACAAGATCTTGGTGAAAAATAAAGTTACTCTGAATGAAATTAAATATTGTGCTATCACTATGTTTCTGAAATAATTTCATGGGAAATGTGTGCCATAATCAAAGCTGAGAGTCCAACAAAATATTGGTGTGTATGTTTTTTTTTTTTTTTTTTGCCTAGACAACGTATTAAACATCTGCTATATTTAAGTTCTTAAGAAAATAAATCCCCTTAATAGTAATAATAAAGTGCATTTAAAATCTACATTGAGATAGGGAGATAGGAAAGGCTCTGGTGCTGGTAATTTACCCATATGTTATGCTATGTTTTAGGCAAAATAAAGCCTGGAGGTACACTGAAGAGAAAGTAGGGATACAATGCGACCCATCGCTGGTTCAGTGTGAGACCCTTTCATTAGTGACAGTGGAGGAAAATAAACTGCATTGCTGGTGTTAGTGGGGCAAAAATACCCCCAATTGTTGGTGTAAATGGGGGCAAGAGCAGCGCCAAATCTTTTGTGTCAACAAAAGCTAGAATAATTCTTGGTGTTCTGTTACTGTCCATAAAATATTCTGCTGCTTTGCCCCTGGTAATACCAGGACTACAGTGTTACTGTTGGGCAGGAGCTAAATTCACCTGATGGTGACAATTTCCGTGCTGGAATGCAGAGTTTCTGCACTTCTCATCCTTCAGACATTCTGTAAACCCCAAGGATTTTGGATCCTATGGGACACGGACATTGTTAAACTGTCCTGCACGATGAACCACTTGATTTATTTTATTCTTTCCCTCAAAATATATAGTTTTAAAGTTCTCAGGTCTCAGGAGCCCTTGTGGTTGAGGCTAACTTCTTAAGTCTCCAGTAATGCTTTGCATCCTTTTAGGACTCCTGAAAGTAGTCCAGGGAATTTAAGTCTCTTTTCTCTGCATGTTTTTTAAAGATAGCCACCAGGGTACAGGGTGATGTGGCATTCTCACAATCTTTTTGATACTATTGGTCTTATTTCCATAAGCAAATTACTGAATTAATTTATTTAGTAAACCTAAATATATTTCTGGCACTAGGTTTACATGTCCAATACAGTCATGGCTGTGGGGGTTGTTGTGACAAAGGAGCTTGGTGTCACAATTGAGCTAAATGTGGTAGAGGTGCAACGTGACACAGGGCTTGGTGCCACGAGACATTGATAGGTGGCCGGTGAACTGGATGGGTGGTGAGATAGGTGCAGTGTTGAGCTGTTGGGTGCGAGGGAGGGCAGGGGGTGGAGTGACAATGATACAGTAAGGGAAGGAGAGAGTTGCAGAGGAGCAGGGTGATCTCAAGGGAATAAGGTGTTTGAGCGAGAGGGGGGGTCGGGCAATAGTGGTGAAGGGTGATATGTGGTGTGAAGGGGGGTGATGCAAATATGCAGGGTAATATGGAGGGGTTGTTGGGTGTAATATTCTAAATGTGTGGTATTTGTGGAAATAAAATAATCGTTATTGCTCTTTGTTCCTAAAGATAAAGGGGGTGTTAAATTTAGCATCATATATTTATATGAGTTGTCTAATTCATAACCTCAGAAAGGTTTCCTCTTTCCATTTTAAAATAAGTATTGCAGATGTGAGTCATTGTCTTAGTACAGATTTAGAAGGAATGTGTTATTAGTCACAAACAGGTTATCCCAGTTATGTATTAATATATACAGCAAAGTATATAAAAAGAAGATGTGTCAGCTTATACTTCAAAAGGCCACAGAGAGCCACATCAGCTATTTACTGATTCCCAGAAATAATCTGAATTCCTCACAGCCAAAGTGCACAGGAATTAGAAATCTTGGTGTGCCCTGTTCAGTTTGGTTATAAAGTGAATATTTGGGATCAGACTACATATCTGCTGGGAAGTGTTCATAGACCTTCCCTTAGCTGCTTTAGATGAGTATTGAGTCACAGGAAAGCCATAATGTCAACACTATTGAACAAGCTCAACATGTCTATATATAATACCAGAACCTACATATTAAAGGTTCACATGAAAAGGGCTTGCTTCACAGAGCATTGGATATCATCCTACAACAGACGTGTGTGTGTGTGTATATTTCCAACTAGTCAAGCACTAACGTATCAAAGAATTCACCTATGACCCAGAACTCTCAGAATGGAATTGGATTCATACGAAGAGCAAAGAAGAAGCTGTTCTTTCTAGAAAGCTTGGTCTGAAATTGCATAAATAGACGGAGATAATCCGATGCTTAGATTCATTCAGGTGTATGTGAAAATTTCAGCTTAAGTTTTTTAGCTCTGTAAACAATCTTTTTTTCTACTGAGCAACTAAATATAAAATACTAACATTGGTAAAGGTGCCTAGCACTCCACCTCTTGTTTGGGAATATATTGTATTACATCTGCAATATTTCATACTTACCTGTATAGAATTTGTCCATGAAGAATAAATACACATTTTGGCCAGTAAAGCAGTTAGGATAAGGCTTCCTCTGTGGTGCTTTTGGGTGAAGCGAGACATTTAAAAATGCACATTTTAAAAGTAATAAAAACTTAAGGTGTGATGCTACAACTTGTACAACAAATAAAATATAATAAATATTTGTTATAAATTGCAACATGGTACTGCATGCTTCCATTCAGCTGCAAGAGAACGGCTGGGAACCACGTGCATGCAGTTGACATTGCATTACAGCACAGTTCTGAAAGTGAAATGGTACTTCTGGCCATGTGTTTGCTTTTTCTTCTATGGAGGAAGAACTGCACCACCACTGCAAACACAAGAGCGATGCACACAAATGCATTTACCTGCAGTTTTGTTTACCATTCCTCTGCACACACAGCAGTCCGCTATGCGCCTGGGAGGGACTAACCATTTGGTTTTCCACCAGACATTCAAAAGGGGCCTAAAGTGCTGAACTGTTTCTCTTAAGGGGAAAAGGTTCCAAAAATAAAGTTAAACAGATAACAACTCACCTGTCTGCTCTGTGTATGGGAAGTTGACTTATAAACTCTTAAGAATTCACAAATTTTCTTGGTGTACCTGAACTTTTGTATGTATTTTTCCACCTATTCCATTTCCCAAGGTATTTGTATATTATTCTCTGATGCACAATTGCATACTTACTTTTTACTTTGCCCCTGTGAAGTCCTATTTTTCAGAAGTCCACCATTTTCTTTTGTAGACTTGTCAGGCTACAGACAAAGTTGGAATATTTCAAGAATGGGATACTACTGAAACAAAGTAAATCTGCTTCCGAGAAGAACATACAAATACACTTTAATTAAAAAAGACACCCAAAGTTTAGGTACACTTTATTAATATATTAGTATTGGTTAGGCTGTAGTGATTCTATAGGATGTAACCAGTAACCAGCCATTTTTAAATATTATTTTTCCAGGACAAAGGAGGATCTTTAGACTTGATCTATATGATTGGAGTCAGCCTTGGTGCCCACATTTCTGGATTTGTTGGGAAAATGTACAATGGATCCATCAACCGTATTACTGGTAAACATCATTATTTATTGGTTTCATTGATCTCTTATCACCAGTGGACATCCGCAACAGATGTAGGTAGTTGGACAAAATATAGTGAGACCCATTGTTGTCTGTCCCACCACCAAGCGCCATGCTCATGGTCATATCCTGGTCATTTTTTTTGCCTGCCTCATTGGGGGTAGTACCATCGAAAAGCAATGACGCTCCCTGTTATGCACAGTTAAAATTTTGCTTCTGAGACAGGTGTCATCAGAACATTTATTCCCCTTCTCCTTTCATTCTGGTGAATTAAAAAAAAAGTATTGACGGGGCCTTAGCACTTCCCTACTTTCTGAATATAAACATGTGTAAAATACGGCAGTGACTTGGATCACTGATGTATAGAACTGGATTCACACAAATCCGAGGGAATTTGTAGAACTCAAATGTATTTATTTTTTCTAGGTTTGGATCCAGCTGGTCCATTATTTAATGGAAAGCCCCCTGAGGACAGATTACACTATACTGATGCACATTTTGTGGATGTTATACACTCTGATACTGACGGTATGTGTTTCGGGCATTGCTGTTTTTAAAGGATCAAATATTGATCAAGTTTCAAGAGTCAGTCCACCTAAAAGATGTCCACAAATGACAGATGTTTCAGATTTTGGCAGATGCTGGAGAGTTAAACCACAATTTATTATTTCCAGTGGGAGCTCTGTTCTCTTTGCTTTAGAAGATTACAGTTTCCCAATGACAATTATTTCTGCTCAATTGAAGTAGGTAGGACATGGGAAGGTGGGCAAGAACACCCCAAACCCCACTAGGCTCTATTTATACAGTAACTAAGAAATGACTTTAAGGTGGACTGATGCTTCAATATAAAATTAAACCTAATATTAAATGTATATATTTTTTTTTTGGTTAAGTATTTTTAGCTTTTTAATGTTGGCACAATATCCATTCCATAAACTAGCTTGTAATATGACACACTAAAGAAGTTGGTGTATTTTGTTTGTGCTCAGTGCTGATATCTGCTCAATGAAATACATTACAAATAGCATGGACAATCTATGCCCCAATTTAGTTAGCAGAAAAGGAAGACAATGCAACCTTATTGAATGATCTTTTAAAAGTTGGTTTGCATCTTTGGACTGTTTCTGAAGCTTCAGATTCTGTAATTGAAAAATTAGTTATGGCTTTGCAGGCAGTATATCAGGATTTTATTTTCTGTTCTCTAGGACGATTATCTGAAGGCAAAGATATATTAGCCATGATTTCCTAAAGGAAAGATAAGGGAGAAAAGTCTTTTAACAATTTCAGAGAATGGAAATCAACGAGACAGCTGTAATTTAATTTATTGATGATGTTCACATAAAATGTTTTATGCTATGCAGAGTTGTATCTGCTCCTGCCTTGCTCATCCGTAGCCTTGATCTTCCAGTTTAAATATTTTATAGCATATACTGCCTATTTATAAGTGGTTTTTATTCTTCTTTTAAATTTCTCTAAATGTTTAAAACAATAGAAAGAATCATGTTTAAGGCACAGGGAAAAATCTATGTCTGTCCAGTGAAATAATTTTTTCCAAATCCATAGAAAATGGTGACCTGCAGAAAGCAAGCAGATCTTGTAGTCAGTATAAGTAAGCATTGAGGATCTAAGAATGGGCAACTTCTCAAAGTGAATCCTTGTGTGTAGAATTGGGTCAAAAAGCCTGAAACATTGCAACTGGGACCTGTGGAGTTATACTTTTGTTGTGTTATATAATTGATGCTGTATTTGGAGATGTCTGGTGATAGGTGGCATATATTTTGAGTCACAGCCATGCTATTTAACTTGCTGTGTAAATAAATACGAAACAGGTATTTTTGTATTTGGGGAAACTTTGGCTTAGGATAGTGGAGTTTTCAATAATGGTATGATCCCTGGTTTAGGAAGGCATATCCCTTAAGGAACTAAGGCCCTGATTCTCTATTGAACAACAAGTTTTGGTTTCACTATTTATTGATTTTTTTTGTGGGGGTGGTAAAACCTTTAAACAGTTTGTATGGGCTTCTTCTTTATATTTGGGGTTCTGTATCTGTTTTTGTTAGAGATAGTATGCAAAGACCAAATAGAGAAGGGAATGACATGAATGGTTTACAATCTCTGTAGTGTTATCGAATTAATCTGTGCTAAAGAATAATAATATATGTTTGACAACCTCAAAGCTATGCTAACTCTTAGGCTATGAACACATGTGTAATAATTATCGCTGGAAACAAACGATTAATGACAGATTGTCCGATAATCGTTAACAAAAAACTACGCCGATGAACAAGGAATGTCGCTTGAAATGAACGACCATCCCAGCTGATCTGATTGGACGGCGATCGTTTGCTATCTATTGTGTGTATGGTCGTTCAGTGGTCGTGGATTGTTCTGTGATACACTTTCTCCAGTACACATCACATCCTGCATGGTTCAAATTATTGGTGTTCTATTTGAAGGATCATATTGTTACATCATGTACAGAACCATGCACTATACGATTGTGTAAAATAATTGATCGTTTTCCAACGATAATTATTTTACATGTGTACTAAGCCTTACTCTAATAAGGATGTGGCCTTATAGCTTTTTACCTTGTACTCCGCTGAAACTTTACATCTATTGTCCTGTTCTTATACATTTTAAAATAGTTTTCATTTTAATATAACCATTTATATGAATTTGTTTTTAAGGTCTTGGCTATAATGAGAGCTTGGGAAATATTGACTTCTACCCAAATGGAGGAACAGACCAACCAGGATGTCCAAAAACAATACTATCAGGTAAATCAATCTACCATACATAAGTTTTTGTTTATTGTAACTGGATGCACTGATATTCATGGATTCTGTAAATTACAGATTATGAAGACACTTGGAAGCTCTCTGACAAATAGAATAGACGAATACATTAATTTTAGAAGTAGGAATCTTAGTTTTGTATTCATTGGGAGAATATGTCTCTTTTCTTTCTCATCTTGAACTTTGAGTTCTTATAGCATTCACAGAATATACACTAAAACCCCTCCTAAAATTAACAGCAGGAAGCTCTCAGAAGGAGAAGTATGCAGTCTTGACCTTTAATAAAACAGTTGGTTTAATAAATCAAAAAATAAGTTCACTGAGATAAAAAAGACAACAGACTGATTACTAGTTGTGTCAAAGAAAACAAGATCTCCTGTGGCAGAGGATGAACCAAACCAACCACTAAAATGGCCTCTGTGAATGCTCTTATTCGTTTGATTTTAAGATTATGGGAGTGGCAGGTAGTCAGCGGTTAGTATCACAGCCTATATACACTAAAAAAAACATTCAAAGCGACAAACATTTGCTGACATAGTAATTTTGAAAGCAATACAAAAGCTCCTTCTTTTTCTGGTTGCCCCAGAGAGGATTCAATACATGTTCCCCTATATTATAGAAAACATCTGTTTCAGTTACAAAGGAAAAAATAAAATGTAAATTTTAATTACTTGCATGTCATGTTTTTTCTTTCCTGTAGGCTCTGAATATTTCAAGTGTGATCACCAGCGATCGGTGTTCCTGTATATTGCATCCTTAAATGAGTCTTGCAATGTGGTTACATTTCCTTGTGAAAGTTACAAAGATTATCGTATTGGAAAATGTGTGGACTGCATGGAATATGGAAACCTTGGCTGTCCAACATTAGGTAAACTGGGCAGTTTTTGCACAGTTTTTGTTTTGTTTGTTACCATATGTGTTACAGCCTGAGTGTACAAACTTATGCAATCAATTTAGGTTTATCAAAGCTATATTTGAGCTCTACCTATCCAATTTGTATTGAATTGGGCAGGCTCATGCACTATTTAGTTGTCAGATCTAAAAAGATTGTACAATAATATTATATATATATATATATATATATATATATACCGTATTTTTCGGACTATAAGACGCACTTTTTCTTCCCCAAAACTGGGGGGGAAAAGTGGGTGCG
>NC_092858.1:158189983-158260837 GCF_032062135.1 Pyxicephalus adspersus | reverse complement strand
GCGTCTTATAGGCCGGAGCGTCTTATAGTCCGAAAAATACGGTATATGTGTGTGTATGTGTGCTGAACATAAGGATTCCTTCAGACCTGTGCATTTTTCTGAACATATCGAAAAATGTGTTAAAATTCTTCACATGCTCAGCAATAGTTCTTTAACCCAGCCGTAACAAGTAATCTCTCCTTGACGATGACATAGAAGACTGGGGAACATATATGAAACAAAACATAGAAAATATTCTAGGTACCCTGTAGGAGCAAAGAATGGAAATTGGTAGCTTACAATAACAGAAAAAAATTATATTCAGTAACCTATTGATATAGGAAAACATTTTTGACCTGAAGGAATAAAGAAAATTGGCATTCAGGTACCTATAGGAAAAGAAAATATTACTTCTATGTGTTGCGGAACCTGATTCCTATGTGCTAACCTACACAGGTGAAGAAAAGGTCTGTGACCTGCAGAAACATAGAAGAATAAAATTATGTCACCCAAGGGGACAAATAACAATATTATTTGGTATCTCATGGCAGCAAAAAAATAGGATTTATTATTTTTAGCAGCAAAAACAACCCTGTTCTGTAGCTTATGATAGTGGATAATGAGAGAATTTTCCCTTTTACTCATGGTGGCTACAGAGAGTAATGGTGAACAAAGAGATGCTTGCATTGCCTCTAGAGAACCTATTGCTTTGGTCTATATGGACTGTAAACCTCAAAAGCAACATATGTTAAGACAGCAATAAATGCCATATTGTTACTGCTGTAAATATTATAAGGGTAAACCTAATGCCAAAATAAAAATCTCTTTTGATGAATGACCTCCATTTGGAGCATAGTAAAACCCAAAAATGTATGCTATAAACTTAAACTGTGCATAAGTGATATGGTCCAATCTGCACTTAAGTTCTCTCCCCTCCAACATCTTCATAAAATATTTGTAAAAACTTCTGTAATAAATTTTTGCCATTGTAACTATTTTGCCATTGGCTGCCTAATTTAGTTCTCATAAAGCACAATGATTCCAAAACTGTGAGGAAGAATCTTTATACTAACCACAAATTGGTTAGTATAAAGCTTTTGAGGGCAACCTGACATGTTTTAATAGACCACTCAACTGAATATAGGAACTTGGATAACATGTTACCATGTGCTGAGATCAATGAATGTCTTTATTACCCCAAAAGCATATGAGGCATCCACATGGCTGAAACCATCTGCCCAATAGAATGAGAAGTGCCATTTAAGATATATAACACAATAAATATAATTTCATGCTAGATTGACTTTTGCTTTTTTTTGTGCATCCAATGGCTAAAAGGAATTGTCCTTTCCTAACTAACTCCAGGACCCTCCTAATTACATTATATAATTGCCGGGCCTTAAATGTGCTGATTATAAATTACGAGCCTGTGTGGTGGTTGGGCACTAATGACACCGCGTGTGCGTTACAGGTTTTTACGCTGACAAGTGGAAAGATTATCTGGTGGCGAAGAATCCTCCAGTGACGAAGGCTTATTTTGATACGGCGTCGGTGAAACCGTTTTGCAGTGAGTGAAATTGAATTTGCATAAAATAAAAAGCTGTCAGAGGGAGATAATAGTAGCTTGGGGAAGTTGGCGACATTTGCTGGGAACGCTAATTGCTTCAGATGGAATAATGTGAAGTGTGAATTATAAGGATGAGAAGATGACTGTACAGTGTTGGGGGTTTTGTCTTTTTTTTTGGCCTACTTCTTTGTTGTAGCCGAATTAGGGCCGATCCACCCAGGCTTCTTTTCACACTGGGACCTATTTAAATATTGTTGTGTGGTCGCAGCCCGCAGCTGCTTTGTTCTCTCGGCTGCGCAGTGATCTTTAATCTTTTCTGTGCTGCAGGGGCGTACAAAACAGAATTATCCCCGCCACTCGAGGGATTGACTAAGCCCTCGTCTCTCTTACAACAAAGAGAACAAGTGCACAACTTGACCTTGATTTTATGGAAACACAGTAAATATGCGGTAAACATACAAATATAATTACAGCAAAGACGATGGGATCCTAGTGAAGAAATTAAACTGTAAAATACAGGGATTTATCAGCCAGTGCATAGATAATAAAACAAATGTTTTTCAACCTATTCTACTCCGTCAACTGTACAGATCTGAGATGAAAGCAGATTATTAAGCAATGGAAAAAAAAAAATTATTATATTGGGTTCCATTGTTAACGTCTTCCTGACCAGGGCTCTATGAAAATTGTATGGCAGACTATTAAAGTGAGTTCAAATTTTTGTAATTGTGTTCCCGTGTAATTGTGTTCTTCCCGTATTTTCTATTTAAATGTTCAGCTTCTTTGTCTCCTGCTTATACGGTCACATTATCTTATTATTGAATAACACTTTGTTGTATATAGACACCTATAGTCAAATGCCCCATTTTTTTTTTGGAAAGAGTTGAGGGTTTTTTATTTATGGATGTGCACCCCCCCCCCACTCTTTCTTACCAAGAAAATTCACACTGCTAATAATTGTCACTAGGACTGAAAAGATGAGATTATTTAAAGCTGTCACCAAAACAAGAGAAAAGTAGAAATTATCCAGATTTTCTGGGGACAAATATCTAAAAACTGGTCAGATGGGAGTCAATTTTCCAGTTTTCAATTAACCGTCCATTCATGTTATTGAGTTGATCAGATCAAAGTTTCTAAATTTTGATTGATCAAAAGTGATTTATGAAAGTATAGAATATGTAGTATACAGCCCAAATAAATCTTATTCGGGTAAACTGTTGGAAAATACAAGGATCTGGCTTTTCAAACCTCTTGGTTGTATTCCTAATCCTTATTCAGTTTTAAAGCATGTGTATATATTGCTTTCTTCATTGTTGATGGCGATTTACTAAAGGAATATTTGGTATTTCACATGCAAGGCAAGTTAATCACATTTAGCAGAAATGAAGCTCTGTGTACCATCAAATTGGATGCAGGGAAAAATCCTGTTTAATTTTTAAAAATTATTGCACGTGATTTTAAAAGGAAAATATCATCAGATTTGCTAAGCTAAGTGAACTATCCCGTACAAGGTAATTTTTCACCTTGGCAAGTGCACAGTCTAAATTCTGTGTGTAAATCGGCTCCATTATTTTAGTGAAAATGTAGTGATTGATTTGTGATTTTTATCCGTTTGCAAAGAATTGATACTAAGGAATTTATTCTAACTGAATTTAAGTTGGCTTATGTACGGCTAGCCTTAAATTTTCCTATTTGGAGAGATCAGAAGTGAAAGAATATTTCCCAATCAGGCCAAAAACCTGACATGGTTGCATTTCCTAGTTAATCCAAAACTACAAAAAATATTTTAGATTTAGATACTGTGTACTTTGCAATCATCACACTAATTATTCTGTATGGAAGAGTGTGGCACAACAGGCTTTGACTTTCTTTTATAGAATATGCTGTTGAAGGTTACTGATAGATAAAAATGAAATATGTGTTTTGAATTAACTTTTTTGGTGTTTTCCTTTTTAAGTATTTCATTATTACCTGGATTTTATTACATCAAACACCGATACAAGGAGGGGTTACATTACCATCAAAGTTGAATCTACATCTGGAAACATAACAGAATCAAAGTTGGATCAGTAAGTTTTTAATCCATGCATATACTGCCTTCTAGCTCATCACACACGTTACATTACTTTGTCAATTTTAGTTACTCTATACATGGTAGTTTATTTAGACTTATTTTGGGTTAAATTGAAGACAGACAACACAAATTGATGTGAATATTTGTTACTTAGTCACTACGTTTTATGTTATCCAATTTTGAGTTGGTATCAGCCTCTTGCAGTGTAGCGTAAGAAAAGCGCAGGTATGCCAGTCATAACACTGACTGCCATGGCACCCCCCCCCCCTTTCCTCCCTGGAGATCGGAGCCATACCGGATCACAAAGCAGCAATAATTGTTTGGATTTCAGGAGGACGTGTGGGGGCTTTTTTACTCATCCTCTCCATTGAACAAACCACACAAACCTGTACAATGCTTGTTTGACTTACTCTGGCAGAAGGGTATTAGACTTGCACTGATACAGAAGCATTAAAGTGAAGTCCTTGTGTAACTCTGATACAAAAAGGGGCAGAACTTGTATTTGTTTTACACCAAATATATCTTTCCCATGTCTGCATAAATGAACCCAGGATTGTGAAAGATACAGTAAATTTACATTCAGACACAAAATAAACTTTAAGCATATAGAAAATCACAGTTGGCACGGCTAGCACTCTGGCCTTTGCAGGGCTGGGTCCCAGGTTTAAATCTCAGCCTTTACGTTATCTGCAATAAGTTTATATGCTCTCCCTTTGTTTTTGTGGGTTTACTCTGGGATCTCTGCTTCTCTCCCACATCCCAAAAACATTCAAGGTGTATTATTTGCCCCCTCCCCCCACAATTGCCCTTATACTGTGTTAATGATATATTACTATGGTAGGAACATTAGATTGTGAGCTCCTTCGAAGGACAGTTAGTGATATGACTATGGACATTGTAAAGTGCTACGTAATATGTTAGTGCTGTACGAATACAAGTTAATGGTAATACCAATAAAAAATATATGATATTAACCTCTGTCATACCCTGAACAGTAGTGTTCTGGGAGAGGGATTGACAACACTTGGGGATGATCAGATGTCCTGCATGTACTGACATAGCACAGGAGAGAACAGGGGCATGAATACATTGTTTTGCTACAGCTCCTTTACTGTCCAGTCATAGGCTGGGGATTTACCTAATTTTCCTGTATGCCTGGAATTTAGCCTTTAAAGCAAAACCTGATAAGTTGGATATTTGGGGTCTTTTTTTAAATTGACTAGTAGTGCAATTTCCAACAACATTGCTCTCTTCCAGGGATGCTGCTGTGTTCGAGAAAAATCAGGAAATGACCCTGCTCGCCAAGTTTGATCAGGAGTTTGAGCAGATTTCGAGAATCTTTATGACATTTTCCACTGGATCTGTGATAGGACCAAAATACAAACTGCGAGTTTTAAGAATGAGGATCCGATCGACAACAGATCCTGACAGGTGAGGCATTTGTGCAACAAAAAATAACTTTATTTTAACATGATGTAATCAATCCACTAAAAATGTGCAATGGGCACAAGTGTTATACTTTGCACAGGTGCTTACGTTTTGTTGCTGTGATCATTGGTTATGTTCAGATAAATGTATGCTTGACTACTCCCTGTTCCATATAATGGAGAGTGGAGGGGGAGTGCCAGGTTCAGACCTGTGTCTAAATTGCACAATTGCCAGCCGCTCAAAGATTTGCCAAGCAAGATTCGAGGTAGGTTCTTATGGAACCAGTTTCTTATTATTTGATAACTGGTGATGAGAACCGCTTGCTGCCACTCCTATTGATTCTCTTTGGGGTTGCCGCAGGGAGACGCTGCCATGTAGCATCTCCCAAGAGGCTGGGGGTTCTGGTGTGAGAAAGCGGTAAACGCACGACAACCTCGCCGCAAATGTGAACCAAGCCTAAGAATGAGTGAGAGGTACCTTGCCACAGAAACAACAATAATCCTCCTTAGTGGTCGGTTGGTTAGTGATCGAACAGAACGGATCACTGTAGAATGTCCTAGGACAACTGAATGTACTTTAGATTTTCACTCATAACCATCTCAAATGATAATCCAAATGAACGGACATTTTAATTTTTGTACAAAGTCTAAGGCTAGGTTTAGACTTCATGGAACAAATATTGCTCTGCGCCCAGCTGACTTCTCTAAAAAGCTGCTCTGATTCTTGGTGAACCAGCATTTCAATGTTTGATAATAAGTGCCACTGAACTGCTTACCACTGACCCCATTGTTTGCTTATGGGTGCAGGTGAGATGAATGGCATGGTTCTCAATAAAGCAGCACCACAACCTCACCTCCTGTCTGGGCCTAGTCTAAGGCTGGGTACACACTTTGACACTTTGGATGAATCTTATCTGATAACCGCCTCAGGGCTGAAAAGAATCGGATAAGAATCTGGCATGTGTACAGCGTTCGTCATCTGATCGACCATCCTGGTGGATCCATTGATGAGGAACGATCGTAATGAAAGTGAAGAGAGCGAAGCAGAGTGCCGCTCCATCGTTCTCCCCCCTCCCATCTCCATAGAGTTTAACAGCGCTGTATGTACAGCACTCGTTCATGCATCGTGCAGTCATTTGTCGTTGGAAAGGATCAGGAAAGATCCATTCCAACGACAGTTATTACACGTGTGTATATAACCCTACTTTCTGACTTTTAAAGTGTAGTTTTTTTTTCCATAAACCAATCCTTAAAGCAAACCCATCCTGTGCTCATGCAAAGCAAAGGCTCATGTTTGCTTTAATAAAATTTTGGTTAAAGGTAAGATTAAAAAGAAATAATGGACTATTTGCTAGCAATTGTTTGGCAGTTTGAGTGTTCCAACGTTCTTTACCAGAAAACCTGTAATATATTTTTGTGTTTTTGTTTTTTAGGACATCATTCTGTCGATACGACTTTGTCTTGCAAGAAAACGTTGAAACTGAATTCCCACCTGTTCCTTGTGAAAATTCCAACTTTTTTTCCTCCTGTTGCAGTGAAGATGCACTGCAGTGCCCAGCATAAGGAAATCTTGGTGATATTTGGCTTCAAACACCTAAAAGATGACTTTTTAATAACCTGTGTGGGCTAATGCGCTTTGCACTCTTCCTTCTTGGATTAGTTTTCACTGTGAATAGCACTTCTGTGAATGGATGATGAAGTACCAAGTTCCTCTATTAGATTAACCAGGTGAATTGATATAAACACCCAACGTCCTATATAACACTCTATTTCCTTCAGAAAAATATATACTTGGTTTGCACATGGCAGTATTGTAAATAATATACATTAGGAACTGTAGATCCTGGATGGTTTCTACCATTATTTTATACCTACGTACATGGGGAACTTACCTTTTGTCCTGTGTTGCAGCTAAAGATAGCCCACCATCTCCTGTGTGCCCAAATTGCCCATTGTTTCATGTTTTGACAAACCCTTCACTTTTCTTTAATAAAATTAAAATAAAGCTTTATTATATAGCTTGATAGTTCATTAGCCTTTAAAATGCAGTATAAGTCAAATAACTGGGACCAGTTTTTTGCTACTTGAAAAAAAATAGCACCGCCAATTATAAAGCATTATTAAGTGCTCTATATATGTGGTCTGCAGTCAGAAAATCCTAGGTCTTATAATCAGCCAGTCACATGTATTATATATTATTATATGTGCTATTCATGAGGTATCAGATGTAGAATTCTATTATTGTAAATGAAGGTAACAGGAAAGCTATTGTATGAATATATATTTTTGTAATGCAGGTAGTTTTTTTTTTTTTTAGATATAAAATGTTCTGCCTCTAGTTTCAGATTTTCATTTCATTTTAATTTTTTCTCTACAAATTGATTTTTTGGGGCACCTAGCATAGTGTGTTGGACAAAGTGATTTTCACCTGTAAATACCTCATTATGCATTAAATGCTACTGGACATTTGTTTTTGTTAATGTGAACTTGCCTGGGTATGATATTTGCTTGATAGCATCCACTGTTAAAAATTTCCTTTATTATAAGGACATTGGCTTACTCTGCAAACCTATGAAGCTTTGGTGGGGAACTTCTAGTAGTGCATGTGAAATCACGGTCAGGGTCTGCCTCCCATATCCCATCTTTGGCTGTTTGCTTGGGGGGTTTTTGAACAATTTTGGTCTTTATATAGCTAGAAAGGCTATATGTGTCGGCACTGTCTGTATTGACACATTGCACTGTATTCTACATTGGGAATGTTCTAAGGAAGGTGGCTATGTAACACATACATAGACCATGTAGGGCTTGTGTTACCAACCGTTATCATTTATTGTTATATGGAACTATAATTAATAAACCTGCCTAAGCATGGAAGAAAATTTATATTTGTTATTTTGGTTTGGATTTCGAGACTTTATAATTAGTGGTGGCCGCTATAAAACGGACCAGTTACTTTACCTAGTTCAGGAACAGTAAACTGTTCAAATTAAAATTGAAGGTCTTCCATTGCTGATATGCCTGGATGTCAAAATAATAATCCTCCAGCTTCAAATCTTTCATTTAGGTCAAGAACCAGAAATATGTTGTTATTAAGTGTTTGAGATCACTTGGTATGGGTTTGTACCAGGTTGGCTTATTCAGCTAGGCAATTTGTATTTTAAGAAGGCAAAAAAAGTCTATACATTTTTGTTGTAAATGGTGCTCTTTATAGCTGAACTCCAGGCAAAACTCTAAGTACAAACATGGAGGGGCAATTTCTAGGCATCAGTGACATAAGATAGTCCCTTAGTGTGCCATCATGTGGGGACATTTTGGGCTTCATTTGTCTGCCATCTGGCCTGCCCCTCAGTATATAAAAGCCCCTTACCCCCCCTTCCCATATGTAACGTAGCCTAGGGAAGTGTGTTGTAGTAGCACACCTTTTACAACACCCAGCATAATATTTTGTCTAACCTTAGCACTTCTAATCAATACATTCCAAAACAAGCACTGGCAGTGGACTTTACCTGTTCTACTTTGCTTATGGGAGAATAAGGGGGGCAACAGCTCTTTCATGCAGTGGGCCAGGAAGGGGTGGGATTCCAAGGGTACTGAAAACCCCAGATGTGGCCCTGCATGGGTTTGCATTCCTGTCCATCTAGTCCTTTGATGACTCTTCTCTACTGCAAAAGGGCAATACAGCCCATCACCTAATCACCCCAAATACTTGTATTACATATATATATATATATATATATATATAAATATATTTATTTATATTTATAAACACATGCCTGCATTTAATTCGTTTTTTTTATATATCTGCCAATAGTTTAACCCAAAGCAATCTATCAGGTTCCAGTATAATAAAGAAAGATCAATGAAGGAACTTTCTACCTTCTAAAATAGACTTGTTAATATGTATATAATTTATGCATGTAAATAGCCAAATCAAAATTATTTTTGTCCAATATGTTTTTTTTGTAATCGAGATAAACTTCAGAAGATTTATTTTTTTGTATATTTGTTTTTTATTGTACATATAAACTAATAAAATTATTTATGTACATTTAATATTGTGTTATGGAATTTAATTACTAACTATTCAGTAAACCCTTATCTTTAGTACACAAAGTACAAAGGATTTGTCACAAATGGAGTGATTTAATCCAAAAATCCACATAAATTAATTTTTACTGTACACATAGGTGCAAACTCTGCTTGTCTTCTTTAGAAATGCTACCTGCTTGGTTGTGACGTAAAACAAGCAAAGGTGTCTGAATTCCTGTACACTTGTTCTAAGTGGAGGCTTCAGCTAGGTAATAAACCCAAACCATGTCATACTGTCAACTAACGAACCTCTAGAAGAGGTCAGCAGCAGTGATAACCTGCCCTAACTAAATATTATTATTATCTTGTTTTTATATAACGCCGACTTATTACGCAGCGCTTTACAAAGTCCAAAGTCTTATCACTAGCTGTCCCTCAAAGGGGCTCACAATCTGTATGTCCCTACCATAATCATATCTCATTAACACAGTCTGAGTTAATGAGGGAGGTCTATTAACTTAACTGCATGTTTTGGGATGTGGGAGGACACTGGAATACCTGGAGGAAACCCACACAAACTCCATGCAGATAGTGTCCTGGCTGAAATTCGAACCTGAGACCCAGTGCTCAGAAGAGTACTAACCACTGAGCCACTGTGCTCCAACAATACATTGAAATTATGATTATTTTGTATTTTTAAATGTCAAAATCGGTACATTTGACATTTAAAAATACTTCTAATTTCAAATTTCCCGCTGGTCCCACCCCTAACACACACACGCCTCCCGCACACACGTCTCATGAACCGGCTGTCATCAGCATCCCCTGGCCTTGCGTCTCCAACGTTCACATGCTGGGATGCGAGGCCAGGAGATGCAGATGCCGGCCAGACATCACCGAGTGGATACAGATGCCGGGCCGCGGGATGCTGCTGACTCGTGAGGACCAGGTAAGCCCTCATTTCCATCTCAAGTATGGCTCAGGGTTACCAATTTCTGTAAAAAAGTTTCACCCCGAGCCACACTCGGGAATACCGCCAGAGGGGTTAAAGTATAACTAAGGTTAAGGGTAAGTTAGACCCACAACAAATATAGGGGAAATGTACCTGCACAGCTCTTGGTGGTTGGAACTTGCTGGACACTTGCCACCAGAAACTCTGCGCTAGTTCTTAAAGAACCAATGTTTTCACATTTTACAACAGGTGGTACGGACCCTCTCACCCTTCGTTGTTCTGTATAGGCTGCTGAAGCAGCACTGTGTAGGGTTTTTTTTCAGACAATGTTTTCCCCCAATATCATTTTGTGTTTTTTGGGAATGTATAGGAATAATTATCATTTAATACTTTTTATTTTTTTATACTTTTATTAGACGAAATAAAGATAATGCAAAGATCGAATAATACAACAGCAATCAAGAAAAGAAAAAAAAAAATATTTACATATTTCATTATTGGCATAACTAATAAATTCAAGAAACCAGAATACAAAGCGCAATTGACAAACTGCCATCTGACCAGGATGAATTTTTGGTTTGCGTTGTTCTGTCATATACCATTACCTAAAGTGCTTTTATTTATTGTATATAATCATATATTGAACACATTTATTCTATTGTATGGTAAATACAATTTTACCTGGTAAATTAATCTTCTTACCAGTTCTTTTCTGTACCTCAATTTTGTATTTTATGGGTATTTCTGCAACTTTGATTTTTTACTACTCAATTTTTGTCATTAATATAGCAAGTGGAGAAACCATTGAATATCCTTTTTATATCACCGATAACCTGCAGGGAATTATGGGATGAGCAGTTTCATCACTGCATCATGTTTATTACAAATGCTACAATAATAGAAACAGTTCAATAGATTTCTATGACCTGTTAAAGCTAAAAATGGGGAGGGGTTGGAACAACTTGTTCCTTATAGTCGGGGATCAGATAGGAGGAGGGTTTTCAGTAAAATGCAGAGTTACCAAGATTGTAATAACCTGATATGTAGACCTAAGGAACCCTTTATCAGGTTGTCTGGAGAACAGGGTCACTTCAGCTAAAATATCAGAGTTCTGAGAACTGAGAGTTCCTCAGTACAAATCTGCCAGATATTCTATGTGCCAAGCGTGGATAGGCCAATCCACTTGTTTCTCCTTTGTGCTTTGCTTAGGGTTCTCCCTTATGGTTACAAACGAGCAGTAAACGAGCAGTAAAATCACTTATGAGCAGTAAAAAGTTACCTACAGGTAACTTCTACAAGGTTTTTTAAGCACTTTTTGTTCATCAAAGTAATTTTATTGTCACCGAAGCACAATATCTTCATTACCTGTCAGCTCGGAGTAGAAGGTGGTATTTTCAGTGACATGTATCTCCGTGATCTAAAGCAAAGTGTCCCACTGGTGACCCGTGTTTTATGTGGCTTTCAAGACAATAGATTACCAAACCTCACAGAATCTGTACACAAGATATATCACATCAGCAGCACAGTATAGGCTTATGTGGGGCTGTCAGGGGAAATTTATTAGAAATACAGACATTGCAAATAAAATAACCTCCATTTTAATGAACACTCTTCCACCTGTGCGACATGAATTAATCATACAATAATCCTAATTTTTCATACCTGAGAAATTGTATCCAGTGTTAGCAGGATATAAATATGACTATAAAATATATAGATATTGTAATTCCTTTTGCAGGAAACTTCTAACTTTAAAAGGAATTCAGTAAGTGGTTCACTTATATATGCTATGTTATTTACATTTATACACGTCCATGGTTACATTTATATCCATCCTTTCTGCCGTTCAAGCCTTTGTACACTTATATGATCTATATCGGTGTTTTTCAACCGCTGTTCCGCGGCACACTAGTGTGCCTTGAGAGATCTTCGGGTGTACCGTGGGAAATTATCCAATTTCAGTTAATTGGTCCCAAAATGATTTATTTACTGCAAAAAATTTGTCTTCATTTGTCTATACCAGCGATGTATAGTGATAGGCAGAACCAAAAAAAACTCTTCCACTAGATGGCAGCAGGTAGCTAATTTACGTGTCTGACTTTTTGGTGGTGTTCCGTGGGATTTTTCTAATTGTAAAATATGTGCCGCGACTAAGAAAGGTTGGGAAACACTGATCTATATTATATTTGTGATATATATAAAAACACAAATTATTTAAAACCCCTTGATATCACTGGGTAACATTCATTATTTTCCTTTCTGGGGGATTTAGCATCTCCAAATGGACAGAAAGTTGCAAAAGGTGTCTCCTATAGGTGATTTACCCTCAACATTTGCTCTTATGAAATTTTATGAAATGAAAGATCAGTGTTTCCCAAGGCGGATTCTGTGGAACCTTGGGGTTCCTGCAGAGATTGCTAATGGTACACAATGAGCAGTTTGTGCATTTCACAGCTGTGGAGAAAGTATTAGTAGCAGAGGTTTCCTGGAGACCTGAAAGTTATTTCAGGGGTTCCCATATTTTAAAGGTTGAAAAAGGCTTTTTTTAGAGGTATAAATGGAAATAGGAACCTGAAAAGATATCTGTCACCTAGTGTATCCTGGTTTTGATTTTTTTTCAGCTTGGAAGAAACAGGGAAGAGCTGAACCTCTGGATTTCACTTATATTCTGTCCTGGGGACCGGTAGGGCATTTCTGTATCTTCTGTTTCCACACTTGAGTTAATTTCCTATGTATTGCTCTCGAGCATTATCTAGAGCAACTTCTTTTACCCCCAAGGAGCCCTTGAAATCATTTTTAGAGTTTCAGGGAACCCCTAAAAAGCTAATGAATGCCACCAGTGTGGTGAATTGCTGTCCTCTTATTTCTGAATGCAACCCTAACACACGTATAGAATAGGTGTTAATAGACCTATGCTGCAGTGCCTATAAATTTAATTGCAAATTGATGAGCTACAAAATTCCTATTTTTTCTGTGTTGAAAACCTATTTAGGATGAAAGGCTGCATTAAAAAAAAACGCATGTTACCATGCATTAACCACAATTCTAAAATGTTGAAGGATATTTTAAAGAACATCTGGAGGCAGATTTCAAACCCTTCCCTTCCATAACCCTATAAGACATACTCACCCCAACCCACCATACAAGTTGCTTAAAGGCAATCAAGCTATTTTTTTTATATAGAATACAATCATTAATGGCAGCTCACATAATCTCTCAGGGTTGGTCTGTTTTTGTATCTACATTAAGTTATCCCTTTCTTTTTTTGGATCACGTATAGTGCAGCAAGAAGCAGCCTCATAAGATATGCAGGAAATAGAAGTAAATTTATTAATTGTTTTACAATATGGCCTGGTCATACAATCCCAGAATGAAAAAAAAAATAAAAACACAATTGTAAAAATCACATCATAAATTTATTTAGTTATTTGCGATGCCCAAACGAGGGACGGAGTGTTGGCAAGCACTGGGTGATACCCCATGCGGCAAAAACTTAAGTGGGCGCTCCTGTCCCTCGTAGGGCACAGAGGTATGAGGAGATGGGAGCGCCCACTTAGATGGGTGCGCTTATATTTGTCACTCGTTTGGGCATCGCAGATAACTCTTCTTTGCCCTGAACCTGCACTGGGGGAGATCCCTTGCTTCTCCAACCAGCAGGTGAGGGGACAGGGGTTGAGAGGTTTGATCCAGAAAGATACATCCCCCAGGGAGGGTGGTAATTACTATATCACCTCCCTCCACTAAGTTATCTCGATTTGCCACCATCGCCATCCACCGCCCATGCGCAGTACACCAATATTAATGTTACCTACTATGGGCGGAAGTCAGCCCTCCAGTCGTTTTCTCTCCTTGTTATTGCGCATGCGCGAACCACCGAGCTTGCGCAGTATAATTACAATCCTATTATCCACTAAGGGCAGAAGTAAGGTTTCAGCCTGAACTCAAAAATACCATCTGTGCATGCGCAGATCATAAAAGATGCACAACTTCCGTCTTTAGAAAACCAGCAATAACTGTTTAGAAGGCCGGGAGGTCTGCAGCACCAGCTCTTTGGCTGGTGGACTGCAGACATCCCATCCTTAATATATTATAACAACTTTTCAAGTAAGTCATGTTCATTTAACCTCTTTATAACAACCTTTTAAGTAAGGTATTGTCATTATATTTCATTCTGTCTTCCCTTATTCTTTAAAACAATTCATGATCCATATCATTATTAATCTCTGAAGGTTAATCTTATCCCTCTATTGTTTTTAATTCAGAAAACGTTAATAAATATCAGGAATTCCAGGGATATCTTTCTGCGGCTCCCATCTCTTCTCACCCTACCTAAAGGTTATTCTTTTCGAATTGGGCGTTTTTTAATTGAAGTAAGTAATCTTCCTGAATCTGGACACATCTCCATAAGAGATTAAAGGTGTTTTATTATCTAAATTCAACCATTGCTATTGTGTTCCTTTTTTCTTTCTTTTCTTCTGGTGTTTGTTTGGACAAAGATGCAACAATAAGAAATCAAGATTTCATCTGCCTTGATTTACCTTTTATCACTCTAAAAGTATCCACTCTTGCTAGATTTAGCACCAATCATTGGAAGTAAGTCAACATTTTTCACCTTATAATATTACATTATTACCATATTAAACATAAAATATTTATATTCCCCTATATATTATTAGTTGGTACATTATTGTTTATTCTTTCTAGACTCCATCTAGGTAAATAAATATCCATAAAATCAACCAATTTTGACTTTTGAGCCCATCAAAAATAACAAGGTAGCTATACATGTCATGTCAGTTTGAGCACCTAATTGATGATCCTTTATCCTAACAAACTGGATGTTTAATGACAGCTTATTTGTTAGTTGTTTTTTTGTCGTTCATTCTAGGAGGGAATCTAACCAGCTTTGAATACACTCTTTAAGAAACCAAGACCCTTTCCTTCTTTTATTCCAACCATTACAAAGTAAGTGTTAATAAACTTACATGAATCAACATTTTTCAAATAGAACTATTTTAGAAATCTTGTTTATTTTTTGTAACAAGTCTTAGACATGATTGTAGGTCATGATAGATTATCCTTTAATTATAATATTTAATGATTTTGTTTTCAGCTTTCTTACAACTATATATTAATTGTTCACTTTTTTATATGTTTTCCTCCACAAATTTCCTAAACTGATGTTATATTCATTATGTTTATTACAATACAGGTATTGTTAAGTCCCAATTTTCCCCTGAGGAAGCAAATATGCGAAACCTGTCGGGAATAAGACTATGACTTTTCATAACTTAAACAGAATGGAAAGGTCTTACCAAATGGGTTTAACAATCTAGATGTAAAAAGCCCATAATAACTTTGTATCTGTAAGACACGGTTCTCGCTGCAATTGTAACTTTGATTTTCAATTATTTTATGCTATACTTTTCTTTTGATATACCTTAACAATCAAGTTTATGTTTTAACAGTATTAGTTTGCCTCAAAAAGCCACTTTCCGCTCTCCTTTCTTTTATAATCTACTTGGCTTGGCACTATATCTGTAGTTAGCTCGAGAACACCCCCTTGGGACACCCTCCTTTTTACATTATTATTTATGTCGCTAGGTTTAAAGCGGACCTAAACTACAATTTTTTCCTTACGTAAAATTATAAACAACCCTTTTATGTAAGGTATAAATTACCTTCTTTTTTGGGGGGAGAGGTTTAAAATCCTTTATTTATCTACGACACTCAATGTCGCACCTGTGCAGTGTGAGACCAGGTGACATAGGCAGAAGGGTAAAGAAGATAGCCAAACCCCCAGAGGGATCAACAAATTAGCGAAGGTAAAGGTGGGTGAGTTGGGGTTTTTTTCAGTTTACTTCCACTTTAAATGGGATCTCAAGTGATGTGATGATGTTACATTAAAAATAAATGGTTAATAGTAAACATTAATAAAATTATGTAATTATTACATTTTTTTTCTCCGTTATTTTAACCTGATTTAGATTTCCTAGTTTCATATTGTATTTAATCTATCAGATTGATACATGTATATTGCAGTAAGTAATGAACTGTCGGATGGAGTTTGATCGTCAGCAAGAAGTTACCAACATTATATCAACAGAATCTTTTATGAGCTGTATTTTTTATGGTTTAAAACAATCATTTTCCCCAGCAAAATGGAAGATGTAGGCCAGTCACTGAGTTGAGGATTTTACAGATATAACTTGCAATTACTCTCTGCAGTGGGGACAGAATGAAATCAATCATTTTTGTTACATGGGCCCATTTATTTCACCCTATACAGTCACCACCTTATTGAGGCTCAGCATGGTTAACCTGCTTTTACCATCTGATCTTAGTAATTATCCCACATGCTTCCACATAGCAAAACCATGAAAACAACCTCTTAGATGTCCTTGAGACATTTTTGTGCTCTACATGGAACACCAAAAGTGTCATGCAGCGTGACAAGCACATGGATATCCACTAGGTGGTGGTGTTTCCTCTCTTTATAAGGGGGGCTCCTGTATTGTGTATACATGTAACAGGGAGCAATTCATTACATGAAAATCAATTTATCATTTAATAATATTCCTATTCTCATCATATAATCATGTGCAAGATCACATACTTGTTTTGAGACAAAATTATCATATTATCAGTTTATTCCTTTTCTATTGTAAAATAAATCATATATACACGTTTTATTTGCAGAACACTGCAGAACGTCTTTTCTTGGAGAAATAGGCTATTAAAAAGTGTACATTTAGAATTCAAACCTAAAGCGTGCCTTACAAGAATTTTATTGGACTTTCCACCCTCCGGCACAAATTGCTGCATTATCCCCTAAATTAAGAAAAAAGTGGGGGGGGGGGGGGAATGAAAAAAATACCATAGCACAATACAATACTATACCATCTGCACTGCAGCAGGTGACCTCATGCTACTTTACCCAAATCCTGGGAACATGGAGGATCCCAAATTTTCAGGGGAGATTTCTCAGCACAATGCTGAACTTGAAGATTTGCAGCACCAGGTCGGGGGTATATGACAAAAGTATTGTCTAATTCTTACTCACAGGTGCTGAATGTCCTGCAGACTAAATCTCCTAACTACTGATGTCTTTAAGTATATTAGTTTTTTTTCCAGGCCCTTCCAATTTTATACCCAGTGAGATATTGCTTCTATAGCACTAAGTATGAATTCTCCATAGGAATGAATTGAAGATTCAATGTGCCTGTCTGGGTCCTGCTCAGATGATTTTTAAAAAACCTTAATATACTTGAATATTATGTCAGACTTCCCTCCTAGTCTGCTTTCCTCCAGTGCTGGTAGGTCCACCAACCTGTCGCCACTCCATCCCAACCAACCAACGCTTAATATTCTGGTGGCTATTATTGACAAGGGCCCGGCCTTCACAGTAGCAATGGATTATTGTATTAATGATCTATTGATTGTTGCAAACAATTCAAATTTTAGTGAGTATTTTGGTGCTGCACAGAAGCATATTATGGGCACTTTCACACCTGCAAAACCGCAGAGTTGGCAGCTCCTGGGTGGAGCCAGCTGGAGCAGCAAACAGGTGCCTGGATTAGCACACAGCTGTGGCCATGACAATCTTCAAACTGCAACTGTGCAGCCAAAAGTGTTGCATTGCAGCTGAGTCCATCCACCTGCAAAAATGGGTCCCCAACCTCTTTTATTCATTTCAATTAGGGAGGTTGGGACTGCACTTGTGCCTACTGCAGAATGATGTGGTTCACCTTTTGTCTGAAATGGTTGAACCAGCACCCCCACGCACACCACTTAAAGAAAAACAACATAAATAAAAACGTGTTTTAAAAACGTAATAACTCAAACAATAAAAAAAAAAAAAATACCCCTTTACCTATAAAACTCCAGGTCCCAGTGAATATGTTGGAGAGTCTGAATGACTTCTGTGCTGAGTGTGGGTGCTGATGCTCAGGCAACTTTTTGCAAAGTAGCATGCAATTATTTCGGCAAAAAAAGCAAGAACACCCAATCACATGTATCTAAACATGACATTACAAAAAGGAAAAAAAAACTCTCTTCAAATAAAATAGGAAGTTTGACATTTACCATTCTACTATTTTATGCAAAACCAATGCTTTTTTTGTTACATGTAAAAGACCTACTTGTAGTTATAATACCCCCTCTCTTCCCTTCCCATTAGATTTTGGTGCCACTGCTATATAAATTGAACCAATCCCATAAAGATATGTTCACTAGAACACTATAGCATGGTTGGGTTTAAAGTAGACCTGAACTCAAAAAGTTAATATTTGTTTGGTTTTAGATATCATCTAAAAATCCTAAGTAGTTCTCAATGAATATTCCTTTTGTCTTGAATTGCTCTATAAACATGAGGCTGCCCAGGTACTCCTGTGACTATAACTTCAGCTATATATCTGCAGTGTGAGATCAATGGCTGCCTTGGACTACAAGTCCCATAAAATTCAGAGTGAGATTTGGTGATGCCACTTCCATGCTACTTGCTGGAGGGGACTCTGCACTGCATGTATGTCCCTGCTTCTTTTTTTATATATAAAGCTAATCTATGCTTTGTAAACCTTTATTGCTGCTGTATGAATATTTCTCCACCAGTTATCAGATCCCCAATCTTCTGGAGAAGCTCTAACATCGGAAAGCCAAGCCCTGTCCAACAAGGCATAGTAGGTCAGTAATGAGGAAAGATCAACTGCTTGATACAGGAATAATAATAAAGAAGAAAATGACTAAACCGGATATGCATGTGTGTTCCCCTTATAAAATCATACTTTGAAATGAATTACATTATACCAGCATATGTAGCAGAGATATAGATATGATCGTAGATGTATTCATAGTCACAGATCTAGTAAATATCTTCTAATGGAAATATACTATAGGATGACAATAGAAATGGTGTGTGCTATTGTTATACATATTGAAAGATGAATGTGTTGTCACTACACATTAACATTAACCCAGCAAAGATTACAACCTGGATATATATTCCAATAATGTATAAAAAATGACAATGTGGCTTGCACATTTCCGTGCACATTGGGTATACATATATATAGAAAGAGAGAGGGAGAGAAATGGATAAGAGAGCGAGGGAGAAAGAGATAGAAAATTATATCTGAACTCGAAAATGTGAAAACGTGCTGGTACCACATTTGCTTATTGACAACTTCTGCCCAAATAAGTCTTTGGATAGCTTTGAAAAACAAACTTTCTATGATTTAGTATTCAAAATAATAAAGCGAATATTTAGTCTTACATATTGTTTCAGACATGGGGTCTAAAACTGTGTGGTTAGTCACTCCTCATAATTAGGATGCTCCATATGTGCCCAGGAGCAGTTTCTAGAATCAATCACAGTGTTTGATGAACATTTTGTTGTACATTTGAATGCGGAAGCAGTTGTTGTATGGTGTATTGCACCTTAAGGGTTTATGGGCCATCTTTAGCAACAATGTCCTCTAGCAACAACTGCATACAACCGTGTTTAGCTGCAGCTCATTGTGTTAGGAACATATTTTCATTTAAGTCAATAGCAGTGGCAGGCCATTCAAGGGAAGGCAGAAGTTACAAGTCACATCCAAGAACTGCACTGAAATCCGCTGCAATGCAAACACATGCACAACATGGTTTCCAACTGCTCCAACATGATTTAATGAGAGTGGTTGGGAGTGTAGATGAGTGTGCAGTAAACCACTGAGGTTTACAATATGTCTAATAACAGCCTTATGTTTTTTTGCAGTTGCTAGAGAACTGGGGATTACCTATAATTCCTACAGTCCCGCACCACAACCGCGCTCAACCACCCAACAAAACATTCTTCAAATGCTGTGAATAACTCTGATAAACTGCATATCGGGGCACCCAGAAACAGCTAGCCTTTTAGATCACATGTTTGAAAGAGGCCTTAAAGTGGAAATAAACTTAAAATAAAAAAATAACACTTACCTTTAACCCAGCAGGTCCCTCGATGGTGCTGGTCCTTCCCACAATACGGTTCTGTATCGACCTTGATGTCCTCTTTGCCCTAGAGCATAGGAAGCGCCGGGTGCCGCCATCTTCCATCTTCTCTTCCATCTTTTTCTCCATCACCCGAGTGGCAGCGTGAGGGTGGCAGCTCTTTCCCTTTGGTGGAATAATGCCCCTTCTTGCATGACGTAGGTATCCTGGGAGGTTCTGCACTCCCATTAAGTCTTGATCGCTGCAATGATCAAGACTTAAAGGGGCCGTGCTGCACCTTTTTAAAAAAAAAAAAAAATTAGGTATTGCACAAAAATATTTTTACTTTATATATAATGATTGTCTACCCCTCCATGTAAAGCAAAAATTGTGAGTTTATGTATGCTTTAGGCATTTGCAAAGTTCAGTTCAAAACCACTCTTTAATTTTTTTAATTAGGTAAATATAATTTATT
Organism: Pyxicephalus adspersus; assembly: GCF_032062135.1. Classification (NCBI taxonomy): domain Eukaryota; kingdom Metazoa; phylum Chordata; class Amphibia; order Anura; family Pyxicephalidae; genus Pyxicephalus; species Pyxicephalus adspersus. Next base: position 158,240,383 of record NC_092858.1, on the reverse strand, counting down.
ATTGCATACATTATACATATTTACCAATCACAATTTGCAGGTGGAGATTTTGACTCCCTTTATAGGTTCAACACACTATATGCAGAAAAAGCAATGCACAATTCAGAAATAGTTGTAAGAAGAAATATAATGTGACAACAAACCAATTTTGCTGTGTACCCCTTGAAGCCTATAACACCTTATAACACCAGTTTGCTTGTATTAAAGCCCAACTTAAGACTCTCTGCTCCCCCAAAGATCCCAATATGATGGAAGCCTGTCTGTATATTGTATTCTTCTTTCCCTGATGATTCTTCTTTCCCTGATGATGAACTCAAAAGATTGAGGGTATCTTATAGAATAGTAATAATAGTGATTAGCATAGGCACAGTAATAATAATAGAATGGCATAGTAATATTGAGGAGAGGAGTTGAGTATTGCAGATGAGTTAAGGAATATATAGTCTCAAAACTTGCGTATATATTTATATATATATATATATATATATATGCATACATACACGTATATACACAGAAAGAGACAGAAAGAACTAATTAACTTAAAAAATACAACTGATCCAAAACTATTACATTATTACATTAGATCCCAACATATGACCCCCTAGACTGGCTGACTCATTCTTTACAATAATGGTATTAACTGAAGCTCAGACCATTTACACTGATACAAATACAGAGCTAAACATAGAAATGAAGGTTAATCAAGACTTCTGCTGCCATTTTATGACACTGATAAGAACAAAACATAATTTGCATACTAAGTGGTCTAAATTAAGTCACTTGATTATAGTGATGCCATGCATTTATAATTTAGCCTCTATTCTATAAGCAGAAAGTTCTATTTTTTACCAGTAAAGTATAGATTTGTAGTTCGCTTGTTGGAGGGAGACATTTTTAACAAAATGGCAAGTTTTCAGGGTGACATTTGGTGGGAGTTTTTTTTTTAAAGAAATATATCACATTTTCATCAAAGTGCAGCCTGGCACAGTAGATTTATAGATCCGAGAGCCTATTAAATAGAACTGTTCATCACAGCTGTCTAGCACATAGACTGGCTGTTTGCTAATATCCACTAGTGTCCTTTTGTCATTCTTCTTTCAGCTTAGAAAAGCCAAAAGAGGTTTGTTTGGGAAAGTTCTCCTATGCATCAAACCTAGTAAGCATATTATGTATGGATGCAGACATGCTGCATGTTTTTATGTAAAAATGCCAAAAGAAAAGGGCAATAATATGTAAGGCAGATAGCTTTTTACCTGCCTATAGCTTCCATGTGTGCTCTTTTAAAGAAAAATCTATTTTGTTTTTTTCCATGACCTCTGTAAACCCTTGTTCTGTATTCCATTTCAGGTTCTTCACAGCTTGTCAATCAAAGGAACTGTTAACCCAAAAACCATATTTTCGATATAGGTAGAGATTGGTGGACTGGGTCAACCTTTCATTTTATATGGTTCTTGGATTTTCCTAAACTCCTGTCAATCTATGAGATTTGATTGGTCATGGCTTCACAGTTTCATTCTTTATAAAATAAATTAAACTCAGTTGAGATGAGCCCCTTGTAATAGCTATATCATATAGCTCCAGGAACTCAAAAACTCACTAAAAGAGTATCATATATGTATAAAAAGTGAGCTACATCTAGTTTCCACCAAAGCGAAGTTCGATAAGCTGACCATTTATCTGACATTAAAGAATTTATTAGCCTACATTTGTTTTTTTAGTTCTGAATAAAAGAGGGAATGGGTAAATCGCAATAGGGTTAGTTTTAACTGTCCACACAAAGCTAAGGAGGTTTCTGTTTATATCCTAAAGATGCCACGGAGAAATGAGAGGAAATCTCTCTAAATTGAACTTTAAAGATATTGCTTTCCAAAGGATTGTCCCCATTGAAGGGTTTCCTAATACCAATATAAAACAGTGGTCGCCAACCGGTGGTCCACGAGAAACTTTTGGTGGTCCGCGGCTCAGGCCGGCGTACCCCCAAGCAGGGTCAGAAAAAGGAGGATGCACCGGCCAGAGCTGCAGGCCATGTCCCCTGTATGGATGGCAGAGTCAGGGAAGTGGGCAGGTTGTGTCTCTGGTCATGGGCAGGTTTTCTTACCCTTTGAGTGACATCCGGCTCCCTGCGCATGTGCGAAGCCAGTAAATTTAGTGGTCCGGCGGTCCGAAAAGGTTGGCGACCACTGATATAGAATGTATTCCCCTCACTTGACACTTGTCACTAGAACATATAAATCTCCCTGGGGATCGCGCAGACAGTAATACAAACATGACATATTGTGTAATCCTTCCTTATTTTATCTCCACAAAAAATAGCTAATAAGTAATATTAACTGATAAGTTAGAAGCAGAATGAAGTGTGATACATTATGTATCAGGAGCATTAAAATGAGCACAACCAAACATTTTTCAAGAGCGCAGAAGGAAATTAGGTATGTACAGTAAGCTGGAGATAAACTCGACATTTAGATACATATTACATGCCTTACATAGTCAGTATGTATATGTATATATATATATATATATATATATATATATATATATTTAGCAATACATTTTTTTATGACAAAGGATCTCAAGAACCGTATGAAATAGCAGATTAAGCAACAACAAAGAGTTTATTAAATGATGTAATTTAATAGAGAATAGTAAATACAGTAGTAACTCGGTTTACGACAATATCTTGTTACAGAATTTTTGGGTTACGAAAGAAAATTTGGATGAAATTTTGTTTTCCAAACCGAAAGGAGCTTCTGGATCTGAAACACGGGTTACAACATGTACTGTACGTGCTCGTCTCAGCTCGTCTTGCCTTGTCTTGGCTCGTGTTATCTCGGCTCAGCTCGTCTTGCCTTGTCTTGGCTCGTTTCGTCTCGGCTCGTCTTGCCTCGTCTTGTCTCGCGTCACCCAGGCTACCACAGCCTCAGTCAGCTTGGATGCATTGCCTACTAAACATCTCTAACTGCTTCTCGAGTGATTGCTGCTCTATAATGCAATTGGTTTTTGTTTTTTTTTGTGCTTTTTTGTGTGTGCTGTATACTGTTTGTGTTGGTACTATACCTAATCCCTCATGGGTCCCAAGAAAGGTACCGGAAAGGAGCCAGAGAAGCAAAAAAAAAAAAACACATGAGAATTACACTGGAGATGAAGAAGGCGATCATTGATACGCATGAGGCTGGGATGTGACTTGTTGATCTCGCCTGCCATTTAGGGAAATCGACATTGACCATCGGTATAATAGTGGCTAGTAAGGACGCCATAAGGAAAGCTTACATAGCTAATGGTGTTGCTTTATTGACGAAACAACGCCCTCAAGTTATGGAAGATGTTTGGAAGCTCTTGCTCGTTTGGATAAATGAGAAGCAGTTGGCTGGAGATAGCGTCTCAGAGGCCATTACATGTGCAAAGGCTAAGCAGCTGCACACTGATCTCGTGAAGAAGACCCCTGGAAGCACTGAAGAGGATCTTGAAGGATTAAAAAATGTAGCGGCTGGTTTCTTAAGTTTAAACTTCGCACTGGTATCCATAGCATTGTGAGACTAGGGGCCTGATTTTTGAAAGCTCTCCAAGGCTGGAGAGAATACACTTTCATCAGTGAAGCTCAGTGATCTTTCAAACCTGGAATGGATCTGGTCCACGATTGAACAAATAGCAAATCACTTTTAGGAAATCCATACCAGGTTTGCTGAATCACCCAGCTTCACTGATGAAAGTGTATTCTCCCCAGCCTTGGAGAGCTTTCATAAATCAGGCCCAATGAGAGGCTGCTATCTTGGACAAAGCAGCAGCTAACGCAAGTGGTGACTGTAATTGGTAAGCCCTTGCTTGTGTATATTGCTGAAAATCCAATGGTTGAAAAGTATAAAATGCAAAAGCATATGCTGACCATTATGTGGAGGGCTAACCGCAGAGCGTGGGTCACAAGGCAGTTTTTCATTGAGTGGGTGAATGAGGTTGTAGGCCCATCAAACAAAAAAAATATATTGGGGAGAGGGTTACCACACAGAGTTGTGCTTACTCTCGATAACACTCCTGATTATCCTCCAGGTTTGGAGGAACAGTTGTTGGAGGCATTGACGTTCACAAAAGTCAACTTTCTTCCACCCAACACCACTCCTCCCATCCAGCCCATGGATCAGCAAGTCATTGCTAATTTCAAGAAACTCTACACAAAGTCACTTTTCCAATGGTGCTTCAAAGTGACGTCTGACACTGAGCTAACCCTCAGAAAGTTTTGGAAAGACCATTTTATTATTTTTAGCTGCATCAAGATCATTGATAAGGCCTGGAATGGAGTGTCTCAGAGGACACTGAACTCTGCTTGGAGAAATCTGTGGCCCAATTGCCTTCCAGTATGGGACATTGATGGGTCTGAGAATGTACCTATTGTCGAGGACATTGTTTCTCTCGGCAAGTACTTTGGCTTGGAGGTGGATAATGCTGACCTGGAGTAGCTGGTGGAGGAACACAAAGACGAGCTGACGACTGAAGAACTGCAGGACCTACAGCAAGAACAACAAAAGCATGCAGTTGAGGGACTTGCTTCAGGGGAGGAGAAGCCAGGAGAAGATGTCTTTTTCTCAATAATGAAGAAAATTTGTGGAGCTTGGGAGTAAATGCAAGATTTTGTGGAAAAAAACGTATCCCAATAAAGCAGTAGCAATCCATGCCATGAACATTTCTAACGAGAATGTGATGTCTCACTACAGGACAGTTTTCAAGAAAAGACAGAAGCAAATTCCACTAGACAAATTTCTAGTGAGGCAGGGATCAAGTGAGCCAAAGGCAGGTCCAAGTGGTTTGCCATTAAAACGTTCAAGAAAAGATACCAGTCCAGAAAATTTCCCAGAAGTTCTCATGGAAGGGGGCTCCAATTCCAAACACTAAGCCCTCTCCTCCTCCCCACCCTCCTCACTGTCTTCCATACACCAAAAAGAGTTCTCATTAAAGGTAAAGTTTTTCTCATTAAAGGTAAAGATTTCCCTATGTAACATTATTTTTATGTTAAATACCTGTTGTACAGTACAGTTTTTAAAATAAATGTTTTTTTTTTTTGTTTGAGAACGGATTATTTCTGTTTCCTTTATTTCTTATGGGAAAATTTGATTCCAGTTACAAAAATTCGGGTTAAGAAATGTTTTTTGGAACCAATTGTACAATAAAATTATAATAAAGAAAAATTATTTTCTTTTCTTAACAAATGCTTGGGTATATACAGTATACAGATTTGAACATCTCTAAACTGACTTCTATTTACAGAATAGAAACATGTGAAAGAACCCTAACGCCCCCATACTGGCTGAATATACAAAATATTTATATTTTAAATATTCCTAAAACAAACAAAAAAGCAAGATGAAAAACAAAACTTTGGTCTCACTAAATAACTAAAATAAGTACATAAAAGCACTATCAATTTCCTGTAAAAATATTTATTTATTATATATCCTGTTGTTAGGTGCCACAGAATATCACCACATTCTACAATAAAAGCAAAACAATAAAAAAAAAAACTAATTTACAAAAAGAAACATAGTAAGCAGAGCTCAGCTGAAGCATAGAATCTGCAATATGCCAGGGATAATATAAATGGTAATATGTGTTCAATGAAAACACTGACATTTAAATGCGATAAATATAATATTAGACAGTTAAAAGAAAAATAGCAACATAGGTGCAATCCAATGTGACAATGTAAAAACTCACTGATAAGAGTGAGTAAATATTGGGCTGAGGGATCTTTAATAACAGTCTGCCTACAGTGCCATACATCTGAGACACGAGGAGGGAGAGGATTTTTGCTCTTGCATTGTGAACTGCGCATCAATCAGAACTGATAATCATACACATTGCTGGGATAGGCAAGAACGGGACACAGAGAGAATAAAAATATAACCCATATATGAATTACTATCAGAAAGGAATGAAGTTAACTCTTCACTAAGTGAACCACTTAAAGGCTATATTACTTATTTAAGGTATTAAGAAATATAAATTCTGAAATGGCTTGCCAGTTGTTTTTACTGGAACCGGTATCCTAGTCTCCTATTCATTTGGGTCGACTGCAGTTAGCACCATCGGGAAGAAGCTCTGCTAACCATATCCGTTTGGTTAGTGACAAGCAATAAGGTTTGATATCAAACCTTTATAATTTCCCTATAAACCAAAGTTTCCCAACCAGGGTTCTGTGAAACCAAAGGGTTCCTCGGGAGTTTATTAGAGGTTCTTTGAGCAATGAGCAATTTGTGACTCTCAGGTGAGTTACCGCTGACACCAATGCTCTTTTTAGCTTAGCAAGGGTAGCAGCCTTTCAGCTAGCCAGCAATTCCTCCCAATGACCACCAAGCCAATGTACTGTAAGCAAGACAATACCCTAGCATAAGTAAGACCCAACAGTAGGAAATGGCACTTCTACTTCAAAGTCCCCTCCCCGGATTTGAATGGCATACCATGAACTTAAGGCTTTTATGACCCCTGGGCAACCTCAGGTAGATTCACTATCAAGCTTTTGGTCTTTTAAGATATGAGTCCCTTTGAAGATGTGCCGATTGTTGGGTTAAAATGCATTTAGCTTACTCTGGTATCAAAAGATATCTGGAAACAAATCTATGCTATAATGTGGTTGTTAAAGAGGAACTAAACCCAAAAGTCCCTAAAACAAAGAAAAAAATCCACTCACCTTTAATCTCGCAGGGCAGTCCGATCCCTCCAGGGGTCTCTTGCATCCTGTCTTCAAGGCATCCATCCGCGAGCTGACGCGCCGGGTGGCACCATCTTCCCCCGTTCTTCCTACGTCACCCAACACAGGGGCGAGATAGGGTGACGTAGGATGAAAAAAAAATTTGCCGACCACACTGAGCATGTGTAAGATTGGCACATTTTTTTTCCCCAACGAAAAGGCCCCTTCTGCGCATGCCCAAGTTGCTCGGGCATGTGCAGTAGGAGCAGCCAAGAGCCTCCCGGGATGCCTGACGTCCGTATCCTGGGAGGCTTTGCACTCCCAATCATTCTCGATAGCCTAGGCCAGGGGTGCCCAAATTTTTTGTAGGCTTGAAAGCTACTTTTAAAATGATCTACCAGTCTAAATGATCTACCAACAATAAAAACTTGGATTTAACAAGTCCCGTGCGCAGTAGAGTTTATTTTGATAGAGCTCTGCGATCTACTCACGATCCACCTGTTGGGCAGCCACGGCCTAGGCGGTTGAGAATTAGGGGGCAGTGCTACACCCTTTTTTTGTTTAAAAAAAAGGTCTTGCACTTAAAAAAAAAAAAAAAATGATTTTCACTTAACATAAAAGGGTTGTCTACCCTTTTATATTAAGTGAAATTTCTGAGTTTAGGTACGCTTTAAATTCATCCATTGGTAAACTTTGAGCACAGTGTATTTTTATCTTTGTATCTTTTTTGTTTACTTCCATTTCCTATTGTGTTAATGTTTTGATAGTTAAATAATTTACATGACGCACTATAAAGCCATATTTGGCTTGTATGCCATGCTAAATTGTTAGTACAGCAACAGATTTTGTACTCGGCCTTTATGAACAAAAAAACGCATAAAATCATAAATAAGTAAACAGATATACAGGACTAATGTGCTGACATCTAGAAGCTGCAGCAATGTGTTTTATTTCATAAATCCAGCACTAACCATTTATTGCCACAGTAAAACACAAGCCAGGGTAAACGGATATCGCAATTATGATTCCACTTTTTATAATACCACCGTGGACCTCTAAATGACTGTTGGCTTAATAAAACCATTACTTTTATTTATTTATTTATTTTTTTTTATATTGTAATAAACAGATTGCTTTAATAAAACTCAGAGGTTAATATCAAACTTTCCAATGTACCAGGTGAAACTTTCATGACATCTGTAATAATGGGCCAAATATTAACAGTCGAAAATCTGGACAATTCTCTCTGGCCTGGAAGAATCAATAGCAATAAAATATAAGCTGCAGCTCTGTTACTCACAGAAGAAGCAATGGACGTGTCAAGCAGAGCCTAATCTTTTTATATGGTATGTTGTTGCATGCAGACGGAGCAGAACGTTAAAGTCTGGTAACATAAAAATCAATTTTTGAGAGTTTGTTGGATGAAAACCCTTGTTTCAAAAGTCAAGGAGCCATGTGCAGTAACCCATAACAACCAGTCAGCTGGTTTTGATTGCACTGAACAGACGAAATGTAAAAATCTAATAGAGCTATGAGACGATCCAATATCTGTGGGCACCAGAAGACACCGCCATCTGTGGCTTGTTGATAAAAGAAGCAATTGGACAGGTTGAAAAAGCTTTTGTTTTTACTGTAGAGAGAAAAACCAACATCGTGCTTCCCCCACCTTTGCTGTAGGTTCATAAACGTTGCATGATACAATAGACTGTGTTTAGGGACTCAGCAGTCAGGATTAATGAATGAGGGTACTCTGCTAATGTATTGGGTGGCCTTTAAAAACTTTAAATGAGGCAAAAAGATATTGCCAGTACGCCAGGTCCCTGGCTTTTGGAGGTGTCCATCACCAAGTGGGTGAGAAAATGCAAGTCCTCTGAAGCATGCCTGCAGACTTGTTTGTCCCATGGGAACACTTATAGACATTAGCTATGGTGGAGTGTCTTTTTAGATGATTTCTATCTGTCAGCTTACTTTTTGTGATGTGTTTTCCTATCCCAATTTGACTTGTGTTTGCCTGACCTTTCAATCTTGGTACTTTGATGATCAATATGACTAACTGTTATTTAAAGTTTGCTTTTGCCTATTGACTTTGCTCCCCATCTTGTTCTTTTGTACCTTGCTGGATTTGTGGATTTCTTCTTTGTTGACCCAACTTTGGCCCTTCATGTTGCTTACCAAACCAGTCCTGTTTGGACAAGTACTGAGTATCCACAACCTTGTATTGAGTCCTTGAGTCTGGAGTACAACATCATCAACATTGGAGTCCACATGGAGGTTGGCACTTAGCGAACAGTTTGGTTTTCCAGATTTTTTTTGTGAATTTTTCCATTGCCGTTGTCAGAACCTACTTTGACATAGTAGACCCAGCACTGTTTTGTTCTATGGAGAGGGAGTATGAGCAAGCCGGATCAATCTGTGCAGGTTAATGGAGGAGTGCACATTGAGGTAAGTTCCTGGGTTCACCTAGGACAGATCAATAAATAACATCAGAGAACAGTTCTTGCCATGGTATGGAAATGAAGGGAAGGTCTTCTGTACTCCTAAAACACTTTCCTACAGTGACAACTATTCCTTTATAGATATAGTAAATTGTCACCTTAGGAGAGAAATTGTAATCCTGGTAAAATAAGAAAACCAATGCAGCCATTAAACTTAAAGACTTGTAAGCTGTAACATATTCAATTTTAGTATAATACATACTCATTTCAATACAACCTAATTACAAAAATTCAAATAGCAAAATACACACTAATGTTATAGCAGAAATCTCTGCCACCGTTCTGTGTTTGATGGACAAGTCTTTGTAGTTTTATTCTATCCTGAGTCTACAGTATAATTATTCCTCACTTACAGTTTGCCCTTCACCAATGTTAGTCAGAGGTAAAACCTAATTCATTTTTTGTCCTTTACGTGAAACATAACACAAGGGCACAGTAAATCTGTCACTTAACTTTAATGTGTCTATAATTTGCTGCAATAATTGTGGATGTGTGCACTATAATGGGTGCAGCATTTGTTATAATATGACAGTGATATAATAAAAACATATAGAAATCAATTAATCTATGCTTTTCTGACAGGTACCAATAGACAGCAATGACCTAGTGAGATAGAAAGATATATATATATATATATATATATATATATATATATATAGATACCCCACATATGTCAGTTACTATTTCCTTTTGACAGCAGAAGTGACATTGATTGGAGCAATGTACCTTTACCCTAAATTGTAAAGAAATTAGGGTTTTTAACAGCCGAAGGAATTTTTCGAAATTTCCATTGAAATTGACAAGAATCCAATGTACCAGAATTGACATATAAATCAAATATCTACCATGTGTGTTGTGGTATTCCCCTGTTGCCAAAGAATTTGTTCTTTTATTTAGATCTTGTTTTTTAGGGTACTTGCAGGGGGTGATTTCCTAATAATAATGAATGTGTTTTTTTAGCCTATATTGTTTTTTTTTGTTTTTTTTAGCAGCAATACATTGGACAGAATGCGTCAGTTCATTACTTTTTTTTTGTTATCATATCTATCATTATACATCTTTATCGACCTATGTGACAGGTGGTAGGAGATGGCAGTGTTGCCATGCTGCCTAAACTTGAATTGTAGCTACTTGCAAATGCTTGAAAATATTTGTGCAAGCATTTTTACCAATTTGCAATAGGTTTTCTAAGTATTACCCGTATTATTTTATTATTATTAAAAAGGATTTATATAGCGCCAACATATTACCCAGCACTGTATATTAAATAAGGGTTGCAAATGACAGGCAGACACAGACAGTGACACAGGAGGAAGAGAGGACCCTGGCCAGAAGAGCTTACAATTTAGGAAGTGGGGGAGATGTAGTGGTGGGAACTAGTGAGGGTTTTAAGAGACAGAAAAAGACAGGTAGGCACGTTTGAAAAATGGGTTTTGAGTGCTCTGAAAGTAGTTTTTAATTCAAGTAATTAAATTAAAGTAAAGTAGAAAATCACTACTCTGATCTTTGCAGTCTTTGCAGTCACTTGATTATGCCTGCACATGTGTTTGCAAACCTCTGAAAAAAAACAAGAGATTACCGCATGTTACCACTCACAGGCCCCTAGTGTTTGACACTTGGGGGGCAGTAAAATAGCTCTAGTCTGAACTAAGCATATAATCCTGCAGGTGGGGCACAAACAGCAATAAAAAAACTGAGAAGTCCAATGATGGAAATATGAAAGTAAATGGATACTCTCAGCTGAAACATCAGAGCATCAGAAATTTAAAACTGGCAAATCACTTTACTATATTTATTTTTAATATATTTTGTTCCATATGTTTATGCAGAGAGCTAGCTGATAAAATGCATAACGGAAAAATGTTCTGGGAGATCTGATTGCAGCCCACTTAGTAATATACCAAACTAATATTATAGCAGACCTTCCAGCCAAATAAAACATCAAAGCCTATCCGGAACGGATAAACCCTTCATACTTATCAGCTCAAGCTCCACACTCAACAATAGTTCCGAGAAAAGAGTTACAGACATAGGCAAAACTGTGCAATTTATGTAATATAGAGAAGCCTTAAAATGAATAAAAAGTGAACTTATTCTCCAAAAACCATACACTTAATAAAATGTTGAAAGTCCAATTAATGTGTTAGTTTAAACTTGGAACTGCAGGTAATTTGGGGCAAATAATTCCTAAAGTTTACAGGAGCACTGAGGTCATTCAAGTAATAGACTAAAAAATTGATTAACCATTTGTTTTGTAATACAGCACAACACACAGCAATGGGTTATATATGTGTTGAGGTATGCTGTAATGAAGGTGCATTGTTTTAGTGTGTGTCGAAAATAAATCGTACCACAACACATTTTAATGGGACTTTTTGGGAGGGCAAAAAATAAAGCCCTAGCCCTGGTGGCTATTTGTTTTAGCTCTGTATGATGCATGTGCAGTGAAGTGTTACTGCACTAACCGAACTATTCAACCTTTCACTTTCTACTGGTATCTAACCCTCTACCTTTATACATGATATTATTCTCCCTATCCTGAAGAAACCCTCACTAGACCCCTCTCTACCTTCTAGCTACTGTCCTATCTCCCTTCTCCCATATGTTTCCAACTTCTTTAGTGCCTGGTCTATAAAAGACTCACGGATCACCTGAACACCAACTCCAAGACTTTTTTAGGGCTGCCCCCACTCTCTGGAATGGTCTTCCTCGTCCTACAAAGAAGAATTATCTCCAGATAAGGAAGGGATTCTTCGCAGTAAGGTCTGTAAAACTGTGGAATAGACTTCCTCCAATAGTATTTTTGCTTTGGGAAAAAGCTGGAGCTTTTCTAGAAGCACAGAACACAACTGAATATTAAAGTTTTAAAGAAACAATGCTAGAGACTGTTGATCCAGGGAACATACAATTGCCTCACAGAATAGGATTTTTTTCCGCTGTTGGAGTAAACTGAGTTTTTTTTCTCAGTCCTTTTCCAGTCCTTCTCTGGATCAACTATGCATGTATGGTTTTATCTGGGATATGCTGCTTTGTAGTATGTTTATTTCCCTAGTGGCTGAACTTGAAGAACTTTTTCTCCATATTACTTCTTTTGTCTAAAACCCTCACTACTCACCCACCATTCACACATCCTCCCTCCTATTGTGTGCTACTGCCCCCCCACTTAGACTGTAATCATTAATTTCTGGATTTTCTTTAGGGGTCAGAATCAGGAGTCTATTGCTAGTGATATTTAAAAAATCCAAACCAAAACCACTTTAATTGAACCATGAGCCTGCACAGCAGATAAGAGATCTGATTGACTTTGTAACATAAAAAAGTGGTAAATGAGTCTGATGAAAGCCAAATTACTAACAATTCATAGTAATCATATACCAAACCTCACAGCAAAATAAGACGTCAAAGCCCATCCGCAACAGGTAAACCACGCAAGATTATCAGCTTAAATTCTACATAAGGTCTAAAAATTTCTATTTTTCAGTTGTGTTGGTTTCTTCAAGAGACACATTGAAAGGTCTATTTATAAAGCTGTGAATCTGAAATTCACCAAACATTTTTTGATGGGGAATTAATAAATAACATTGCAAAACAGATGGACCTGGAAGATTCTCCAAATGAAAATGTTGCATTCACTGCTTTATAAACAGACTCCTAAGTAAATATCTTGCCAAAAATCGCACTACATGTCTATAATACCAAGGGCAAACATATTGAGGGGTAATGTGTGCAGCTGCACAAGGGCCCCAGCAAGTCCTCAGCCAACTGGAGCTCCTGCACACCTCACATGCCGTGCCTGCTATAAGCCCACCCTCAGTTGACATCTCCTTGCATTGGCTGTAAACTGAGGACGCGTGCTGCAAGCTATCCACTGAGAGCAGGCTTGAAGACAAGGACTGAGGGAATTGCTGTAGAGGACCCTGCTGCCTGAGGACTGCACACACGGACCTGCAAGTAGGAACGCGGAAGGGTAGAAAGAGAAAAAAAGAGCGTGAGAAAGAGAGAAAAAGGAGTAGAGATGAGGGGATAAGAAAGAAAGAAAAAGGATTAGAAAAAAAAGAGAAAAGGTGACATATAGAGATTGGGGTGGGGGGCAGTAGAGAGACAAAAGGGGGGGAGATAGGGGGGTAGAAGGGGAGAGAGAAGAATGGCAAAAAAATAGAAAAATAGGGATTGGAGTGGGGGTATGTGTCGTTGGGGAGGGAATAGTTAATTTTGCACCAGGGCCTGCTATTGTCCGGGTCAGCCACTGTATATTACATGCATATTTTTCATGTTCTGCCTTTTTTAAAAAAATATGGAAAAAATATTTGTAGATTCTACTTGAAACCTGGCAAAACCTTAAGAACCTGTAGTAAGCTGACAACACATTGCTCTGATGGACACTGTCCTGTCTGAGCTAAACTATGGAACAAATCCTGCTTATGTTTTAGAAAGGGGAGGAGGGGAGGAGTTTTGTCATTTAGAGGGCTGACAACACAACTTGGGATTTTAGTGCAGCAGATGCAATGTTGTCAGCTTACAACAGGAAGTTGGTAGAGACAGTGCAGAGTCTGACGTAGGTATATTTGGGAACTTCCCTCCCTCAAATCAAAGGAAGAAGAGTTACCTGCTGTAGTACATCAATTCCAGCATAAACACCTGAAGAACTGAGCAGGCAGTCCATGTTTTTCAAAGCCTAATGTGAATTGTTTCTTTAACATACAGTATATATGTTCCTCCTGTTTAAAATTCATTGCAATACCTCAAATCAGAAGGCTTCATGCGTGCGCATTCTATATCTGGCACAACTGTAATAAGTGTTTTGTCTGTGTTACAATGCGCTTTGACTGAACATACACATTTGGAATTGAGCTCCTGCTGACAGCTGTGATGAATGATAAGAAAATGACCTCAAAGGATTCTCAGGCATCATTCTGGAAGGTTGATAATGAGCAAACATTTCTTGTTTTATTTAATGACAGGGCCACGAGCATCGTCTCTCTATTCACAAATTTATGTCATGCCGGGTAAAACACAGACAACTGGAGCACATATTTCCAGCCATTCATACAGAACAATATAATCATCCCCTATCACTTCCTATTTCTATTCTCGATATAAAATTATGGAACGTAATTCAGAGCCCACAGGGGAGGACAGCTGCACAGGTACAACAAATACAGTGTATCTCAGAGACCTGATGGGTACACCTGTAGAATAACAGGTGTACCCAACCATGTTACATATATAGTTAGGTCCATAAATATTTGGACAGAGACAACCTTTTTCCAATGGGTAAAAAAAAGGCTTTAGTTCCTCACATTTTTATGCAATCTTTTTGTTCACTGAATTAAAGCTGAAAGTCTGCTGTTCAACTGCAGCTAAGTTGTTTCATTTAAGATTAATTGTGGTAATGTACAGAAATAAAAAAAAGTTTAACGGTAGTGTATATATATATATATATATATATATATATATATATATATAAACACACTTGACTACAGGATTCATCAGTTTCTAGTCCCCTTACTTTATAACTCCTCAAAGGAAACACACAGACTCCGCAACATGAATTTAAAATGGCCAAATTAACTTTTTTAACACCCATCAAACAATCCCAATAACATTTTAAGTGGAACTAAACTTAAAAAAATCTCACCTTTAGTTCCGCAGATCCCTCGATTTCTCCAGAGATGATCTTCATTGTGTCCTGCGCCGTCTTGTAATCCTCCTTCATCCAGGCGCAGAGGTAGCTCCTTCATTTTCGTCCATCTTCTTTTTTCTAGCTATTTCACCGCGCCTGTTTAGTGTGAGGTCAGGTGACGTAGTCTGCTGTAAATCGGAAAAAAAACTGTTTCCCATTGTAGTTTAGGGATTTAAAGAAGGTGCAGCCAGAAGCCTCCTGAGATACATGATATGGGTATCCCAGGAGGGTCTGCGCTTCCATTATGTCTTTACCACTACATTAATAAAAAAAAAAAAAAAGATAATTTTTACTTTACATAAAAGTAAAAATTTGGGTGATAGGTTTGCTTTAACATCATACCATAATCCCACAAAACAGTTTCTGTCTCATATGAAATAGAGAGCTGGGAAGGGAATCTTTGGTGTCTGTGTCTGATAGCCTAAAGAAGTCCAAATTATAATTTTGTTTTAGCAAGGGGTTGAGCTGCATTAAAACTCAGATCTAAAAGAAGGAGGACCATACTGCCGGATGGACCCCATCACATTTTTAAAGCCATCTCCACAAAAAGACCCATAAGGACAGCTTTAAGTGGCCAGTTGCTTTAATAACCCCAAACCTAGAAAACCTAGAAAAACTTTTGTAGAAAAGGTGTTGGTGGGTAGAACAACTTCTTCTCTCCTTGAATCTTCAGAATGAACTCTCAGCAACGCCAAATGCCCCATCCCCTGCAACTTCTTCCATCACCAGCCCAGATAGTTCTATACTAATATTAATCTCTCAATCTTATGACGCAGGACAATGACAATGACATAGGACACACAGATATTACAGCGTAAAATTATTTCCACTTGTACCTATGGGCATTGGCTAGGGATGAGCCCTGAGAATCCCCCTGTATGCGATCCCCTGTATGCGATTAATTAACCTCTAGTGCCCAGGGATCGCAGGGGATTTTCAGGGCTGCATGATGCCTGTTTGGTGAGAGCTCGACCTCTTGGCGAATCAGAAGGCCATTCTTGCTTACATTTTCAGTAAGCGAGAAAGACCCAATTCGCTGCGAGATCGAACTTAATATTCTTGCTCACTTATCCCTAGCATGGACTCATTTCGTCCAGTGGAATGTTTTTTTAAACTCTGATTTATTAATGTGCTAATTTTCTGTTATCTCAAATTTGCAATTAGTATTTCTTCAATGGAAACACATTGCTTTCATATGAGATAACAATCATAAATAGGTTTAATAATGCATCCCTTCCCAAAGCATGTAGATACTTCTAATATATATTTCAATGGACAAAATTATTGGATTAATTAAAACGGTTTAATACACATAAAGTATTTTATGCTCACTATAAAATTCATTTTATTACTGAAATTGCATTCTGCTTAAAAAGCCATGACCTTATCTGGGGACAGTAACTAGTTTTCCATCTAGATAAAGTCTTGTTTTACAGATAGCAACCATGCAGGAGGATGGACATAAAAAAAAAAAAAGCAATATACGGTGCTATATATTGTGTATAGAGCCTCCAATACAGATCATACAGATCACTGACCAGTAATGTATTGAGAGTTACAAGGAACTGGATACACAAAGCAAGTTAATATTTTGCAACTTAATGTTTGGACTCCATGTAACAATAAAAAAGGATTAAGTAAACCACAATTGTAATCAAGTAAAACGTGTCAGGTTTATCAGGCTTCTCATTGTGCTTTTAGTTAAAGCATTTGTAATGTGTTACAGTGCTATGCAGCTTTTAAAAGCTAAAACCAGAAAGTGCACGGGGTCTTTGAGGGTCTTTTAAAGCAAAAATATACCAATAAATTAAACAATTACAACCAGGTAGGTCCCTTGTGCAATATTATAACCTTACCAAAATGTTTTATTTGAACTCAGCTGTCCTTAATCCATTGTGGGGCTGCTATCTTTACTAGATCTTATTCATGGAATTGGGTCTTTGGCCATCGTGATTGTTTAGGCTTGGGGGACATAACGCCTGTGTGCATGCCGAGATACCCGGCACATCCTCAGCATCGTAGTTTTTCAAAACAAGATAGATTTCACCTCTCCCTTTCTGCAATAAACACTTGCTTGATCCACAATTTCAAAGGGCTTTCAAATGCAATTGATAAATTTCACAACAGAAACATATTAAATCTGAAGGTAAATCCTATAATATTTTCTACCCTTGTTGGAATAGAACTCTGCAGAATCCTAGGATACTTTCTATGGACAGGTGGAACTTTAAATTTGGCCAACGTGTATATGGAGGTGTAATGAACGATATATGGATTCTGCTAGGCAACGTTTGTGCTTCCCTCTTGCTGTCTTGTTCATGTGTTAGCACTGCAGTCAGGTTTGAAGGGCACACATGTTGCCTCTTAGGTTTGGAGAGCGATACAAGGATGGTAAAAAAAAAAGAAGCTTCTGAGGAAGCAGAACGATATGTCTGCAAAACGTGTCGAGTGAGAAACTCCTGTTGGCACCATGGTTGAGGGTTGATGTTTTAATATTTTTGGGAAAGAATAATGTTTTATAGACTTGTTTACTTGTTTTTTTTACATTACAATAAGAGCCTTTCAATGTTTTGCAGTTCAGTTTTAGTTCTATTCTTTCTTTGTCCTTAAATTTTTTTTTAAAGAATAGAAATGGGTTATTAATCCAAAAATGTATAAATGTTATCTGTACATAAGATCATGGGCAGGCCCACCAAATATAAAAAAGGTACCGTCAGGGCCCCAGCCCCTAAAAGAGGTAAATAATTTTGTACAGACTTGGCAATTCACAAAGTACCATCTAGTACAGTGGTCGCCAACCTTTTTGGTCCAATGGACGACTAAAATTACCGGCTCCAGACCGCGCACGCGCGGGGAGTCGGTTGTCAATCAAAGGGGAGGAACCTCCCCCATAGTGACGTCATAATGCCATAACTCCCCCCACTCTGTCATCACAGATCTGAGCCTGTGATGGGAGAGTGGGCGGGTTGTGTCGTGAAACACAGCCCGCCCACTTCCCTGAGCCAGGGATTTGCACGGGGACGTGCTCCACGGCTCTGGACGGTGCGTCTCCCCGGCGGGGTCCTTCTCCTGACCCCACTCGGAGGTGCACTGACCAGAGCCGCGGACCACCAAATTCTTCTTGTGGACCACCAGTTGCCAACGGCTGATCTAGTAAGAACTTTATAATTATTTTACATATCATATATTATCTTACATTAATTATAATCTTACATGACAGGACATTAAACACAGAACCTAGGTATTCTTAGGTATGATTTTCAGTTAATGAATGTTTATTAATGGTTTCAAAATCTTTGTCAGCTTTGGTTTGTTATCCTTGGCTCTTGGGGCATTTGCCTTTACTTCCCGTCCCATAGACATACCAGGAAATAAGAGAAAAGTGCAAGGCATCAGATATTCACTGAAACCTGGGGGAGAACCAATTACTATCATTGCAACACATTGACCAGGATGACTGTCCCCAGGGAATATTATATAGATTTTTTTTACTTTATATAAAAGGCTAAATATTCCTTTATTATATGAATATATTATATATATTTTTTTAATACATATTTTTTTTTAAAAAAGGAGAAGCCCCTCTTCTTCTGTCTTTACCACTGCATGGGGTAAAAGCTGAATGGTAAGCCCAGAACTTCCTTGGATACCTATCTCATGTATCCCAGGAGGCTTCGGGATGCTCCTTCTGTGCATGCTGAAAATAGGGGTTTTTGCCCTGCAATAAAAAAAAAGCATGCGCAGGAGGAAACGACCCCAATCTCAATTGGGTGACGTAAGCAAAAGTCGGAAGACGAGAAGTAGACAGGCGACAGCAGTTAATTCCTCCAAGCCGGAACAAACTAGTGCAAGACCAAATTGAATCCAACTTTGGAAGAATCAAAGGCTCTGTGGAAGTGAAGGTAATTGTCATTTTTTTTATTTTACTGATAGTTCTGCTTTACGTGATAGGAATTCCTTAAACAGTTGACACTAGACCATGTATTTTTATAGCAAAATTGTTTGGGTGATGGCGGTAGCATTCTGGATTTCCCTTCACTTTCTATTCCCATGACAGTGGTCACTAGGGCAGGTTAAGAGGGTAAAACTCTCTACCTGGGACGCTGCACCCCTCTACCTAAAACTATCAAGAAAGAAAAAATTTGGATACTCTTATACTATAAAGAATGCATTATGATGTTATTTATACTATACGGACATATTCTCATTTTACTTTGGTTTTATTATTCACTCTATAATTACACAAAAGTTAAATTGAATTACAAAGCGTATTTTGTACAGATGTCTGCTAACTATAGATGAAGCCTGCGTCCCATGTTGTGCATTTTATAGGGAAGATGTATGTCTACTTCTTACGCCTTGACAACCCGAACCCCCTGGGTGACATCCAAACAGTTGTAATTGCAAACCTTCAGTAACATGAATCATTCACCTACAAATTGAGTTTCAAATGTATGGCATATTTATCTTTCTTTGGGTGAATATAGCTCTCTTGAACATAATCATTTTAAACACCTGCTGCATTCATAAAAAACACACATCCTGATCATGCAGGTTCTTACCCCATTCACTGGCTGTGTATACTTGTGATGAGTTTTATAGATCTTTCTTTTATTTGGAATTAATTTCCAAAACATTTATTTGAAAGTACCATTCAGTAAATTGCTATATAGAAATCCATATATTATGTGAAAGTAGAACTGTGGCCTCTCATGATAGAAAAAAAATGTGCAGAGGCTTAATTGGAACAACAGATGCACTTATTATTTGCCATAAATCCTCCTGAAAAGTTGTACAAATATTGATGATCCTGCCAGTATGGTATGTACTGCAGCTTCCTGTGATAAGGGGAAAATGCTGCTGCACATGCAAAAATTAGGGCTTCAATTACAGGAGCTGTTATTTGTTAATCAGCTGCAACTTTAGATCCAGCAGTTATTAACCGCTGTGTGTAGGTGGGGTGGGAAATCAACCACAGAATCCTGGAACATTTCCTGTCTGCTGCACTTCCAAGACACTAAAAAAAACACCAAAAAATGTTGACATTGTCCACTACTAGAAAGACACCGCATGCAATGTTTTTCTACTGCCTAATAACTGCAATGCAAAAAAGGAAAACGCTACACAAACATCGCTACAACTGTTAATGCAAATGTCTCTGGTGTTCCCATTGACTTTTTCCCACCCATGTCCACACGTGTAAATGCACCCTTGGAGAGGAATGAATAGATAATACAGGGGTAAGGCTATCAGTATTGTCACTGCTGATTCATTACCTGTAACTTGTCAATGAGCACCTGGTCACACCTAGTCCTGCCCACTGCTTTCTGGGTTTGCAGCAATGTAAAACCAGGGACAATACGAGCACCATCAAACTGAAAGCCAGCTAACCACAGCTCAAGGAAAATCTAGCAAGTTCAAGAGGTACCCCAGAACCCTGGTTGAGAATGGCTGTACTAGAGCATATCGTGAGAGTTGTTGAGGGTTGGTGTCATGCTGTAGTAGACTGAGAACAGATATGAGACTGCCAGGTGGGTCCAAGGCCTACACTGGGCTTGAGGTTCTTGCATGGCTTCTTAGTTGCATGGCTCTCTGTAGAACAGGAAAGATCCAACATCTTCTTTTCTGCAGCATGAAAAATGTTCATACGATATGCTACTTTAAATAACAATGAGGTTGAAAGTTTAAGAATTTACACATCATAGATGGTGAATATGGGTGGATACTGGATGAAAGTGAACATAATAAAAGGACATATGCTCCTACTATGACCATTGCTAGTAATATACTAAACACAATGGTGCAGTATGCATGTCACAGGTTAAAAAATCTGGAGTATAATACAAACTAAACCAAAAAAAAAAAAAAAAATGTGACCAGGCAGCTTTCATGCTGGTGCAAGTAAAAACTGAACCCAAGAGTCTGTTCTGCAAATGTGTCAGTGAGCAATACCTTGAATCACATGACTTTGCCAATCACTTAGTATAACATATTCTCCCAGGTCTGGATTAATGGCCATTCAGAAGATCAGAATAGGAAATGTTCATAGGCAAACGCTATATGGATAAGTCAAGTAAACATGATGGGCCAATTTACTAAATTATTTTTAGTCTGTACACTTACCATGGTGAATTTTTACCTTACAATTAATTTTTTACATAGCTTAGAAAATGCAAAAAAAAAAGTTACTTTGCAAAGAATACCACATTGTGTACAAGGTTGCACATGATTGGATGGTTGAAGTTTCTTTAGTAAATCAGCCCCAGTGAATCCCAGGATGAAAAATTGAAAAGACTAATCTAAAATGTTCACTTACCGGGGTCATTGTCTTGTTTGACATCAGTGCACCTTTAACTGTCTCTGTTTTTTTTTTTTTTGCTATAAAAGTTTGCAATCCCCACTTTAAGGATAATTTACCAGTGTGCAGATCTTAGTCTTTTGGATATACAGGCTTTTCTCTGGTTGACTTATGCAAAAAATAAAAAAAAGATATACTGTTTCATTTCTGCAAGAGTCAAAGAGAAGTGATATTTGATTTGTGAAATCATTTAGCGCCCTGGACAGCTGAAGTGCATCAGAATTCATTGCAGGGCTCTTTGGCTGCTTCTGGGAAATTACAAATCACTACATTTTGTGTGCTTCCCTTTTATTGAATATTCTGACTACAGCGGTATTTAAGAGTAGGACTCAAAAAGTTTTTTTGGTTGCACAATTTGGGGTTGATTTATTAGAGCAACAAAGGCTGTTCAAAGTGAAAAAGTGTTCATGTTAGGAGGCCCAAATGTGTGCAAGGGAAATAAAAAACAAAACAAAAAAATCCCAGACTATTTCTTCTATATTATAGAGTATTGAAGTTAAGATGCTGTTACTTTTGTAAATCACCTTCTTGCATGAAAACTTTTTTTCAACCAGCATTCAAATATATAGCTGATAGATAATGCTGGGCATTCCTTAACCAGTAAATGAGGATGACTCCTTATGCCTTGTTGCAGCTTCTAATGCAATGCATTTAAGTGCAGTACTGGCAAACACAAATCAATAAAACCTGCTGCATCCACAAAAAAAAGCAGTGGAAAGCAAGACAACCAATACCTCCTGACTGTCCTCCACACTGCGCCAGATAATTAAATGACAATCTGCTGATGTGCATATAAAATGCAGAAAAACAGCGCCTATCTTCTCATGTGTTTGAAAAAAAATGCTGCAAGAGCAGGAAAAAACTTCTAAAAAGCCTGTGAACAAAAAACTGGGTTTTAGGCTGACAAAGCTGCTAAAGCTACTCTGAAATTACAAGCATCATATCACCTTGTTCAGTTCAAAAAATGCTGGCGTCGCCTCAACCAGAATTTAGAAGCACACTGGATTTCTTACAGAACAACAGGTTTTACTGGGCACTTGCAGAATGCATAAAGGGATAAAGTATAGAAAAATATATAAATTGTATTTCATGATTGATATATACACACACACAAAAAAATATACACAAAATATTGTAACCATGATGTTTTAATATTATTTATTATAATTATCATCTATTATTAAATTATTGTAATTGTCAATGGTGTATCATATTCCATAAGGCTCAGGAGTGTTTATAATGGTGAACTTGTTTCGGGTAAGACAAAACTTGCATTGAAAGACTTGCATTTTTGAAGGAAGCAACAGTTATGATTAGGGATGGGGTACTGAACAAAGTAATTCCCACCTGTTAATCCTAAAATTATTGCATGGAATTACTCCAGACATTTAGAGATGTGCTAGAAAATGTCCTGAAATGCTCATATTGCAGAGGTGCCCCTATCTAATAGATATGAAGCAAACAATATCTACATCATGTGGTCACCTGGAGGCCATATAATGCATTCTAAAGGGGCTCACCACTTCTCCGGTCTATCTGCATTGCTCACTTGTGTCTCCCCATGCTTCAGAGATGTAAAGGTAAAGCTGATGTAAAAGGTTGCAATAAAGCAGAGCTCATTACCCAATATAAAGCAGCTAAACAAATACATTTCATTTTCATCTCAAACTAGTAACAGCGGTGAAGTGATAGGTAATTAGTTAAAACATTTTGTTAGATGCAGAACAAAATCAAAGAATGCAAAAACACCAGAGAACACTCAAATTTTTACAAATAAGGGTGTTTTGTACAATATAAATTGATACATAGTATCAGCCAGGTATTATAAGTTTGGAATAATTGCCACCGGCCCTATAAGGCAGTTATAAGGCCGTTACCAGCCATATAATGAGTTATTGCAATAACTGCATTCTCAATTTGAATATCATAGTTTCGTATAAACTCAATAGGTAAGTTAAATTTAAATGATTGCTATGTTTTGTATTTTCATCCTATTGTGTGTGAAATTCCCCCACCTACTAGATGCTCTTCGGGGCAGGGTCCTCTCCTCCTGTGTCACTGTCTGTATTAGTCTGTCATTTGCAATCCCTATTTAATGTACAGCGCTGCGTAATATGTTGGCGCTATATAAATCCTGTTTAAGATATGTAGTGGTGGGAAGTAGTGATGGTTTCAAAAGACAGAAGAAGATGGATAGGCAAGTTTGAAAAAATGGGTTTTGAGTGCTCTTTTAAATGAGCAGAAAGTAGGGGTAAGCCGAATAGGATGAGGAAGACCATTCCAGAGAGTTGGGGGAGTTAAGGTTATGAGTGAGGAAGTCATTAGTAGGTCATTGGAGGAGCGAAGAGAACGGCTGGGGAGTATTTTTTTACCAGGTCAGAAATGTAAGTGGGACAAGAACTGTGGAGGGATTTGAAGGCAAAGCACAGGAGATGAATTTAATTCTAAGGTGAAATGGAAGCCAATGAAGAAAACTACTAGATGAAGAGGAGCGGAGGGAAGGATGGGTGAGTCTGGCTGCAGCATTCATAATAGATTGTAGAGGAGAGAGTCGGGTTAGTGGAATATCAGAGGGGAGGAGGTTACACTAGTCCAGACGAGAGATGATAAGAGCGTGTACAAGGAGTTTGGTGGTCTCTGGGGACAGGTAGGGGCAGATTTTGGAGATGTTGCATGGATGAAAGTGACAGGACCTGGAAATGTTCTGAAAACGAGGAGTAAATGAGAGAGCAGAATCAAAGGTTACACCAAGACAATGTGCCTGAGGTAAGGGCCAAATAACAGTGTTGTGCTTGGTGACAGTGAGTTCAGTCTTAAAGCTTTGTAGTTTGGCTTTGTAGTCCATGAAGTCAGCGCTGAGGCCAGATTTTCTCCACTTGCACTCAGCTGCACAAACAGTCTTTTGTAGCTGTTTGGTGTGATTGTTGTGCCAGGGTCGGGGGTTGGCAGGGCGGGGGTATGGGAAGGTGGCAGGGGCAATATTTTCCAAAGCCAAGGAAAGAGAGCAGTTTAACATGGTGGCAGCTTCATCTGGGGAGGTGATTTTGGAGAGGGAGGGGGTTAGGGACGCAAGGCAGTTTGGGAAAAGGTTGTGGTCAAGGTTACGGATATCTCTCTGCCATTGGCCAGGTCTGGGATATGGCAAAGGGGGCAAGAGTTCGATAGGATGAAGGTGATAAGGTTTTGATCAGAAAGGGGAAATGGTGAGTTGTCAAGGAGGGCGAGGTTGCAGAGTTTTGAAAATACCAGGTCTAAAGTGTGTCCAGTGTGTGGGGCCATTGGTGTTCTGAGTCCAAATGAGGAGGTAATGGATAGCAGTTTGGCTGAGGAGGGAAGGTTGGGCTCATTCATTGCAATAATAAAATCACCAAGGATGAGGGTGGGCAGGTCATGGGAAAGAATGTGTGGGAGCCAGGATGCAAAGTTATCCACAAATTGTGATACTGGGCCAGGGGGCGGTAGACAACAGCAACAATGAGGAGTAAGGGGCTAAAGAGACGGACAGAGTGGACATCAAAAGAGGTGAAAATGAGAGAGGGTGGGTAGGAAGGACTCTGTATGTACAGTTAGGTGAGAGAAGGAGACCCACACCACCCCCCACTTTGTTGCCAGGTCTGGGGGTATGTGTAAAGTGCAGGCCTCCATAGGAGAGAGCAGAGGCAGAGGAGGAAAGCCAAGTTTCAGTGAGAGCCAGAAAGTTCAGAGATTTAGAAAGGAGAAGGTTGTGTATGGAGGTTTATTTATTGCCAACAGATCGGGCATTCCATAGACTGCCAGAGAGAGGGGGTGAGGACTTATGGGTAGGGTGAATGGGGACGAGGTTAGAAGAAGGAAGTGTCTTCCTAAGAATATATGGAAAGTGGAGGCTGTGTGGGGGACCAGGGTTGGGTGAGATGCAGGAGCACAGACAGAGAAATAAGGAGAGTGAGGGAGCAGAGAGACAATGAATTATCAGACTGGGGAGGACAGGGAGTAGTGCCAACAAAGAGAGAGCAGGGTGAATAATACGTTTTTATAGATAATTGCGTACATTAAACAATGTGGCAAACTGAAGTCCAGGGGAGACAGTCCAGTAATATGGGGTGAAGTAAGGCTTGTAAACTTGGTGAGTTCCAGGAGTGGGATATGAGGATTCAGTCAAGGAGATGGTTTGATTTAAAAAAAAAACAGCTCAGAATGGCAGCAACAGAGGATGTGTTGTACTCCAGGTGAATAAATCAGTCCAAAGGCCAGAGATGGGAGTGGTAGAGTAAAATAGTATGTCCAAATCTGTTCCAATTCCTGTGCCAATTCCCTGGATTAATTCCCATTGCACTTATAATTTTGGCACTTATATTTGGGCATGTGACCTTGCCTGTTGTTTAAATAGATGTACTTTGGGCCCTGATCATGGATTAACTGATCAGAGTAAAAGGAATTTGGGATATCAGTTGAACCTGGGGAGGGGAGGGGTTGGCAGGGCAATAAATTTCAATGTGCACTCAGCTGGAACTAAGGGATAGTGAACAGATAAATCTATGGGGAGATGAAAGTTTGTGCAATAAATTCATCTACAATGGGAGAAGTACCATATACAATCAGATGAGGGTTGCAAGGGAAAACAATTGCATACACAGGGCTGAGATTTGATAGGATTTGTAGTTTACATTATCAAAAAATGTTCCGTTGCTTTTTTAATTTTAGGCTCATAGGAAGTGACAAGCAGGACAGCATTTCTGGCAACGGGTAGTTTTGGATACTTTTCTGATAATCTGCAGAAAAAAAAGAATACTAATACAATCACCATAACTAAGAATGGTAAGCTGCAATATATTACGCTTTTATTTTGGGTTATAATATATTTTTGCTACCTTTTGCAATAAAAAGCCACACACTGATTTGCATCTTTTCAGGCGGTCACATTGCAACTGGCACCAAAAATTCAAAGATCACTTGGGAACAGAGAAACTAGGGCAGAATATATTAATATTTCCCTTGAGAGAAAAAATACCTATCACTAATCATAAACCCACCTACGCAATGAAGTACAGAGACTTTGCAATACTTTCATATGTCATAGATTCATATGATGAAACAGTAAAAGGATGTTAGAATTGGGGAATAAATAACTCTTAGTATGGGTGGATATAGATTGGTCTTGGCGGTATTTAGCTATTTTATTATTCTTTAGTAATGTCCCTTTTACAAATGTTTTAAAGTTCCTATGATAGAATTTGGCTCAGTAATCAGTGTACAGAAAAAGTAGGTCAGTCTTTAATGTCTGTATAGCCAAAACCTTTTCATTGTAAAGAATAGGGAAGGGTTATAGTCACAGTTTTTTTTTTTTGCCTGTGCTCCTGCTAGGTAGATGTACCCTTTCTATTATCTTCATGACCATTAGTGATGGGAAATGAAAAAATTGTAGGATGTATGAAAACGGATCTCCATGTTATACATCTGATTGCTGCTTTTATAACACCATATCTTCTATTCTGGCTACGCACCAAAAATTGGTGATCAGGGTGTTTGAAACAAACAGAATTAATCTTTGTTGTGGGCTACGGTGGTAGTTACTGGCTGATGATATTTTCCGATCTGGTGATCATGTTAGTCATGTTGGCTGATTGCAAACAGTAAAACCAACAAATTGTACAAATGAACTTTGTGAACTGATAGTTACATGGTAAGTTAAGTTATTTGAGTCTATCAAGAACCACTGGGAAATAAATAAAAATACCACAAAACCCGCATATTACATATAGAAAACTATAAGCACAGTTGATCCAGAGGAAGGCAAAAAAACACCATAAAGCATGGTTCAATTTACTCTAACAGGGAAAAAGTTCTCTTGATTCTAAAAGGCAATGGATGTTCCTTGGATCAACAATCTCTGGTGTCATTCCTTTAAAATGTAATATCCATTTATATTCTTTGCATCTAGAAATGTGTCCAGTTTTTTAAAAAAGATTCTAGAGAACAGGGGTGGGCAAACTTTATGGTTCAGGGGCCACAATGAGTTGTGAGAAATAAGTTTGACGGATGGGCAGGAACATTTTCAGAAGAATGGAGAGTGTTTGTATGAACTGATATAAATTATCTGTAAAAGCTATTACCTAAAAGTAAATGAAAACTTACATTCAAATTACATTCAATTTCAGTGGGAACAGTGTTGTTGGTCACCCCTTTTTTTGCCAGTGGACCATAATGACACTTATATCAAAAATACAAAGAATTTACAGGGATCCAACAAACAGAACCAAACACATTGCAAGCACTGAGTTTTGACCCTTCCCTGCTCCATCTAAAACAAAAGTTTTGGCATAGATACACTTTTAAAGAATAAATCTGTATAGAATACCGATGTATATCTTTAAAGGGCACAGGATTGCAGAGTTTTATAATGATTTGGTTATGGGGTTCTCTGGTTGGCTGCGTTTTTATGCATTTCATGTGCATTTAGAATGCGGGTAAGCAAAATCTCATTGATTTTAATTAAAGAGTAAGAAAAGCAGTTCAGGTGCTACATTTGAGCTGTTTAGCTTTGTGCTGTGTTCCTTTAGACACAGCATGACCTACTTAGCTGCATTTGAACTGCAAGCAAAGCAGCACACATATAGCATTTTTAATCAAATGCTGCAGTTCTGTTGGAACAGCAAATGCAGCATTCAAATTGAATGCCTGACAACATATTTATTGAACAGCGCTGCGTAATATGTTGGTGCTATATAAATCCTGTTTATTAATAATAATAATAATAATAATATCATTAATAATAATATCATATGCCCTAAGATCACCATTCTACAAACTACAAACTGGTTGCCATACATGACCATGCCTACAGGTTTTTCTTATTGAGTGCTGGTGGCAGATACTATATGCACAGTGTCAGTCAGTGAGTAGCACTTCAACAAGCACAGGCAAAGTGATCTCCTGCACAATATTGCAGATTTGGCATAAAGTCTCAGCTTTGGCATCAAAGCTAGAAAGAACAATGTGGGACGTGGACCACTGACACCAATACTGAGTAATTTACTAATGTCACTGATACTAATAATGGGGGGTGATATTATTCCTGGGGTGGGGGGTAATTATTCATTATCCGCTGGCCAAAGTGACTGTAGAGACTGGCTGCGGGACAGTGACCCATGAAGTGGGTGTGGTACCAGACTTAATACATCCATTGATCATGGGACGTGATTTTCCTTTATTCTGGGAACTCTGGTTCCAACCCCACTGTATTGATATGCCTGTTGCAGGTTCACCTTCTTTCAGCCCTGTTCCCCTAGGGGAGGATGCCCAAACAGATGCAGTAGGGGTGACCACGGATGTATCGGACAGTTTTCCCCTCGCAGTGTTGGCTGGGGATGAGGGTGAGGCGTCTAACCCTGAGCAGAATGTCGCAGACTTGGAAGTGTCACCGGAGAACTTCGGGACTGCTCAGTTACAAGACCCCACTCTTAAACATGAATGGGAAAATGTAACTGTACTGAATGAGGTACCTGAGGAGTCTAATGCTGATCAAAGGTTTCCTCACTTTGCTGTAAGCAACAATTTACTGTATCGTGTTACTAAGGAGTGTGATGAAGTTGTGGAGCAACTGGTGGTACCCGTACCTTTTAGAAGGATGGTCCTTGATTTGGCTCACACTCATTTACTTGGGGGTCATTTGGGGACTGACAAAACAAAGGAAAAATCCTGCAAAGGTTCTATTGGCCGGGTTGTTACTAGGAGGTTGAAAAGTTTTGTAGGTCCTGCCCAACCTGCCAAGTAACTGCTCCTGTGAGTCACTTCCGGAGCCCCTTGGTTCCCCTGCCAATAATTGAGATTCCATTTGACCGAATAGCTATGGATTTGGTGGGGTCGTTAGTCAAGTCTGCCCCAGGCCACCAGTATATTTTGGTAGTGCTAGACTATGCCACCAGGTATCCTGAAACAATTCCGCTGTGGAATACCTCCTCCAAATGCATTGCTCGGGAGTTACTTCATGTATTTTCCCGAACTGGCCTACCAAAAGAAATACTGACTGACCAGGGTACACCTTTCATGTGTGAAGTTATGAAAGATCTCTGCAAATTACTGAAAATTAAGCAGCTAAGAACCTCTGTATATCACCCCCAAACAGATGGCCTCGTGGAGAGGTTCAATAAAACTTTAAAAGGGATGTTGAGAAGGGTGGTAGAAAAGGATGGGAGGGACTGGCATTGTCTGTTGCCATATCCCATTTTCTCCGAGAGGTCCCTCAGTCCTCCACTGGCTTTTCCCTATTTGAGTTATTATATGGGAGACATCCCAGGGGTTTGCTGGATGTTGCAAGAGACATGGGAGAGTGAGGCTACCCCGTACAGAAGTGTGATAGAGCACATGGCTCAAATGCAGGATCGCATCAGCATTATTATGCCCATCATGAGGGAACCCATGCAAAAGGCCCAAGAGTCCCAGAGCAGAATATACAATAGAACAGCCCGGGTGAGGCAGTTCAACTCTGGTGATTGGGTACTAGTGCTGGTTCCCACGGTAGAAAGCAAATTTCTGGCCAAGTGGCAAGGTCCTTTTGAAGTGGTAGA
Organism: Pyxicephalus adspersus; assembly: GCF_032062135.1. NCBI lineage: Eukaryota > Metazoa > Chordata > Amphibia > Anura > Pyxicephalidae > Pyxicephalus > Pyxicephalus adspersus. The sequence continues at coordinate 158,210,625 of NC_092858.1, read as the reverse complement.
AAGGGTTGGAGAAGTAAATTAAAAAATCCATCAGCCTGGGAAAAGAAAGCCCATCCAACTCTATCATGTGAATTTAATCAAACCTTTGAATGATAAAGAGTCCCTGGTAGCGACCGCAAAACCCCAAAGGAATTCCCATGCAGATATTGAAAAGGTTGCAATAGGTGCCACCCTGTCCAAACCCCAAAAACAAGAAAGCAAGGAGTTTCTACAACGGAACAGGGATATTTTTATGGCCCTGCCAGGCATTACAGATGTCATTCAGCATGACATAGTCACTGACCCCAAGGTATCGATAAACATTAAACCATACAGAATCCCGGAGGCTCGGAGACAAGTGGTCTCTGAAGAGGTAAAGCTGATGTTAGATCTGCAGGGTTTTGAGGAATCCAAAAGTGGCTGGTCCAGCCCTATTGTATTGGTGCCTATACCAAATGGGACCTGGCGGTCCTGCAATGACTTCCACCGACGAAATGAAGTCTCTAAATGCGATTCCTGTCCTATGCCTCGGGTAGATGAGGTAATTGAAAGGTTGGGACCAGCTAGGTATATTACCACGCTTGACCTCACCGAAGGATACTGGCAGATTCCCCTATCAGAGGAGGCAAAAGAAAAGACTGCCTTCTCCACTCCAGATGGGCACTTTTAATATAGAAGGATGCCCTTTGGGTTACAAGGGGCACCCGCCACTTTCCAGAGATCAATAGATAGGGTCTTGAGGCCCCATAAAAGGTACACAGCAGCATACTTAGACGATATAGGGTCTTTAGCACAGACTGGGAAACAAATCTAGGTAAGGTACAGGCAGTACTTCATTCTCTCAGGAAAGCTGGCTTTACTGCTAACCCTCAGAGGTGCGCTATTGGGTTGGAGGAGGCTCGCTATCTGGGGTATATTGTAGGTAAGGGCACAATAGGACCACAGGTAAACAAAGTGGAGGCAATTCAGACAAAAAAACAAGTGAAGACGTTCTTGGGGATTGTGGGCTATTTACCGAAGATTTGTCCCAAATTTTGCCTCCATTGCAGGACCATTAACAGACCTTACAAAAGGGAGAAAGTCAGTAATGGTCCAGTGGTTTCAGGAGGCAGAAAAGGCATTTCAGGACCCTAAAAAAGCCCTGTGCAGTCAGCCTGTGCTGATCGCACCAGACTTCTCAAAAGAGTTTAGACCAGATGCCTCCGAGGTTGGTTTAGGGACTGTAATGTCACAAGGAGTAAATGGGGAAGAACACCCCATTATATATTTGAGCAGAAAACTCACCTCCTGTGAGAGAATCTACTCAATCGTGGAGAGGGAGTGTTTGGCTATAAAGTGGGCCCTCGAGGCTCTACGGTACTATTTGGCAGGTAGGAAGTTCCGGTTGGTATCAAACCATGCCCCTTTAAAGTGGATGTGCCGAAATAAAAGCAACAATGCAAGAGTAACAAGGTGGTTCCTGGCGCTACAGGACTTTAATTTTGTGGTGGAGCACAGGGCAGGGAAGCATCATATCAATGCTCATGCCTTATCCAGGGTTCACTGTCTGTCAGGCTCAAGTGCCCAGTACCCTGGCCTTGGACAGAGGGGGGGGGGGGGGGGGAGTATGTAGGCAACCAGCAGGAAAGGTACTAGAGGGCAGATATGTGCCATGCAGGTTGCTGATATGAGTGCTTTAATTACAGGGATTGCAGTGTGGCTGTTCCAGCAGTCCAACCCGGGATTTCCCCACTGCTGGAGAAAAGTCCAGGTGCAGGGAGTAAAAAAGGAATGGCTGCCAGGGAGCAGGGGAAGGAAAAGACTCTAAGGGAGAGGACTTGAGAACATTCCTCTCCACCGTGTTCGAGAGAGAGAGAGAGAGAGAGAGAGAGAGAGAGAGACAAGACCCTGCACATGGTGACTCTAGTTTTTTTCTGCCTATTTGAAAATGGACCGTTATAGAATACGGGACAGCTGAAGATAAGTGTTCATGTCTTGGATCTTTAACCGGCTGACGTTAAGCCATCCTGTTGGGATAATTTTTTTGTTGTTTTTTTCAATAAAACCCTGATGCGGCATCCAGTCCTGCTTGTTGCCTACCATTTGTCCAGCTAACTCCCACAATATTTATAAAGTTTGATCATATCCCCCTTTAAACGTCTCTTCCCAAGGGAGAATAGGTTCAGTTCAGCTAATCTCTCCTCATATCTGAGCTCCTCCATTCCTTTAGTTTAGTTGCCCTTCTCTGTACTCTCTCCAATTCAACAATGTCCTTTTTGTGAACTGGTGCCCAAAGCTGGACTGCATATTCCAGATTTGGTCTGACCAATGCTTTGTACAGGGGCAAGATAATATCTCCATCTCTGCAGTCTATTCCTCTTTTAATACATGAAAGTACATTACTAGCTTTAGATATTGCAGCTTGGCATTGCATGCTGGTATTAAGTCTATGATCTACCAGAACCCCCAGATCCGTTTCCATTTCTGACTCCCCCAAATGTATTCCCTCTAGACAGTATGAAGCATAAATGTTGTTAGCACCCAAGTGCATAATTTTACATTTATCTTTATTAAATATCATTTGCCACTTGGCTGCCCAATCAAACATTACATCCAGATCTGCTTGTAGATTATAGACTTCCTCTATGGACATATTTCATTACATAGTTTGGTGTCATCTGCAAACACAGAAATGGTACTTTAATCCCAAACTCTATATCATTTATAAAGATGTTAAACAGTAAAGGTCCCAACACTGAACCCTGGGGTATACCACTAAAACCTTAGACCATTCAGAGTATGATTTATTAATTACAACTCTCTGGATGCGATCTTTAAGCCGGTTCTCTATCCATTTACAGATTGACTTTTCTAAACCTATTGACCCTAACTTGCATAATAACCGTCTGTGGGGTACAGTGTCAAATGCTTTAGCAAAATCCAAGTACAATATATCAACTGCTATTCCGCTGTCTACCTGTTTACTTACTTCCTCATAAAAAGAGAGTAAATTTGTTTGACAACTTCTGTCTTTCTTGAAGCCATGCTGACTATCACTTACAATATTATTTTCTAGCAGAAACTCCCCTATGTGGTTCTTTATCAAACTCCCTAAGACCTTTGCAACTATGGACATTAAACCAACGGGCTTGTAGTTACCTGGTAATGACTTTGCTTCCTTTTTGAGGATAGGAACCACATTACACCAATACGCCATTACGCCTTACGCCAATCCATCGGTACCTTGCCAGTGACTGAAGACTCTCTAAAAATTAGAAATAATGGCTTTGAAATAACTGAGCTCAGCTATTTGAGGACACGTGGATGTAATTCACCAGGTCCTGGTGCTTTGTCAACCTTAATTTTTATCAAATATAATAATTGTGAGCCATTGTGACTCATTTAAGGAAGTGACATTGCTATTATGAATTTGGACTTCAGCTCTGCTATTTTCCTTCGTGTACACAGAGTTCTTTATCCCCAGTTACCAACCCAGCGACATCCGTTAAGAGTCCTTTTTTGCTATTAATATATTTGAAAAATTTTTTGGGGTTTGCCTTGCTTTCCTTTGCAATCTGTCTTTCATTTTGAAGTTTTGAACATTTTATCTCCTTTTTACATATTTGATTATATTCTTTATAGGTTTCAAATGATTAAGGTGATCCTTCATTTTTATATTTTAGGAATGCCCTTTGCTTGTTCTTTATGGCTTTTTTAACATCAGCTGTGAGCCACATAGGTTTTCATTTTAGCCTCTTAAACTTATTACCTATTGGAATATATTTTTCAGTTTTCTTTTGTAAAACAGACTTGAAACATTCCCATTTCTGTTCTGTGTTCTTTGAGGACAATATTGTCTCCCAGTCCAAGTCACAGAGAGCCGCAATTAATAATGGAAAATTTTCTCTCCTAAAATTAAATGTTTTTATCTTTCTTGTTTTTGCTTCCTGTTTACAGCCTACATTAAATTAAATCATATTATGGTCATTGCTACCCAGATTCTCTTTTATATGCACATTGGTTATAAGCTCTGCATTGTTAGAAAGAACTAGGTCCAGCAGAGTATCATTCCTAGTTGGGGCTTTTATAAACTGTACCAAAAAATTATCTTGTATTGAATTCACACATTTCCTCCATTTTGCTGTTCCTATAGTGCCGTTACTCTAGTCAATGTTCAAATTTGTTACTCCAATTGACCACTGGCACAAGAGCATTACTTTTTCCCATTTACTACTGATGCAGGGGGGATTATTATTATAATTATTAATATATTATTATTATATTTAATAATCCTATTGGCCACTGACATGGAGTGTTTTTATTTCACTGATCACCCACTCTTGTTTACTCCCATTTGTCACCAAAGTAGGATAATTTTTTACTTTTTTATATAGAAACATTTCTATCTACCACTGATATTGGGGTGTTTCTTACTCCAAATGGCCATCAATGAAGGGGCGTTTTTACTCCCACTGGCTACTGATGTAAAGGGGCATTGTAATGAAGAGATTATTTTTACACCAACAACAATTGTCCAACAATCTAATAATTAATGATTTGTGGATTCCTGCACCAGCAATTAAGTTGCACAGTAAAATTGTTTGTTTTAAATACTAGTTTTTTAGTAATGCTCATAAGTGGCAAAGCCTTTAATTATTAATCTCCTGGGACCAGATCTTTGTTCGTTAACATTGAAATTAACATTGTTAACTTTGCTTTAATCAGAACTAGACTCTGTACAGGTTGTTCCCAGACTACATACGCGATAGGGACTGTGGGTTTGTTTTTAGGTTGAATTTGTCGGAACAGGTACATTATTTTTATAAATACAATTAGGACAGATGCTCGGGGTTAAATTTCATTACAGAAAGTGGTAACCGTGAGCCACACTCGAGGTTGAATTGAGGGCTTACCTGGGCCTCACGAGCCTGCGGCATCCTCCAGTGATGCCAGCCTGGCATGTTTGTCCATCTGGTGATGCTCGGCCCACATCTACGAGCCATTGGTGATGCCCGGCATCCATGTCCCCTGCCTCACATCCCGGCATGTGAACGTTGAAGACGCGAGGTTCGGGCATGCGATGTGTGTGCGGGTGGCGTGTGTGCGGTTGGGGGCGGCATCAGCTGGAAATTTAAAATTAGAAGTATTTTTAAATGTTAAATGTACCGATTTGACATTTAAAAGTACTAAATTATATCTTGGTCATTAAAGAGTTACAAGAGGCTGCAGAAAGAGCTCACTCCCCTAAGATCACACACAACCTCAGCTGTGTTTAGCAAAAGATTTCTTCTGCAAGTCATGCAAACTGCTGCCCTCCCCCCCTCCCCAACCAGCCTCCATTTTGCACACAGCCAGCACGGAAGCCCCGTTTGTATCTAGGAGGCTTCCATATGTCGGATGTCATTAACCCGGGGACTACCTGTAGATGGTTCGCTTGGACAGATATAAAGTTAGTAGCTCACACATTGACAGTGACTGCACATAACCTGATGTCTGAGAGTTCCGAATATCTCTGTACACACTGCATCTAGAAACACAAGGACTTACACATCACACTTTCCATTTTTTTTGTGTTTAACGTACAATGATAATAAAAAAAAATCCAGTCTCTGATAACAATGCTGATAAACCAGGTGAGGGTTTAATTTACTGCATTTTGGCACCACTTTGTAGCTCTTAAAAAGTCAAATTTAAAGCTCAGTGAAAGACAAATGTGCTCTTTGTTGATGATATTTAACACTATATCTTGGCATTTGATCTCAGTGACAGCAAAAATCCATATTTTTAACATAAATCTTTTCCAAAGTGCTTAGTAATTCAATTTGATTGTCTGCGATCATTCCTCCAAAGAGAAGAGATTCCTCGCAGTAGGCTCAGTTTTCCAGAATACCTCGTTCTGCGAAGCGTCTGCTGTAAGAATATGTCACAAATCACTGGAACAATCCTCTGCTTCTGATGTATTTCACTTTTAGAAATGTCCTGACAGTTCATTTATAGGGCAGAGTTAAAAACTAAAATGGAACTCCAGCCTTGTCTTCAGTCCTGCACAGTTTTCCTGTCTTCCTCTCTTATATTGAAGTACCTGATTTCACTGTGCTGAGCTTTTTACAATGGGGAAGATTTTCTAAAACAATTTAGGCTGTTTGCTTAGTAATGTGAAATGTCATTGTACAAGGGATAATTCACTTAGCTTTAGGCAATGAGGTGAAGCTCAATTGACTTCAGCAATCCAATTATATGTAAGAAAAAGTCATATTTTTAGATTGTTTTAAGCTAAGTAATATAACCCTTGCATGGTCATAATTCACTTTGCTATTTGAACAGCCTAAACTCCATTGGTAAATCTCTCCATTTTTTTAGGAACTTGCAGCAATCAGACTGAGCTTTCCAAAATATTGGAATATCATCATTATCTAGTCAATTATTCCCTAATTCATTTATACCTGGCCCACCACCTCCATTCATTGTATTCAGTTTTATTGAGTATGTAGGCTCAGCATCACATGTGTTTGTATTTGCAAGCAGGTAGTGTAAGGCCTTGGTCCAGCACCAGTACTTAGCAGATTCCAGACCCCAATCCAACAAGGCACTCTCCATCTATAGCAAGCCTCGGCTTAGCTTTGGGGGACTGGTTTAATTTCCCAGCACACAGTTGCCCCCAGGACTTAGTGCACAAGGCATGGCGTATGGGCTGGGGGAGGACCAGGAACCCACAAATAAAGCATAACAAGGTTCTTACTAAGACAAATCCAGAAAACAAGCCAAAGGTCATACACTGGTGATCAATCCACCAGACAAGGTACCAAAGGAGCAGCACTGCAGGAATGAGATCAGAAACCACTCTGCTCATTAATCTCAGCACAACTCTAAAGACCTCTTTAGATGCACACAGTCTCAGAGCAGGGGATGCAGAAACCATTCAAAGGAACACCGGGGATGCCACAGGCTGCAGAGCAGATGATTTAAAGCTAATTTCCTGATCTTCCCTGCTCCTGCAAGCAACGCAGATGAAGAGAATAAACAGGGCGGTCTGTCCTGTGGTGTCCTACAGTACGGGATCACCAGCCAGATAATTGTCTCCTAATAGATAGTCTGTAGAAATGTTCACCCTTCCCATCAAGGCATTTTAATATTTACATAATCCCTCTCAAGCAGAAGCCCACTGTTTGCAAGCTTGGGTAATGCTATATTTATTAAGAGCCCCACTTTTTTGGGTAATTACATTAATTTAGTTCTGCCTGCATAGCAGTATAGAGGTATAGAAAAAAGACAATGTCATATACTGAATGATAGGCAGTTCAGCTGAACTCTGTATAAACTTTTTGATGTATAAAAAAGATGAATTTAAAATACTGAAAATGTTATAAAACACACTATGTAAAGTAAATGTCATTGGGTCGAGATGGTACTTTAATACAGTAATTGATAGTATACTCTTGGCTACAGATTCTGAATTCTTGAAATGAGTTAGAAAGAGGAGATGATTTTATAAAATTTCTTGGAGGATATTTCAGTCTACATTTCAAATGACTGGATTTAATCATCTGTACAGTATTCAATGATCACATAGTGAGGCTCCATGGCCACCTGAAATTTATTGCTTAATAGTTTTCACTAGAATGCCAAATTTCAGGATTGATTCGCTATTATAAATGTCATCTCCTCCTGTCATTTCATCTTTCTGCTGTATGCCCCATGATAAAAAGTCCTGCAGATCGGATGATCCTTGTACAGGTGAGATGGAAATTAATAATCTGCTAGGCATACAAGTGAAAGGGTTATATGCACCTGTTTTAAAAGGACAATGCCACATTTAGTTTCTTAGAAGGCCAATAAACCTAATTAAGAACTTGTTTTATGCAAAAGGGCATCTTTCGCATAATTGTTGAAAACACAATTGAAACATATGTAGAAGAACCAGTTTTCCTGCCGTGAGCGTTTAATAGTAATACATTTAGTAGTACTTGCATGTGGAAAACTGTGAGCTGCTCCCAGCACCATTGGGGTCAACTGGTTGTGATCACTTGTGTCTGTATTTAGCTGATATGTTTCACTCAGTTATTAACACTGTGGTCATAATAAAGCAAAACTAAACCCACAATACTCACCTGTGCCCATTCCCTCGCAGGGCACAGCCATATTTTACGTTCCCTTTTTCCTGTTGACAGCCTAATGAGTAACTATAGGTGTGTGGTAGGCTCTTGGCAGTCAGTGTCATGGGCAATAGAGGTTCTGTTTTATTGGTTAAAGGTTAATATCCTGCATACCTTATTCACAACTATATGAATGACAAATAACCATGTTTTACCCCACAAGCCTCTAAAAAAGGTTCTGCATGCCCTGGAAGAGCTTACATTGCTTGTGGACTTTTTGAGTCAATATCTAGCCATATTGCTCACTCAGACTTAAACCCAGGAGGGTATATGTACTGCATAAGGAAACATTTCTAACTTTCTATTTTAGCTCAACTGTTTCATTGCAGCTGGTTGAAGTTACCAAATTTGGGTCTCCCCCAGGCTTTTTAGGTTCGAATCTTCATTCCATTCCAAGAGTTTCTTTTCCATAGTCTCTACCACATAATACATGGATACTAGAAACCTGTAACAAGCACTAAGCGTTCCTACGCAAAGCCAGCATGCTATTCTATCTAGAATAGTGTGAGAATAAAACAGAACAAAGGAAAGCATTGCAAGGTAACCTTTTATATAAATGAGTGGCAATACATGACAGACATGCAAAAAAATAGCATATGACATGTCAAGCAGCTCCCCCACAGTCAATCCATTCATACCAAATGCACAAGTAGATGAACAAATCAAAGTAAACATGGAAGCCTTTTTTCTGAATTGTGTATGCTTCAAGTCTCTGGTGTGCAAAGTATTATCCCAATTGAACACACTACTGCCTCATGTTCTTCCTTATACCCATCTTGCCCCTTTTGCCCCAGGTTCTATATTTATGTGTCTCCCACCATCAGTTTCAGCATAGAGTATACTACATGCCTCAATTTATCTTTGTATGTATATATGTTTCTATCTATCTATCTATCTATCTATCTATCTATCTATCTATCTATCTATCTATCTATCTATCTATCTACCGTGTGCTGTGCTTCTATCATTCTGTTTCATCGCCTTTTCACATGTTAATCATCTCGGGCTGTGTTATTATTATTTTTTTTCCACCTGGATGAGTTGATAAGACCGGGAATAGCACCAGATAGAAGCCACAGGAGGATGTTTTGGCTAGATGTGAAGTCTGTCGTCTGGTTTCCAATAGAGCTGAGATGAAACAGTGTGTGATCACTTAATCTTGTTAAATGTAGCACAAAACTCTAAGAGTATTAGACCATGTATTTAAATGATAATAAACCCTACAGTGGCAAGTGATAGAAAAGTTCAATTTTCTCTTTCAGCTACCATGATGTCCCATGGCTACAGATATAACCATTTTGCTAACACAACTTGCTTTAAATGGGGGGAGTCCGTTGCAAATGCACAATGCATATTCTAATTCAATATTTTAATGTACAAATACATATGGATTTAGAAGAGTTACTATTGGATCAGGGAAATTACCAGACCAAAAAGCTTTTATTCTCTATCTCCACTGAGCAACTCAAAGTTATTAACAAACTAGTAAAAATGCAAAAATGATATAACACAACCAGCAAAAATATGTAAGCTTGGTCCTCTAGTTATCTTTTTTATTTTTATTCAGTGCCTGCAAGAATTGAATAACTGCTACAGGTATGACATTAGTGCAGATCTCTGTTATATTGTAATATGAGAAGGAAGAAGGTTGAATGATGGTGGACTTCATTCATTATGGGAAAGGACTGGGGGCAATATAGAGTTTTGGGAAGAGCACTGGAGGAAAGGTAAATACTGTCTAATATATACTTACTTGCAGGTTATAAACAATTTACCCAGCAAAGCAATCCTCTCTAGTGCTGTAAATCCGCCCCTCTCTTATTTCTCCCAGTCTTCTTCTAAATTTCAGGTTGCTGGACACATGCAACCTGAAATTCCGTTATCTGAAAATATTACAATTATCAACACTTGCTTATAGGGCACATGCACTATAGGACAGGGGTCCCCAACCTTTTGGAGCTCGTGGACCACTAAATGGACGGACTCCGGACAGTGCATGCGCCAGGAGCTGTGTGTTACTCAAAGGGGATGAAACTTTCCCCCAAAGTGACATCATAATGCCAGGACCTGCCTGAGCCTGCGATGGGGTCGATTGTGTCCAGAGATACAGCCCGCCCACTACCCTGAGCCTGTGGTCCGTACAGGAGGCGTGGTCTGCAGCTCTGGCCGGTGCTCCCCCCCAGCGGGGTCCTTCTCCTTACCCTGCTGGGGCATGCACTGGCTAGAGCCACGGCCCACCTGTCAGACAGCTGCGGCCCAGTAGTATCCGGGGGTTTGGGGACCCCTGCTATAGGACACATTAGATTATATAGAAACCCTTAGTAATATCAATGTTCCTCTCTATGTAGAAGGGTGAAAGGGACCTTATAGAAACTTAGTAATGGTGAAAAGATAGATAAAACTGCTGCAGGTATAACATACAGAAAACTAAATGTGAAGTTACTTTTTTGCAAAATGTAATGTTATTTTATACACTTGATTAAATGTTGTTGGTAAAGTTTCTGCACGTTTTACCCCTTTTTGTCTCATGCACATAGCCAATGAAGCAAGCCTTCGCAATGGTAGCCCAACAAGAAAGGTATAACAAGATGGAAGTGTCAGTAAAGGTGCTGCTTAATTCAAAAATTATTGGATGCTACAATGGTCCAAAACAGCAACAGTTCCCACTACAGAATCACACAACTCAGTTTACCCCAGGGAGTGCCCATTGTCATTTCCAGGAATTGGGAAGAAGCCGGCATGTCTTTACACGTATCCAGAAAATTTCAGCATCAGCACTCAAATGGGTAGGTGGGGTGTGGAGGCAAACCCCATGATAACTAACCACTAGAACATTTTTTAATAATATTATATGAAATACAATCATCTAAATGAAAAACAGTAAATAAATTAAGGTATAAAAAGGTATAAAGGTATAAAAAGGTAAAGTAAATTCAAATACTAGCTTCCGGTAAATGTTACAATAATAACTGTACTTATCAAATACATCCTATAGTTTTCCTTTAAGGGTTTATGTTAATCTAATTCACCATCAACTTTGATCAGTTACTCTGACATTTCTTGGTGACATTATGAATTGTATGACATTATTTCTAATAGGTTTTTCATTAATTAGACCAGGAAGGTATGGCTTGACACATTTATATCAGTTTTTCTATATCATTAATTATGACTCAACTGTTGGCACAATAATTTGAGCGTTTCATAAATGTAAGCTTCCAAGATGTATTATTCACAGTTGTCAGACAGAACATGGTGTATATTCTCATTATGCTTCTTTAAGTAGAAAATGCTCATAATCAACGTTTTATTTTACTATGATTAAAGACTAAAGATTGCAGGTCTTTTAATAAGGTAACTATTTGTAGATCATCATCATTAGTATTATTTTTGTCACAGGGAAACCTTGAATAGTGATCAGACTAAGATAATACACTATATCAGATTTTTACCTATCAAACAACACAATATTTATTCGTGCTTGAATTATCCATACACATAAACAACAAAATCAATACATTTAATTTAAAATTGACTCAAAACCACATTACTTGTTTTTAAAATATGACATTCGGAAAAATACATTACGTTGCCTTACTGGAAGATATAAGTAATGTGTCTATATCTTTTTGCCTTCGTACAGCATTATGCCTATTACTAAATTACAAGTTAAAAGTACAAGTCTGAAACAGCAAGTTATGTATATGACATACACACATTATTGGAAATCAGTGTTTTCTTTTGCATTATCCATATTTCATATTATTTTACTATGCATATGTCATCATGCCTATGCTACCAAGTCCAAGAAATTGATGAAAATTTGGCTAATTCTGTTTGGTTGTGTTAGACCCCAACAACACTTGTTTTTGTATTTCAACACCGCTCCCCTGTAACACCCTAGTGTACCAATAGGTGGGTTGAGGAGGAGTGGGGGACTCTGGAAGCCATCTTTGGTGCAGGCAACCTGGCAGGCTTTCTATTAGACATCTGGATCACATGGTTTATGCACTCATCCAGACCCTAAAAATAGTAGAGGCACGATTCAGCTGCCATTTTATTGCATGATCTGTTTTACTGATAGTTAGGGCTCTGCTTCTGCTACAAAAGACAGATTGTATTACAGTTTTATTTTTGCAGTGATAAAGTTTGTACAGTTGTACACAGGAAGTTTCATCTACAGTAGGTGAAGTGATATTAAAAGAAATTTATCTAATTGTTCACCCCCCCCCCCCCCTCATTATTTAAGTACACTTTAAGTTTGCATTAGGCAGCAAAATAAATTCAAAAACCTAAACTCAACACCTCAAAAAATATTACACATTTTGCATAGTCTTTTTCCCAATAAGAGAGTTTGTACATTTGTACACTCAATTTTGCAAAAAGAAAGTTTGTACAATTTCTTAATTGTTTTACTTGTCAAAACCCATTTGCCAATACTGCAAACATTAGGGACACTACTGTTGTCCTCATCCTACATTATGTATATATTGAACAATATGAGCAGCATGAGCAATGTAAAAAAAGGAGCAGCAGCGCTAGGTATGTAAGTAAGGGAAGGTAGAGTTGGCTTCCCAGCCAGATTTCAAATGTGGTGTTGCTTGTCCTTAATAACTGCAGCAAGCTAAAGAGGTTGTGGGGTCTCAAAACACCTCTTCCTCCATCCTCCACCCCCCCCCCAAAATAAAATACTTAAACCTCCATAGCCCCTCTGCCACTGCTATGATATCTAACTAATGTTTTAGGAAGATCGCTCCAAGGCGTTTCAGCTCTTTACTAATGTTTTGGTGAAAACACTTTCTGCTTTTGCTATGAGACCTGTTTTTAGAAAGACCTCTTTAGGGCCTTCTGTGTCTGCTCTTGCACTTATTTTTTTCAATCTTCACTAGATTAGGTATAGATAATAAAATAGCCAAAAAGGTCATGATGATGTGCAAATAGCAATAACCTAAAATAATATCAGTTTAATTTAGTTACATAGGTGAGAGATGATTTGTGAATGGTCATTGTGGGTTGCTGTAAGGCGCCGGTATATGTATCTGGTGGAATACATGACAATTTTTATTTATATTCAGAGCATTCCTGTTTTATTCCTGTGCTGTGTAATGGATGCATTTATCTTGTATTTTAAAGGCCACAACAAAAATGCATTTGTTTTCTTCGAAGTCATAAATATCCCCCAAATAATCTATAGTATCATCAGTTTTTGTTAAACGGGTTTGTTTTAGTAGGAGGCTCTGTGAATTGTAATATACAGTAGGAATGAGAGAGCGTACTTCTTATAAAATCACAAGATCATAAAACACTGACATATTTGTTCAAGGTCACCGAATCTCACACTGCTACTCACCACAAAGTCTATTGCAACGCCTGGAATTTGCCATTAGGACTAGGAGCAAGTCTACTTTGTTCCTTAAGTCTTGCACTTTGTACCAGACTTGGATATTTGAGTTGTGATTTCAACTGATGTGGAATGATCAATTCATTGGGGAAATTGAAGGTTTCAAATCAAGATGTGCTTTAAGTGGTGAACCAATTTCATACAGTAATTTAAGTCTGATATATTTTCTATGAAAACTTTCTTTGCCATCAGAAAAAAATGTTTTATTTCATTTTTTAGGTTTGGTGTTGGTAAATTAAATGACCTGTAAGTTTATTTTATCTCCCAGAGGCCCCAGTGGCGAAATTTCTCTGTTATACCTTATGTGTTTATTGCTGTCTATAGGATCACGCTAAAAGCATCACTCTTTCTCTCCTGATTAATTGGAAATGCACTGGTTGCATACAACAACATCATTTAGCTTTGCAAAGCCTGCAAAAATTATAAATAGGAAGGCATTGAAAGTAAGGTTCCATTACCAAGAATAAATATAGATAAGGAGACAAAAAGAATAAGTTCTTATTAGGGGTAAGGGAAAGAATAGGGATTTTATTTGATTAAAATTCTCAGCCACACAGTAACACACAGAGACTCCTCCTGTAAAGGTCTGTCCAAGCAGTTTGCCATGTCCCTGATCTTTACTTTTGAAGTAAAGAACCCTGTCCGTCAAAGTCTCATACTTATTTTGTGGGTCTTTGGTCTCAGTGTTCACCAGGCTGAGGTACCTGCTAGTGAAATCTGGAATGTGGCACAGTGTTGGCCTGTTAATAATGATGGTTGGTTAATTTATTTGTAAGCATATTAATTTATATCTCTACTTATCCCCTGAAGAAGCAGAAAAATGTATCTGTGAAACGTGTTGGAAAAAAATGATAAACTTTGAACATTTTTGAGGGATGTGCATTACAGTTGGTTTTATAAAGGACTTCTGTTGTAAAAAAATTTAATTGAATATACAAATAATAAAGATGTTCATGGTTGGGCCTGGTTTAATTAGGTTCTAAAAGACTGGAGAGGGTTGGCAATCATGGGAGAACCTTAGTAAACCCCAAAACGTGAAGCGGATTTCCTCAAAAGCATTTGCTAACAGTTGACAAATGTTTCAATACTAGACCAGATCCATTCCAGGTTGATTATTCACCCAGGTTCTCCTATGATAGTCTATCTTCTCAAGCCTTGGAAAGATTTCATAAATAAGGCTCTATATGGGAGGTTTCTCATAATTAAAAAAATTCTACTCTTTCCTTTACCCCTAATAAGGGTTAAAGTTTTGGTCATTTTAGGTAATAAATTTAATAAAATAAATGGTAATTAAATTAACAAAAGCATGTTTTTATAACTTAGAGATCATAGTTCTGGATTGTGTGACTTAATGTCGTGGCATCCTAGAAATGGGGGTCAGACATGAGTAAAATGTTTAGTAAATGAGAAAAAAATATTTTTTTTCACTAATTTCTAATTGGTTGGAACTATGCTACCTTTATTACCCACTCATAACATTTGGACACCCTGTAAAAAGAACCCCCACCCCTCTCATCCTAAGGCCTAAAATATCTTTCCTAAAAGGACCTAATGCAAAAAAAAAATGTGCTAAAAAAAAAAGAAGTTTGGCTAAACATAAACTCAAAAGTAGGTCTTGGTTTAATAGAGAATAAAGGACCTTGGTGGGGTGAATAGGATTTATCTGACCATTTGAATAACTTGGTCGGCTGGGGTGGAATTTCCATAATCCAGCTACTGGAGAGGTAAATGGTAAGTCCATTTTATTACAGGTATGCCATATTTTACAAGTGACCCTATGCATTTTTTTTTGTTTTTAACATAATAAACAATTGCTATGAAATTTATTTAATGGTAAATAAAACCTATAAATCATTAAAACTACTGTTTCTACCTGCAGCTGTCTGATTTTTTTGTAATACTTATTCAAGTAAAATTTAAAAAGATATATCCCTTTTACTGACCAGCCAGATCCATTGTGTAGTAGTTTGCCCATTCTATCTGCACAGTGGAATTGTAGATATTTCCCTTCGTCCATTGAGCTGATGACATCACAACCTCTCTCTAAGTGCCGCTGGCTTCCGCTACTGTTCAGCACAAATGAGGTCGCCCTGTTGATTCCAGCTTGAGCTTCCTCTATCATTTTCCACCATTTTCTTTCCTTTTTTCAGATGTCTCAGATGAGTTTAACCTTTTGGCAGCCTCACAGTAAGCAGAAAAATATAGAAATTCAGAATACAAATAGTAGGTTTCTAAGTAACATGCAATTTATTGAAGCAAAATATATGATAGTTTAGTGGCAGATTAACTACACTATTTGGAAATCAGCATGCTGTCCTGCTTGCCAGCTATTTCAATTGTTTCTGGGTAATTTGGCACATTTCTGCTTGGTAGTGCTATTTCCTCTCGATCGACTTAGAGATTTGATTGTTCCCAAATGTGCAGAACGTGTCCAAACATCGCAAGTGTAATGAATATCAACTCAGAGGGCTATAATTCAACGTATCATCTAATAGAGGCAATTGAACATATTGGAAGAAGACGGCATGGGTCTTTATCATCCCTTTTATTTACAGTGATCTTTTGTATGTTTGTCATATTGCAAGGATTGGGCAAAGATTTATGTTCTTGGAATACAAGTTACATTATATGCCTATTTAAAGAAATACTCAACAGTTTACTGTCTTTAAAATGGCCAATAACTATAATCATTGTAAAGTTTTCAAACGGTACATCAGGGCAAACAAAATTATTTTCACTCATGGACGAGAAGTGTTCAGTTTTATGTTTATTATAGTGTTCAGGACCTATGTGCAGTCTGTGCTCATATTTGAAATGATTGGTCCTCAGATGTCCGGAAAAACAAAACTAATCTCATGCATAAAGCACCTAGTGATGCATTCACATACCTGCAGCAGCCTCCAAAACCTTGTTACAGTTCTCAAACTGGTCATTCCTGATCAGCAACACTCTGTTGTTTTCTCAGCAACAAGTCTATGCTTTTCCTTTTCTCTCCTACTATTCTGTTCAACCACTTAGAGTAAGGAGAACTACTCAAATACCAGGTATTGAAGCAATGATTTATAGAGATTGGCAAACATACCCATGTTTGGTTAGTTCCTAGTTCTGGGGTTGATGAATGTTCTTTGAAGTTCTCTGAACCCAATGTTTGAGCATCAACCATGGCTTCTGTTTCCTGCTAACTGCTTTAAAAATATCAAAACAGTTTGAAAGGTAATCATTGGCCTAGAAGTGGTTGTTAAATTTCTATATATGTTCATGCAATGTTCGAGTTAAACAAATGTCATTATGTAAGCCCCCAAGAATTAAACTGTATGGTAAAATGCATAATACACTTTGGTGTGTGCCCAAGCACCCTTTTCTTGCATGGCACTGCAGCCTCTTAAATGTGATCCCAGCCTTATTCTTTTTTACAAGTGCAGTACAGCTCAGCACTAAAACCATAAACACATATAAATATACACAATATTAACATTCTGCACATAAACTTTTCTCCACTTTACACATAAATACAACACAATCTGCACTATATGCACAAACATACATACATCACTGCATTATCTACATAAACACAAATATGCCTGCACTATAAATAATAGCACAAGCCAAGCTTCCCACTTACAAATATTTAAAAGCATTCCCTCTCTTGGTTCTCTTTTTCCGCACAAAGAACATCAGCAGAACCAACTGCTGCTGCTGTCTGCCAGAGCTCCATATTGCTAATGCAGGCTGAAGGCTGTACAGCTCTGTGAGGCTGTAAAGGAGGCTGTAGATAGGTGGGGTAAGATCCTAGGGCCTAAAGTAATGTAGGGGCCATAGTCCAGCCCCCTCCTCAACCAATTATTCCAGGGCTTAGGCTAGGTTCAGACCTGCTTTAAAATTAAGTGACCCCGCACAGGACCCAGAACTTACCAGTGGCTCAGTCAGATTTGACAGCGGTCTGCGATTTGACAGTGTAAATGCAACTTTCAGCATGGTTCATTGGTATGACGAAGCAGTAACCACACCGCAACTTGATTACAAGTTGAACATAGCCTTCCACATAGACTTTCCATACATCTCTCTATTACAATCTCTATACAATCTCTGTAAGCATCGTTTGATGTACCAAAACAAAAAAACAGGACCACACACCTGAATTATCCAATCCGTTTGTATCCAGTAATATGTGGCACATGGCAGATTTAAATAGGATTGTACAATCAGGTCTCTGGCGGCCTAACAGGTGCCAGGATGGCACTGCTCATGCAAGCTTAAATTTGTAAAATATCAATAAAAACACATTGTTCATATCATATTCATAAATAATAATCTGCTATGGGTTTTCAGTTTAGTGCATTAATATCGTTTCTGCTGAAGAATTACATCAGGAAGTTGACTAATGCAAAAATGCAGAAATTGAAAAACACCTGACAGATTTTATTATAACTTGCTATCGTTTTTTGTAATTACACCATGAAGAATTCCTTACAATTCTCTTCACTAAAAGGCAGTAATTATAAAGGTCACTCACATATTGTCAAATTTCATGGACAATGGACATTAAAAGAAACCTATGAAAATAAGAACACATCTTTACTAGAAAACTTGCCAGCATTATAATTACAGTAATTAATTGAATATATTTATAGACTCCTGGCATAACCATGATTTAAATGCTCTGAATTCCTGTAATTATTCTTTTATTGGTCTTTATATTAAAGGGAAACTTCAGTTAAACTACACCTGTAGAAAATTCATGTAATGTACAATAAACCTGGTGTTGTAAAGCTGTTATTCTAAAGTTCCACATCATGAGCTCTAAATGTTGGAATTAGTACAGATGTATTATTTTGATTGATATTATTTATGTTTTACATATTAATATGATCATATCATCTCATATCATATGATTATTATAGTATTATATTCATTTTAATAGACAATGCTATGCATTGACTGGAAATTTTACTTAAAGCAGACCTTCCACCACCATATAACTTATGCTTACCAGCAGGAGTGTAGTTGTAAAAAAAGAAGAGGGGGCACGGTACTATCCATGGTGAGAGCGCATGCGCATCATTGTTATGAAACATGCTCACCCCACTACACCCCTGCCTATGTGTCACTCAAAGGGGAAGAAACTTCCCAAAGAATGACTTCATAATACCAGAACCCACCCACTCTCCCATCAAAAGTCTGAGCCTGCGATGGGAGAGTGGGTGGGTGGTGTTCAGAGAGACAACCCGCCCACCACCCTGAGCCTGCAATTCCATACAGGAGACATGGTCCTCGGCTCTGGCCGGTGCACCCTCCCCCTCCACGTGGAGGGGGGTTAGACCGGCCAGAGCCGCGGACCACCAAATAATTTTTTGCAAAATAGGAGAGGGCATGCGTGCCCATTCCCGAAAAAAAAGTGAGGGCACAGCGTTCCCACCCATGCCCGACCCACTACACCCCTGCTTACCAGATCCCTCCCCAAATATTCTACCATTAGTAGGTGAAACAGGTATCTGCAAGGGATAACATACAATTACACTTACCTTACCCCCATCTTCTGCCTTCAATGCTTAGGTTAGAAGGACATCATGCCCTTTTGGGTAGAGTCCTATGGAACGCAGAGAAGGTAAAATCTTTCAAGAGGACACTTGTGTCTTGTATTCTTGCAAGATTGTGCCTGCTCTGAAATCCAAAGAGCACAGCCTAGAATAATGGTGGTGTCATATCCAGTGATGCAGAAGATTAAAATAAGCACAGTATACTGCTATTTTTTTTGTACAGGTATATTTTTCATCTACATATAGTAGGTGAAAAATATACCCATAGAGCTACTATAACTTTTAAAGTGTAGGCTCTATAATTAATTGATCAATCAGCAATTACAGTAAAACCTGTGAGGGTAGGCTAGCAAACTTGTTTTGGTTTTTGTATTCAGAAGGTTTGAACATGGATAAACAGTTCATCTTCCATCAGACAATATGATATGAGCTTGTCCTGCTATGCACTCTAGGGAAATAGTGGACATGGCCAAATAGGTGGGGCATGGACAGTTGTTACATTTGTTACTTGGCCATGGTTTAATGGGCAACCTATTGGTTACTAATTAAAAAAGCTTCAAAATACCTTTAAAAATGAAGTTTGTATGTATTTAATTTATTTGGATGATGTAATTTATTTTTTCTCCAATTTTTAAAGTTTATTTATTAATGTTGGCAGAGTTTTGTTGATCTCAGATTGTATTCTAAATACAGCTGGACTAAATATATAGAGAGGCCCAGAGCAGGAAATAGGCGGAGGGACGGCATGACAAAGGGCACGTACGCCTGGAGAAGATAGGAGGGGGGGAGGTCAGGATTGGATTTCAATAAACAGACAGGGGGACGGAGAAGGAGAGGTGAAAAGTTTAAGGGGAGGGGTGAAGCAGATAAAAGGAGAGGGTAACGGTGAGATAGCACATTTTTGGGAAAGAAGAAATTTGGTAGGCATTATGGAGTCAGTAGACGCATTAATGCAGCAGCTTAGGGCTGCGGCTGCCTCACAAGGTGAGGCTTGGCTGCGGGATAGGGTAGCAGAGGCGGTTGGGGGGCTTAGCAGGGACGATCCTGTAGTTAGAGCAGAAGGGCTGCGGCCTCGGAGAGCTAGGGCTCCGGTGCGTCTAAGCCCTGAACCTTTTAGCAGAACTCAGCGCCAATCTGGGAGCCCCGGTAGGGACCCTCCTAGTGGGGCAGTGGGGCGACGCTTGCTCAAGTCTGCTT
This sequence comes from Pyxicephalus adspersus, assembly GCF_032062135.1. Taxonomy (NCBI): domain Eukaryota; kingdom Metazoa; phylum Chordata; class Amphibia; order Anura; family Pyxicephalidae; genus Pyxicephalus; species Pyxicephalus adspersus. The sequence continues at coordinate 158,190,379 of NC_092858.1, read as the reverse complement.
CTGGCTCAGGGAGGAATCCCCATCGTCGGCGGAGTTCTGGCAAGAGGGCTGCGGCTGACAGGGAGCGTAGCCCCCATTCAGACACAGGTGAGGCCTTGAGAGGGGAGGCCTCTCCTGTAACGATCCCCCTGCATCCTGCAGGGAAGCGGAGGAGATCGCTGGAGGGGGGGGGCTGTGGCTGGTGGGGGGCACAGCCCCCGATTGCAGAGCACAGGGGTCCGGGGGGGAACCTCAGCGGGTGCTGGGGTTCTTAGGGCTGGACCCCTTAAGAAGGCTCGGGAAAAGACCGGGGCTGCGGCTGCCAGGGAGCGCAGCCCCCGTTCCTATAGGGCGCCTGAGGCCTGCGTCCAGGCCTTACCTGAAGCCGGGGCCTTGGCTGCGGTGGGTCCCGGTGGA
>NC_092858.1:158162186-158189411 GCF_032062135.1 Pyxicephalus adspersus | reverse complement strand
GGGGAAGAGGGGTTGGCTGGGGGGGGTGCGTGCGGTGCTGGAAGGGCTGCAGGAGGTTATTAGGAGATTGGGTAAGGGGGATGATGGTCGGTGTGGGGAACTGGGGGAGGGCGGAAGGGGGTTCAGGAATGGTAATTGGGGAAGGGGCGGGTCCTAGTGGTGCTAGTTCAGGTAGTGTAGGGGGGGGCCAAGGGGGGTTGGACGGCAGAGGAGCAGCGGTTCAGCAAGATGTGGGGGATGCTGCAAAAGGTGAAGTATGTGTGCTTCGAGGGCCCTCTGGGAGCGCACCTGAAGGAGGAAGTTAGGGAGAAGATCCTAAAAGGTGAGTACGTTGACATTTTTTCCTTGCTCCCGTTGGAGAGGTTTAACTTGGACAGGAGCGTGGGGGGGGAGGGGCGCAAGGAAGAGAGTGAGACGCGTAGGCACAGGCTCATACCGCGAACGTTTTTTAACTGGTTACAGGCTTTTAGCATTTTGGCCAGTGTGTTGGGGGAAAAACAGCCTGATTTGTGTGCTTCTCTATTCTGTTACCTTGACACGATTAGGGAAGCTCATAAAATGTTTGGAGGGGTGGCATGGCTGCGCTACGATGAGCAGTTTCGCCAGAGGAAGGCAGTCAGGCAGTCTTTGCGCTGGGATCACAAGGACATTGGGCTTTGGATGAAGCTCATGTCAGGTCCTAGGATTGGAGGAGGGGGGGCGCAGTTTTTTCCAGGGGGGGCCGGCGTTCAGCAAGCAGCTGGAACGTCGGCCATTCGAAAGAAGGGGCTGTGTTGGCTCTTTAATGAGGGTGGCTATAAATTTGGGGGGAGCTGCAGATTCAAACATGAATGTTCAGGGTGTGGCGGTACTCACGGGCTCTCACGGTGTTTTAAAACAGGGGCAGGTAGAGGGGGCGATGGTGGTAGCAAAGGGGCTGACGCCGGTGAACATAGAAAAGATGCGCCCCTTTTTAGGTAAGTACCTGGACAGGGCGGCGGCCAGGGTACTGGAAGAGGGGTTTGTGGAGGGGTTTTGGATCCCGAGCACTGCGGGGGGGGGCGGCTAAGGAAGCTAGAAATTTGCAATCTGCTTTGCGGCATGCGGAAGTCGTGGCGGACAAGTTGGCAAAAGAAGTAAGTTTGGGAAGGATGAGCGGGCCGTTCAGGGAACCGCCATTGGAAGGTTTGATCGTGTCGCCGCCGGGCTTGGTGCCTAAAAAAGAGCCAGGTAAGTTTCGCTTGATTCATCATTTATCTTTTCCGCCGGGGGAGTCGGTAAATGATGGGATTCAGCCGGAAGCTTGTTCAGTGGTATATACTTCCATTGACGCTGCAATTTCATGGGTGAGGAGATATGGGCGGGGTGCACTTTTAGCTAAAGCAGATATTGAGGCAGCATTCCGTTTGTTACCGGTACACCCGCAGTGCTTGCGTCTGCTGGGTTGTAAATGGGAGGGGGCTTACTTTGTTGATAGATGTTTGCCGATGGGTTGCTCCATTTCCTGTGCATTGTTTGAGAAGTTTAGCACTTTTTTGGAATGGGTGGTACGGTCAGTGGCGGAGGTGGATTCAATCATCCATTACCTGGATGATTTCTTGATGATTGGGCCAGCGGGGAGTTCGGTTTGTCGGGTGTTGCTGGCAACGTTGGAACATATTGCAGATAAGTTTGGGATTCCGTTGGCGCAAGATAAGACAGAGGGCCCGAGGACAGTTTTGACGTTTCTGGGAATTGAGCTGGACACGGCAGCCATGTAGAGTCGGTTGCCGCAGGAGAAGTTGGTGGATTTACTAGGGGAGGTGGTAAGGGCGTGTAGTCGGCGTAAGATGCGCTTGCGGGAAGTACAATCCCTACTTGGAAAGCTCAATTTTGCGTGTAGGGTGATTAGGATGGGCAGGATTTTTTGCAGGCGTCTAGCAACGGCTACGGCAGGGGTGAGATTACCGTCCCACTATGTTAGACTGACTAAGGAGGTGCGGGCGGACTTGGTAGTTTGGAAAGAATTTTTGGAATCGTTCAATGGGAAAGCATTGTGGCTCCAGGGGCCTGTGGAGGCGGTGGATCTTGAACTGTTCACGGATGCGGCAGGTGTGGCAGGTTTTGGGGCCTACTTTGGAGGGAAATGGTGTGCAGGTGTGTGGCCGGATGCCTGGGTGACAGGGGGTTTGGTGAAGGACCTTGTGGTGCTAGAACTGTTTCCTATTGTGGTGGTGATCGAGTTGTGGGGGTTAGAGTTGGCTAACAAAAAAGTGCGTTTTCATTGTGATAACTTGGGGGTGGTGCAGGCGCTGAACAAGTTCTCTGTGTCTTCAGTACCTGCGGTTAGGTTGATGAGGCATCTGGTGTTAAGATGTATGCAGTATAATATCTTTGTATTTGCAAGGCACATTCCAGGGGTGTGTAATGTTATAGCGGATGCTTTGTCTCGTTTGCAGTGGGACAGATTTCGAGAATTGGCGCCAGAGGCGGAGCAGTTCAGTTGCCAGTGTCCGGGTCAGTTGTGGGGGATTGCGCTGGGCTTGTAAGAGGTTGGCTGCAGCGGTCGGTGAGTGCGGGCACTTGGAGGGCTTACTCGGCTGTGTGGAAGGACTGGGAGGGCTTGTGCAGGCTTTTGGGGGTAGGTGATAGGGAAGTTGATGCAGTGCATGTGTTGTTGTATTGGTTGGTGCGGGAGTTTTCTAGGGGGGTGTCGGTATCAGCGGTTACTAGGTTATTGGCTGGGATGGCATTTTGGTTTAAGTGGAAAGGGTGGAGGGATGTGACCAAAGACTTTATTGTTCGTCAGGCTTTGAAGGGTTATAAAAGGGGTCGCAGGGTGCAGGATAAGAGGAGGCCGGTCTCGTTTAGTTTATTGCAAAAACTGATAGGTCAGCTGTCTATAGTCAGTAGGAATGAGTATGAGCGGGTGTTGTTCAAAGGGGCGTTTTTGTTGGCATTTTTTGGGGCAATGAGGATTAGCGAGTTGGTCAGCCCGGCCAGAAATAGACTGGGAGGGATTTTGGTGGAGGACGTGGTGTGCTCAGGTGACGAGGTGAGTATGTGGATTCGGCGTTCCAAGACGGACCAGAGTGGTAGGGGTCTGCTGGTGCGGGTGTTCAAGATGGGGGGACAGTCTGGGGTCTGCCCGGTGACGGCAGTGGCGGATTTGCTTAGAGTGCGGGGTTTACAAGGGGGTCCTTTGTTGATGCATGAAGATGGGTCGTTCTGTCTCGTTTTCAATTTATTGCTGTTTTTAAGAATTGTTTGAGGTTGTTGGGGGAAGCTGGGGAGTCTTTTTCTTCTCATTCCTTTCGGATTGGGGCTGCTACTGAGGCGGCTAGGTGGGGGCTGGGGGACGCGGTTATTAAGAGGATTGGCAGGTGGGAATCCAACAGGTTTCGGCTCTATGTCAGGCCTCGTTTGTTGTGAGCTGGTGGATTTGCTTGGTGATTTTGTGAGGGTGCTTCGGGAAGGTTGGGGTTTGTTGTGGAATGGTTGTTCTTTCAAAATTTTGTTTTCTAGGTTCTACATGCTGCTTGGTGTGGATTGTCGGCCATTCCTATGTGTGGTGGGGAGCCAAGCGGGCTGAGGTGCGGCCGGATGGTTGGCAGTTGGTCATTTCACGGGCGGAAGCCTTGGTGCGCTGGATTGGAGTGCGAGGTATGCTCTGGAGTCGGATGGTCCCTGAGATAAGGAGGTGTGCAGCGCTGGATAGAGCGCCGGAGGTCGTGGTGATGCACGCCGGAGGGAATGATTTGGGTAAGAGGGCAATGAGGGGTTTGGTGAGGGATGTTCGGTTAGATTTCCTTAGATTGCAGGTAGAGTTCCCTGGGACGGTTTTTGTATGGTCTGACATTGTGGCTAGATCGGTGTGGAGGGGGGCTAGGTCTGTGGTGGGGGTTAATAAAGCGAGGATCAAGGTTAATAGGGAAGTTGGGAGGTTTGTGGCAAGAAATGGGGGTGTGGTGGTGAGACACCGGGAGTTGGAGGAGGATAATGGTCAGTTTTTGAGACAGGATGGGGTACATCTGAATGATGTGGGCACAGACTTGTGGTGCTTGGGGTTGCAGGATGGCATACACAGAGCAATTCGGGTGTGGAAGGGCGCACGGATGTGAGGAGTCCCAACCGTGCGCTGTGGCGGTTGAGGCTTGGTGGAAGGTAAGAGTTCTAGGTTAATTATGGTTGGGGGGGACACCCAAGGTGGTGGCGTAATCCCCCCCTTTATGGCAAGTGGATTGGTGGAGGCCCCTGAGGTGGTGCTGTGCTGCTAGGGGGCCAGGTTGGCTTGGTGGTTGGTGGTGTTGGAACTGTGGTGTCGTGGCGGACTTTACCTTCCGGGCCTGCAATCTAGTCGTTTGAAAATTGGTTGGTCATGAAAGGGTTAATTTAAAGTGATAGGTTGGTTAGATGATAAGAAGGGTTAATATTAATGAGGTTATAAATGGTATTTAATTGTTATTTAAATGTTATTTAAATATTATTTAAATGTTATTTATTGTTGGTTTTTTAATAAATATGCTAATGAGTATGTTAAATTATGAATATTAATATCGGTTTATGTTATTTAAATAAACGGCTGCTTGCCAGCCATTTAAACGCAGCTCAGGTGTGGAGTATTTATTTAAGGTAAAGGTTGGTTGAAAGGGGAAAAGGGGGGCTGGCAAGTGGGTGGAGCTAAAAGTTTTGGTGGTTAAAGGGGGGAGGATATCTTCCAGGCAAGTTACAGGCTACGTTGGTCATGCGTGGGTCTCTAATTTTACTTCTATCACTGACTGTTTACAGAAACACAGTGACTCTAGAAGTTGGTAGGGGTTCCTTGGGCAATGAGCAATTTGTGCCTCTCAGATCAGTTTAAGATTTTTTTGGCTGCCTGTATAGATGGCATTCTTCCCACTGACCACTGCGCTACTATACTTTGAGCTGTAGATATAGTAATTATAGCTGGGTTTCCTGGGGAGAACCTGAAAATTATTTCAAGGGTTCCCCCATGAATAAAAAAGTTGAGAATTGCTGAACTAGATGGACAAAGCTTGACTTGAGGCCAATGGAATTTTTAACTGCACCGTAAATGATACAGCAACCTTGAGTTTAGCAATGATGGAGGCTGCTCTATTGGCACCTTCTAATGGCTAATTCACTATCTTTGCTGCCCAGACAACTCATGAACAAACTGTGACTGCAGGAACAAAGTTGGAAACCAGTATTGTCTTGGCAAAATGGCGACTTTTATGAGCAATGTGTTAATTAGTTATCAAGAAATGGCAACAGAAAAGGTGGGCACAGGCACTAATTTTTGGGCACATCACATCATGATCTGTGGGTTCCTAGTCTCCCACAGCAAGTATAATGGGTAGGTAACGTAAGTTGTAAGATCATATATAATACATATTATATTTAGTATAACTTATTGTTTCAAATCACCAAATCATGTATTTTCAATATTGGTTGTGTTTCCCTATGCACATTACAATATGAGCAAACACAAAGAATAATGCAAATATTATTGCACATGGAACATTATATTTTCAGTATTCTGAATTTCATACATTTATAAACAATATGTTCATTAATGACACCGGAGTTCTTTTGTGTACAGTGCTTCACCTGAACACATAAAATACCTTATCAAAATAAAAATAATGTAACTAGAAAACATGCCAATGCCAGAATTATTGTAATTACTATGAAGCTTTCATAGAATCCTGGCACAGCTATGAAATACATAAATTGCATTGCTATAATTATGCTATTTAGGGACACAGTTCCCAGGCTCACAATTGCTGTTTTCGATGTAAATTTAACATTCATGTCAAACTTTCCAGTTTTTGTAGTTATGAATGACTTTCCCCGACAACATTGATGTGTTAAGGCTTTAAATCCATGTACTTTCATGTTCCCGTTACTCCAGATGTTTTTCGGCCTTCAAAATTTTTCACAGAATCTCCTCGAACAGAGAAAGTGAAATACACACACAGCCAAAGGGCATTTATAAGAAAGGAGGATTTCTTCCAAGCTTTTAGATTTTATGTTTTGTTCACTTTTTGAAATAAAGATAGACTTTAAAAAAAAAGTGTTACAAAACTGGACTCAAGCCTTTGGATAAGGCTGTGAACAACAAGGGATATGAAGACTTATTTTACGGGTAACCATTTTGCACATGCTTTGGCCTTTATATGTGATTTTTATTTCTAAACGTTTAAAGGACATTTTTACAATATGCTACTGTTCAATAATCCTATATTAGGGCAGCAAGTTATGCACAATTAGTCCATTAAAGATAAAATAATCAACTTTTGCTGCAATATTCCCCTTTAATCCAGAGATTTACCATGCCATACTTTTTTATGTCAATAGATGTCCTCAGTCTGATGGTAAGTATTACTTAACCCACTCCCTCTGATTCCAGGGTGTCATATGGAATGACATATGAATGAGCATTATTATACAGAGCTGCATTAATATGTGTCTTAAATATGTGCACAGAGTTTAGCTGTAAATTACTCCTGTGTTGGCATAAGGGCTTGTTCAGATCTGAGTTTTCTTTTATAGGTTTAACAGCTCAAAAATGTCAGCAAAAACCGTTAACATTGATTTGAATAGGTTCAATCATTATCTTTAATTTGACAGATGGTAGGGGGTAACAGCATTTGCTCAATGCAGTGTCCAGTGGCAGTTTGCCACCTCTGCTGCTTCCATAGACTTGAATAGGAAGTGTTAAAAACGCCTAAAAAGGCTTGTACAGGCATTTGCATTTCCATGCACAGGTGTTTTTTAATGCCTAGTGCCTAGGCAGTTACAAATGCTTGTAGTAGCGTATGCAAATATCTGCAAAATACAGGCGTTTTTGCCTAGTATGTGCATAGCAGTCATCCAGGAGTGATAACACCCTTTTTTTTTTTTACTAAAAAAGCCCTTAGGCTAGGTACACGCGTGCAATGGTTCTTGGCCGAACAGGGCTTGTCGTCCATCATCTGAACAACCGCCCTGTTGGATCCATGGATGACTCACGACGAACAATCAAATGAAAGTGAAGGGAGAAAAAACGCAGTGGGGTGCTGCTCAGTTGTTCTCCCCCCTCCCCTCTCCATAGAGCAGAGCGGTGCAGTATGTACAGCACTCATTCATTTATTATGTGGTCATTAGTCGTTGGAAAGGATCCTGAAAGATTCTTTCCAACGACAATTATTGCACGTGTGTACATAGCCATACTGAAGAGATCTTGGGTGAATATTGCAAAAACGCCCCTTATTTCGCTTGATCCATGAGGTGAATGCTAACTGACCAATTTGGGTGAACAGCACATTTAATCATTATTAAATATACCCCCAAGTAATCCATTTTTAACTTATTTATTGGAACATTTGTTTTATTACTTTTGCCACTATCCAAGACTGTTCACAGACTCCCCTAGAGAATAGAGAATTTCATGCACATCAATTTGGTGTTTTCTATATCAGAATAAATATTGGCATTTCATTGTTTTGTATGATTTTATTATGTATGTGGTGTGTAAAGGTGCCTAGCTACAATGCGTCATGACATTTAAAATTCAATAAAAAGGACAAATTCAGCTAAATTCACTCATAGCAATGATAAAAGCTCAAAGTACAATTTTATGGGCATTTAAATTACATTACCCAGTAATTACTGGCAGGACTTCTTGTTATCCATAGTATTAAATAATCGGAATCAATTTTTTTTTTCACATAAGAGCTTTTAACTGTATTAATGTAACTGAACTGATGTTTTCTGTTACGATGACATGATGGTGGGGATAGAGTAATATGGAGGAAGTTCATGTCCTTACACCTCTAATAGGCAATCTCTCTTTCTTATGACATACATATTGGGATTCATGGTTTGAAATAACTGGCAATGCCTAAGTTTTCCTAATACCAGCACATATGCCTCATATCTCCTAACTATTCTTTTTTTTGGAGAGATTGTCAACCTGTTGTTTTTTTCTACCTTTCTTCTTTCCGTTATCATTGTTTTATTTTATAAATGTACCACTAATAAGATAAAAAATACAAAATGTATTTTATTACATAAACCTGTGGTGCTATCTAGCCCAATCCAAACACACAGGAGTGGTTGGGGATTATTCGTAGATTTATTTGCACATAGTAGCACTGCAGTGGTTTTTCCCCACGTTTCCTTGATGTGACCTGTGGCTCATTGAGCAGCCAGCTGTTTCCATTGACTTAACAGGGGACTTGTTCCAAGCTTTGTGAGTTGCAACATCTACAGTCAATGAGGACTGACTACTGCCCATACTCCCTTGTGGTGTAGTCCACGGCAGTCATTCATAAGACATAGCATTTGTCAAGCGCTGTGGTTGGCTCCAGGAACTGTTTCTGTTCTGGCTAAGCACACAGCTGTAGACCACACATCTCAAGAGGCCTTATTTAAGCAGACATTTCACTCCATGCAAGGTCTGTTTTTGAAGGGTAGCCACCCTCATCATTACAAAATCAATGCATAAAAACAAATAAAGAAAAATACAACCTCTATATGGGCAAAAAAGATAACATTTGCATTCTTAGGCACCATGGGTGGGCGTGCAGGTAATAGTAAATATATTACAAAACATTTCCCCTCCCTTTACTGTAAGTTGTCATTTTGGTTCTGCTTGTTTATTTGGTGGGGGGAAACATAGGGAAGTCTATAGCTGCCATTGTGCTATGGAGAATTGGGTGATCTCCAGACATGTTGGTTACGAAGTATTTATTATATAGAGATGGTAACCACACTCTACAGATTGGTCTTGATGGGCAGTGTGGCTTCCACATGTCTTTGCAGGTGGGTGCAACATAGACCTGTATGAAATGATTGCCACTTTGATTTTGCTAAAAAAAATGTAGCTTTAGGGTCTAGTGTTAGAAATAAATAATTTGAGTTAAACATAAAAAATAAAGGACTCTGTCTATTTATTCTGCTGCCAATCTTAAAAACCTTTCATTTGACTGGCAGACCATGGTGTTGATTTAATAAAAGGATATAGGCTGATCACTTAGCAAAGAGAATTATTACTTGCTCGTTAGGATATGGGAGAACCTGAAACATCTTTTAGGTCTTCAGGGACCACCTTTCATAAATACTATATCCACAGCTCACAGTACATTAGTGTGGTGGTCAGAAGGAAGAATGTCTCTTATACTGCTGCCCATTGGGAATAATGTCATCCTTACAGTTAGTCACTTAAACTGACCTAAGAGGCACAAATTGCTCAAGAAACCCCCAACAACCTTTGGAAGAACCCTGGTTGAGAAACACTGGCTCAGATGAAGCTTCTTACTTCAGCCATCCAATCATATGCAATAATTTCTTTTTCTTTTTTACATTTTCTTGCCTGTGATTGGACCTTCTTACGTCAGATCAATTTATTACACTTGGGTTTTGCAAATTTTGTTAACGTGTTATTTCAATGTGTATTGTTATTTGACACTAGACAGAAAATTGCAATAACATACTCAAACTCAATGCTAAGTAAGAAAGTTGGTTTGCTATAATGGTCAGCCCTAGTGTTTTAAATAGGAGAGGTGCGTATATGGGCAGCATGGTGGCTCAGGTATTAGCACTGGTCTATGCAGCAGGTCCCAAGTTCAAACCTCTGCCAAGACACTATCTGCATGGAGTTTGCATGTTCTTTCCATGTTTGCCTGCGTTTCCTCCCACATTCCAAAAACGTGCAGTTAGGTGAATTGGCTTTACCCTCAAAACTGACCTTAGACTGTGATAATGACATATCACCGCAGTAGGGACATTAGATTGTGAGCCCCTATGGGGGACAGCTATTGACATGACTATGGACATTGTACAGCGCTGTTTATTACGTTGGCACTATATAAATACTGTGTAATATTATTAATATTAATACTACAATAATATTACTAATACCTAAACAGGATTTTGCTTTTCACAATTGGATAAGTGAAGTTGTAGTTATATAAATATAAATATATATATATATATATATATATATATATATATATATATATAATATATATATATATATATATATATATATATATATATATATATATAGAGTAAAGATTCTTAATTGACACCTCTCAATTTGTAGTGCATTTTCTATATTGTGTACAGCTGCCATTGTTTTCTATGGTTAGCTATAATTTTAATATTTTTTTTAAGAAAGTGGTGTTTCCCTTTAAGTGTATCATCCATACAAAAAATAAATATTTCTTGCTCCATTGTCCGTAGTTTCAGAGCAGCTGTGGTGGTGCAGGTGCTGCACTTTCGCAGTACACTATGTATAGTCTGTCTTTTTTGTTTAATTCGGAGATAAGAGCTTCCAAAGCAAGCAGAAAGTGTCCTGAGCCATGCAGATAAAAAGTGGGACATTCTTTTTTTATATATTTGTACTGTTTTTTGAGACAAGGAACAATGCTTAATCACACACTGACCGCCACAGCCAATAAATGCTGCTGAATAAGAATGAATAAATTGCCCACCTGTAGATGGGAACAGAGAGATGTTTAAACCAGATGTGACTTTATATAGTAAACTCTTTAATGTGTTGTACAATTAAAGTAGACTGATATCTTATTTGTCTTTTTCTTAAAGTGGAACTTTTCTTTTAAAATAAAAAAATTCAAGCAGGCATCACCTTATTTCATAAAGGACAGGTGATGTGATGTTCCTAGAATAAACTTACCTGCCTGTTCCCAATCTTTTCTGTAATGTACACTGAGCTGCACTTGTGCACAAAGATCCCTACATAGCTGGCTGCTGGGGATTAATAAACTTCTGTGCACATGCACAGGAGTTACATCATTCCTGCTTGACCAATCAACATGGCTGAAGACCATGAACTCAGAAGAAGACCTGATGTAGATGCTGGTGTCTGAGAAATAGTAAGGAGGGGCTAATGTACTTAGTGTACTAGGTAGCTCTTCTAGATTGTAAGCTCTTCGGGGCAGGGTCCTTTCCTCCTCCTGTGTCACTGTCTGTATGTCTGTCATTTGCAACCCCTAACACTGCCTAATATAATAATGTGGAGCACTTTAAAGGAAAAACTACATCCCTCTTGGGTTACCTGTATTTAATACCATTAAAAAGTTTACGGGTGGTATATTTTGCACAGGTACACTTTTAAATAAATACTAAGAATATATTTTTACATTTTACTCACCAGGAGTCACAGCGTTAGTATTTTATATTGACACAGAAACAATTACTACCAAACCTCTCCAAATCCCAAAGTGGATTCTGTTCTGCAATGTAACTAGTAGGCTGTTTTTAGCTACTGGGGAATGTAATAGGAGCAGACAATAAATACTTTTCATCAGTGTCCCTTCCTAAACCACCTGGTAATTACCATTGATTTTACCTGTTCTCTAACCCATATATATGGCCGTAATAAATTAGAAAACCTGTGCCATTTGTTAACTATTGATTTTGTAAAAATTTGCAATTGGCCTAATTTTTCAACATAATCAGCAGTTCTTTTCCTTTAAAAACCCACCGCTAAATGTGATATACAGGAGCTTTGGGAAAGACATAAAATAACAAGCCATATTTTTTTAAATGCAAGTATTGGAATTAAAATATAATGTGAGCCACACACCAAACTTGGTGGCAAACCGTGTATATATAGTATATACCTGCCTACACCTGATCCCAATAATATGAAGGTGTGTCCACCAACTTTTGGCCATACATTGAATTTAAATATACATATACACAATTTTTCTTTCTCTAGATCTCTATTTTAATAACACTGCTGACAAAATAGCTTTTGGCTGAATCGTCCATAAATATTCTCTTTGAAGTGCAAAGGCATCTCCCTTCTGGAGCAGCTTTCTTTAATAATACTATTAAGGGTTATGACATTTCATGTAGAAAAGCAAATTCAGCAAACAAGACAAAAAAAAGCTCATCTTTTTCACTGACAAATGTTTGTACATTCTGACATGACAAAAAATGTTTAGCTGGTCTGAAATGCAAAACGGTTCTTGCCAAATATGAGTATGTGATTGCTGCTGGGGAGCGGGCAACAGCGACTCCAACGCACACCGTCAGCCAATTCCCACTCTCTGCTTGGGAAAATGACAAAATGTCGCTTGAAGAACACGTAGTATTAGAGCTGTGAAATCTTCTGGAACATGCAGCCACTTCCCATATTCTGCACACACAAATATACAGCTTATGAATAAAGGAATTTCTTAGGAACCACCAAAGTTCATTTTCATGGCACATCATATTGTTGGAGCATGTCTGAAGGTCCATACTGGATGGGTGGATATTGGATAATTGATATTGGATGCCCAATATGCACAGCACTCTTTGGAGCAGGAAGTAAAAACATCTTCTTAATGGGTATGGAAATTAGAGGATCTAATATTCATCCTAATTTTAATACTGTTGGTTTGACCATTTGAGACATTCCTTTTAATGTTGTATATTGGTGACTATTGTTACTAAAATAGAGAAAAAGGATCTTTAATAAAGACACAACAATAAATACCTTAAAATGTACTAAGTATTCCCCATGCCATCTAAAACACAAAAAAACAAAAAAAGGTTTGGGGAAGAATTCTATTTTAGGGTGAAATTGATAGCTAGTAAAAGAATACAATTGTAAATGTTGGCAGTAAACATCACTTCCTCCAAGTTAAGTCTACTTTTTTGTTCAAATTATATCATACTGTTTTAAATTAATACATTACAAAATATTGTAGCTCACAGCAGAGATATTCACCTGACATGATACATGTTCCACTACTTATCTTAAAGTGGAATTATAGTTCTGCTTTGACAATTTGCTTGCAGGTAGGTTGTTGTTGCAGAAAAGGACACGTGATGCTCTTTCTTTAATAAAACATACTTACCTGCCAATTCTCCATCTGCCCCAAAACAAAAAAGAATGCCAGGATATGCCGGGTACTCCAGGAACCCTCAGGGCAGCAAGGACTGAATGAATATACATTGGAATTACATCATCCTGGCTCGGCCAATCAAGGTGGCCTGAAGACCTGACATCTACAAAAGAAGAAGAAAGAGATGGCAGCCCTTTCATAGAACTGGGACAGTATATTTGACCAGGCTTGTTAATTTTATTGCAGAAGGGATATCACCTGGACCTGTCTGGTCACTAATTTTAGCTATAGTTCAGCTTTTAGCATTATATATTGTGGTGGGCAGCTCAAGACTCAACTACCCAGATTCAAATTCTGGAAAGGGGGCCTCACTCAACTATCTCCTTCTTAGAATGGCTTACACCACCCCACCGTCGGTGCAAAGTAGACTTCAGACTTCCTTTTCAAGCTTAGCATTGCTTACCTTTTTTCTATCCAGCATGGCATGTGCTCTGAACCATAATTTGCATGTTGCTTGAGAAATCACAAAATAGTCAGTGGGGATGCTAGAATATTATAGCCACACAGAATTCAGCAGCTGTATCATATTAGACATGTCTTAAATCAGAACATTCAAAGAATTTTTAAAAGTAATGATTGCTATTAATCAGACATCAGTTTTATACTGGTAAATCAGTGATATATATATATATATATATATATATATATTTATATAGATTTGTATATATATATATATATAGAGAGTTATTATACTGTATATACTGGCCTTAGTAATCATAAAATCCAGGCATGTGACCATGCAGATGAATAGACACACACTGTTGAGAATATTCCACTTATTGTGCAGATGCAGTATTTGAAGAGGGATTTAACAAATCCTTAATATTGGAAGACTTACATTTGGGTCATGGCAGCATATTAGGTGTCAGTCTATAAAGCTTCATTAGAGGCATTTAAATACCATTTCTAGCTCCAACTGCTAATATATTCTTGAAATATGAAAGATGAAAATGGATCAATGTAGACTTTACATTGAAGCTTTATTCCATCTTTCTGGCACATTTAAATTGCCAGACTTGTCAGCATATGGCAGTCTTTACAAATGGTATTTATGTATGAATTCCATTATATTTGAACAAGCATTTGAAATATCTACCATGCTCATTGGGAAATGTCCAGATTTGCTGATTGCTGTGGGCGAACGGCAGACACATTTGTATCTACAGAATGCAGCTGTGTTCAATCTGATTGGTCAAATTGCAGTTCCTTGATGCAGGGACAGAAGTGCATTCCAAAAGCACAACTGTATTTTCCAGAAACAATCCACATGTGTACAGTTAAAAACTTTGTGTTGGCTAGGAAGCTTATCTAAAGTAAATCTACAAGTAAAATGACAATATTTTTGGATAAGTAACAGAAGGGTTAAAACCTTTTTATTTGGAGACAAACTTGGAATGGATGTCTTAATAATCATTTGCTATTGGTTAGCAAATGCTTCCAGCCTGCGATCTAGGTTTGCTTGACCACTCAGGTTATTCCATGATAGTCTATCTTCTCCAGTCTGGAGTGGCCCTTTGTCTGGGTCCATTAGAGAGATATAAGGTTTATCCTCAATGATTGACCTGTAGACACAACAGAAAGTTAGCGGTCATCTTCAAAAGCAAGTGAAATCCATACCAAGTATGACTATTGGAATGCTTTCACTTAGTCTTTGTGACAATGGTTACTAGGACAATAATGAAGAATGAATCCCCCAGCAATAAAAATCTAGTTCCTACTTTATTCAAAATGAGAAAACAAATGTTGTCATTAGCACTTTACCTACAGAGGAAGAGGGGAGGTAGATAGACAAAATAATATACGAAAAATAATTTACGATTGGGACCATTACCTCTTATATATGCACTTGTGTGAATTTTATTGTTGCAGTTTAGCCAAAACACTCAATTCAATTCATTCAATGCTAACTCAACATTTTATGTACTAAATACAAACAAATATACAGTTCCAAACTAGTCAACATCGAATTTTGAAAAGTGCCAGGTTAGAGCTATCTAGACTACCCTTAGAGACCCTCAATATGTGTACATATTGTAAGTTTAGACTTTCAGATTATCCGGGGTGCATGTGAATACTGGTTATTGAAGCCAGGACCATGATTTTAGTCACATTTTGAAGCTGTGTGTTTGGGTATAATTGGGACATGGGGCCTAATTTATTAAAGCTTATGGCCAAGCCTAAAGGTAAATTGCTATTTTTTGGCAAATGTTTTCAATCCTGGAGCAGACCCATTCCAAGTTTGTTGGATCACCCAGGATCACCCATGATCCTAACGTTTCCATTCTTGGATAGCTTTAATAAATCAGGCACATTGCTGTTCCTTCATTGTTCAGTCATCAGACTGTGGGAGGAGAGATGACATTAGTGCATTTTTTAAATGTATCAAAAACAAGTGTTGTCTCTCTTTCAACTGACCTAGCAGAGGTATGTGAATCACAAACATGGGTGGACAGAATTACAAATCCTTTTGGCCAGTGGACAGTTGCCCTATACATTTTAACTGTGCATTTATTTGTACTTCTTTAAAATTCTAAAAAAATGAAAACAAGAATAGAAGCTTCCATATGTATATCCTTATAGGTTGGTAATTGGAGGCCACACTATGATTCACATATTTAATATTTGCTGTCTGCAATACATAGGGGTCTATCAGTGTTTTATGTTTTTAAAAGCAAGTATAGAAAAATACACATCATTCTGCCAGAAATGCACTCCTGGTTTCTTCATCTGGAATGATACCATATACCTTTTTGTCACCTAGAATTTCAAGACTTTCACCCGTGTCAGTCCTGCATGGCTGTCTGTTGTACACTACTGAATCATGCAAATTTTTATATTGTGTAATGCAAGGTAGGAACTTGGAGGACTCCTTGACATAACACAGGAAGAGTGCATAGCTCTGAATTTTTTTCCTTATTGAACAGATACAACTGAATGCTTACAACAGATCACAAAGGAAACAAACAAGAGACCTTCATTATTTGGATTTACATACACTTAAACAAATTGCATTATCAGAATTGTTCATTATTTCTTGAAGAGATTTTCAAATGTGTTGAACGTTTGGTCAGATGATTCAATAGTGTTATATGTTCACCACCTAAACAATCCATTTTTAACTAGTTATCACCAATGCCAGGAAGACAAGTCAAAAAGCATTGACAATCCTGAGGAAGATGGATAGCTGCTCTGGATCTTTCATTCTTGATGACTCTGACTTTAAGCCAGCTCAGTCACATGTTCTCATGTTTCTTCTGATTACATTGCCATCTTCTTGTGTGAATGGTGGTATTTCATTCCACGTTTCCATGGGCTATAGGATAAAAGAAATAGAATATTGTTACTTTGGAGACTGTTCTGAACAACAACTAATGAGGTTGTTTTGGTCCATTTGCACTAATGTCTGTAGAAACGGCTGCTGGGAATATCTTAATTGCAATAACTGAGGAAATGAAGATTCCATTTAAGTATTTTAATGTAGGTAATCTTTATGCTATTAGATTTTAAATTCTGACTTGCAGATACAATTTTACGAAGTTTTCAGCAAGAAATTAAAACTTTTTTTCATAAACAGATGCACCCTTTGGCCTTTTTAGTGCTCTTTAGTTTTTCAATGTCCTAGAGATTACTGTTGTTTATATTTGCATTTGCTGTCCATGTAGGAATAATGTATAACTTATTTTGTACATTGGGGATAGATAAAAATCTATAGACCGAAGATGGATTCTGAACATATATTAACAACATACTTCTGTCTGAAGCTAGTACCTTACTGTGGAAACCAAGGTGAAAGCTGGGAGTTTATTGGCAATACATTTTATTTCTTTATCAAATAATTCATAAAAAATAAATTGTCAAACCACAGAAAAAGCCTATAATTACAACATATTAATTAACAAACAATTGGAAACTTGTAAATGTCCCTCAGTAATAGCTTATTGGTAATTATAGCTCATTGGGTTTTATACCTTGTTCAAACTTTCGTAAAATGGGTGTCCTGTTTGGGGAGACAGGGCCCCTAGGGGCCACTACAGATTGCACAGAAATGGTGTGGGCCCTGAGAAGGGCCAAGGCGCAGAGTCTTAGGAGTTACCAGGTCTTCTGCAGAGCCTCTGATGGTAAGAATGTTGCGCTGCTGGTTACTGGCAGGTTGTGGTCCTTGGGCACGCCAAGGTGGACAGGAATATACACGGTACCATATTACTAAGCAGAAGAATTGTCAAGGAAGGCCAGGGTTGAGACAGGCAGCAAGCAGAAGAGGTCAGGTCACAAACCAGGGTTTAAATACCAGGGATCCAGGGAATAGACACCAGCGACACAGGGGCCACTGCAGATACAAGGAACACAGGAGGCACTGGATGCAACAGGAAGCACAGGTAACACAGGGATAACCATAGACAGAGAGGGACATTGGAACAGCACAAGGGAATTGGCTGGAAAAAACAGACTGGGCAACAATGGGTTAACACAGGAGCTGGATAGAGGAAACACTAAATTAACCAATAGGTATACAGGAGTTTGCTTAGCAGAGCCAGGGGCCCAGGCCTCAGTGCTGTGTCTGAGTTAGCTAAATAGCCAGGGATGATAAGGGGGCTATTTTCATAGTTGGCTGGTGAAACTGATAAAACTTGAGATCACAGGCACACCTAGGGTCAGAACTGCCCGCTTGTGCAGGAGAGAGGCGCCTGCACTTTAGTGTGGGAGAGAAAAGTGTGACAATGGGTCCATTAACTCTTCATTCAAACCAGCAAAACTTTCAACATATTTTTAGAGATTGTAATTATAACTGCTTCTTCAGGGGGATATACAAGCAATAGCTTGAGGGCAATAGTTTTACATAGTCGTGTTCAGTTTCTTACATAGATCATAGATTTGTGGAGTGGTTTCCAATGAGTTTAGTTTAGTTTACTATATGTAGCAATTCTTAAACAGATAGCAATTCAGATTGGAGGGGATTTTATCTATCTCTGGATATCCACTTCTGTCTGTTTTGCTATTGGATAATTTTCCTTAGTTCCAAGGTTCGGATATAGATATATTTTAATCATTGAATGAAGTATGTATTTGACATGATTTTAAACTCTTGTAATCCCTTATAATGCAGCACTCAGGGGTAGCCAATCGGCTGTTTTGCAAGCTTCCTTACTACCCAATAACAGAGAAGGTTGGGTAGTTTGTGTTTCTTAATGCTAGTTGGGAATAATCATCTCACCAGCCTACCTGGGAAGTCTGGCAAAGCCTGGCTAATGACTGAGGACTGGATAAATAAAATTGCATATTCTTTGCCAGATCAAAAATCTATGCCATATGTTTATTTATTATGTTTTGTAGCTGTTGACTAAAAACTAGGTGCTTGGTTGCAGCTGTGTCAGATATCCCAAAGTGTACCTGTTGGATATTAGGAGAGGGCTGTGCTATAGTGGACCTATTGCTGGATTTAGGTAGGCCAGTAAACTGTTTAGCTAATTCCAAGGACTCAATTTATAGAACAGGAAATCAAACATTCTCTCGTGGGAATTCCCTCAAACATTCTCTCATGGGAATCTTCTAGGACATGACAGTCAATGGCAGTAATTGATTCCCATCAGATAATGTTTGAGGAAATGTTTTATTCCCTGATTTATACCTAGAGCTCTAAGATAAGCAGCATTTATTTTTTATTCGGACAACTAAACCCAAAATGAAACAAGAACATTTTTATAAGCAGTCATGTTTATTAATGTAAATTATAAGTATTACATTTGGACTTTTTTCAAATTGTGTAGCTGTACACATATCCACAGCCAGCACCTCTCCCTTAGATTTCTGTTAACAAGTTGTGGTCAATTTCCCACTACCTACTACCTGTAACTACAAGTCTTATTCCTCTTCATGCAGATCAGCCTTTGTACATCTTTTTAAACCTGAGGAACCCTAGAAAAACATTTTGGTTTTGGGGAACCCCATTAAAAGTAATGTTTGGAGGAACAATGGGAAATAAAGCCTCCTAAATTGGCCACCAGTGAAAAAATGCCCCCTACAGTGGTTGCTAGAAGAACACCTTTACAGATGCTAAAAACTAATATTAAAAGCATGCAACTGGACCTGTCCAATGCAGGAATACTGGAGAGTATTGTCTAACATCTATTGTATCTGTGTATTCGTCTTACTTTGGTTCTAGCATGGTTGATACATGGATCACAGGGAAAGCATTTTACATTATATCTACACAGAATTACTACAAAGTAGAATTACTACTTTGTACCTTAAAGTACATTTACCCAGCTGTAATTAACTATTTAAGTATGTTTGCCCACCTGGGTTTGCACAGAACAAACACAGTAGCACGTTTTATTATTTATACTGTGGAAAGTGAAAAAAAATATATCCAATATCCATCCAATAGCCATATATCCAATATGGCACAGCATCATGCAAATCTGATCCTATAGTATACATTTCACAGGGATGACTGTGACATGTTAGTCATTGGGACATTTCAGTTATTTAGTTGTGGCTTTGTAGTTGACTCCACTTGAATGGTGAAATCTTAGGTTTTCCTAGTTGCTGTAAAGATGAACACTTTGGAGCTGCATGCGCAGTAGCACTGATTGCTCAGTCAATTATGCCTGTCCCTGATAGCCTGTTCATCATACAATAAAATAAATGCTTTTCCTAAATGTAAATAAAAAATAAATCCATTGTTTTATGGAAAGTATTTACTGGATGCTGTATCATTCTCAATCCTGCTAAATACACTTAAGAAAGCATTATAATCTCTTTTGTGATTTTTGTGGTTTGGAAAAGCTATGGGAACATCTTTGCATTGCTCTACAATGGAGTTGGCAACAAAATGCATTAAGGCTAGTATAAAGCAGACAGCAAAAGTCATTTCCGTCGAAAAATACTAATGCGGTCATAAAGAATAATGTATAGATGACAACACTGGAATAAAATTAGACCAACTTGCATATAGTTTCCGAAAAAAAGTCCAATCTTGAATTTAAAAGCTAGAAGCAGAACAGACCTGCGGAGGAACACAATTAAGGAAATTTGTGTGAATACTTTATGTCTGTCTTTATATTAGGTACCAGATGTTGCAATTGGTGTAATTCCAGTTTTCAGTATTTTTATCCCCTTCAAGGATCTGTGGGGTGCGCTTTCATATTATGCTGGATGAAGTAACATTGATTGACAAACATTAGGTCTGGTGCATTGTGCGCCTTGGTTGATGCAGCCCAGAAAAGCAGCCTAAAAACAGATGTGAAATTCTTATCAAAACCACTGATGTAGCATAAAGACAAAGAAAAACAGTCATTTAAGAAAGTGTACATAATATCAAAGCCGAATGGGGAGAAATATGAAAAAGACTTCTGTGCAATGTTTCAATGATTAATCTGGAAGAGATATGAGAACATTACAATTACTATACAATCTAGAACAATGAGTGTGCATTATTTGAATTTCCTGTTTAAAGAGAACTGGAACAGGAAATATCATTTAACACACCATAGGTGACATACTATAATTAGGCAATAAGCATGCATATTGTATTGAATGTAACCTTTTTCATTTTTGCTAAATCTTGCTAAACTTCACTAGGAATGTCAGCTCCTCCACCAATATACATGTATATACTCAAATAAAAACCTATTTTAAAAGCAGTAATCAAAAGAAATGAAAATAAAATCACTGTGAATAAATATATCCATTGTGGGATGATGTTTAAAATTTTAATTTAAAAGTGACATGGGCTTAGTTTGTATATTGTTGTTTTTAATTTTTACAGGTTACAAGTATTTTGTACTTCTGAACTAGTTATGATGAATTGTTGTTCACCATTATATGATGCTATGTCCTCGTGTAAAGTGTGTAACAAACTTTTAAAAATAAATTGCACAATAAGAGTTTGTTACTCACTTTACAAGAGGATACAACGTCATCTATTGGTGTGACTCAAGTATAACCCAAAACTTTCAAGTCTTTTTACTTTTCAGGTGAAATCTTAGCTAGTACTCAAGTTTATATGGTGAATGTTCCTTTAATTTCCCAGCATTGTAGTTTGCTGATACTGAAACTGAGTTCTCTAGATGCAATTATGTTTTTACTGTGCCGTGGTAGGCAGTTAGCTTGAGGCAAGCACAGTATGGATAATGGACATCCATGACCTGCCTCCTTTGATTTCCAAGAACATTGACAGCTGCTAGATAAATAAAACATACAATTTCTATAGTAACACTTACAGACCAATAGTGTTTACAATTTAAAATAGCTTATGCTTACACAGGAGACCCTAGTGGTAAACTAGCCAGGTCAGATTTACTGATGTAAAATACATTGTAAATCCTATTTTATAACAACACATGTATTACATTATGAACCCTCTTCTCTCCAGCTTACTTCCTAGGTGGTCCAGCAGTCAATAAATGGATCAAGAGCCAGGTAAGTGTAAATAGGTCAAGATATCCAAAAATAGATACTCATTAAATCATGTGCAATGGTATTCATAGTAGAATTTTCTGATTGACTGGAGGACCTTCTAACTAGTTTAGTTGCTGTCAACATTCTAACATGTTCAATGGTCTGATCTTCAAAGTGGACCACATGTCATTTTTTTTATTTTACTAGATACAGAGAACATATCAGTAGATTAGCTCATAAGTAATTACTATCACTTAGACATTTTCCATACTTTGCTGGATCCCCCGAAAGCAGTGTCGCTGTGGACAAGATCACTTATTATTCAGGATTACAATTGCCTGACCATCAAGTCCAACAACAATCCACAAAACAACATAAAAATCCCCCAAAAAACAATATTACAAATATGAACTCAACCCCTGTCAACAATAACAAACTCTCTTTTACGCTAATACCCCCACAAGGCTGCAGGTCCCGAAAAGGCATTTACTCCTAGTCAACATCACTACCATGGCCCCTAGCTGGGCAGTACCACCTCAGGGACTATAGCCATTAGCCATTATAGCCAACTACCAAACAAGACTTTATTTCTGCACACACTTAAGGTGGACAACACTGCAGAGGTTCATCCTACCCACCATAAACCTTGACAAAGACTCTTCCCTTACAAGACCCCAACTGCCACCAATCACACACACATTAACTCTCCTTCCTCCATACTAACACCCTTAGAAGGGTAGGTGGCTGGTAAAAACTTTTCCTGAGCTAGAATGTTCTAACCCTCTCTGTCGCCATACCTTTATACCTCCCCCTGTCTCCTCCCAACGACCTGACCCCTGACCAATCTCTTCCTGACCTCTCCTTGACCCTTCCCACCAACTCAACCCTTTTCCTGCCTGTCTCCTCGTCCCACCCTGTCATGTAGGCCCTATATTTTCTTCTTCTTTGCTGCGGGCCTACCTGAACTGAAAATCTGTCAAAAAAGGACACAAGCAGTAACACAAACTACTGATGTAGAGTATTAAAGATCAAGAACTTCTGTCTTTGTCCCCATAGCAGAGAACATCACTTTCTATTTGATTAGCAGAACAGAAAGAGAGGTGAAATCTTCCTAAAGGGAACACAACAGAAAAAAAACTTAAAAGAGCTTCTACCCCTTCCCAAAGAGATCCAACACAAAAACAATATGTTTTGACTGCACTTAAGCTCACTTAAGTGCAGCCAAAGGCTTTAGGCTCCCTTAACTCTGCCATAAATATTGGAAGGGGCAAAAGAGTACCACTCAGTTAGGTAGGAATATTCACTGCTATTCTATAGCATATAATAGTCTCCAGGGCAAAAGATGGTATTAAAATAAAGGATTATGGTGAGGTATTACAGTGCAGGAGGCTTATTGTCACGTTACAAGGATAGTGAGGCTTAGTAGGAGGGTTAAAAAGTGAGTTTTTGTGAGGATTTAGGTTATAGGAAGATATAGGATAATGTTATGCTTGGCGAGACAGAGACACTACGGCTTGTACAGAAATAGTGTGAGCCCCGAGAAGGGCCAAGGCGCAGAGTCTAAGCAGTAACCAGGTCTTCCCCAGAGCCCCTAGTGGTGAGGATCTTGCGCTGCTGGTTACTGCCAGGTTGCGGTCCGTGGGCACACCAGGGTTGGCAGGAAGATACATGGTACCAAATCACTAAGCAGAAAAATTGTTAAGGAAGGCCAGGGTCAAGGCAGGCAGCAAGCAAAAGAGGTCAGGTCACAAGTCAGGGTCAAATACCAGGGATCCAAGAAATAGACACCAGTGACATAGGGGCCACTGCAGACACAGCAGACACTGGAAGGGATAGGAGGCATAGGTGACACAGAAATAACCAAAGACAGAGAGGAACACTGGAACAGCACAAGGGAATTGACTGTGAAACAACAGACTGGGCAACGATGGGTTAAAACAGGAGCTTGACAGGAGAAACACTTAATTAACCAACAAGTGTACAGGAACTGCTCAGAAGAGTAAGGGGTCTCGGCAGTAGTGGAGACACATTGCAGGAAGCCTGAGTGCTGTGTCTGAGATAGTTAAATAGCCAGGGATGATTAAGAGGTCATTTGCTAATGGACCGTCGGGATGGGCGAAACTGTGAAAACTTGGGAGCGCAGGCACGCCCAGAATCAGAACTGCCCGAATATGCAAGAGAGAGATGCCTGCACTTTAGCGAGAAAGAGGTAAGTATGACAGTTTTTAGTGGGGTTTAGTGTTAGAAGACAAAATATACTAAGATCAAAAGGAAAAATAAAAATAGCTTGCTAAGATGTAAAATACACGAACCATCTTTTTTGCAATATGAGGGGTGCTGAGAAGTTCCTGGCTTTGCCCAGAAAGAAGAGAGCCAGAGTTATGAAATAACACATTTATTCAACATATTCCCATCTGAGGCTGATGCACTTGGTACAGCTTAGTTACAGCTTTTGGAGACCGTTCAAATAAAAGTCCTTTGGTTGGGCCGCAAACCAGCTTTCAGCAGCATCTTTGACGTCAGAAATGTCATCAAAACGTTGCCCCTTCAGGTTTTTCTTCGAATTCGGGAACATAAAATAGTCCGAAGGGGCCAGATCAGGTGAGTAGGGGGGTTGGTTGACTAATTGGAAACCCAGGGTGTTCAATTTGGCAGCCACAACTTTGGATGTGTGCGCAGGGGCATTGTCCTGCAAAAAAAGGATCCCTTTGGTTAACTTTCCACGGAGTTTCGTCTTAATTGCCTCTTTCAGCTGGTCCAGGAAGTTAGCATAATACTGTCCGGTGATACTAGAGCCCTGAGGTAGGTGTTTCACCAACAGAATACCCAAAACGGACGCCATGACTTTTTTTGACAAAATTACTTTTCTGGGTTCATTCCTTTGACTGTTTCTTGGTTTCAGGTTCACAGATGTGGAGCCTTTCATCCTCAGTCAATAACCTAGCCACAAAGTCCTGTGCAGCTTCAAAATGGGCCAAAACGGCTTTGGATGCTTTAAGCTGCTTTTTCAACTCAAAGGCCAACTGTTGTATATAGGGACTGTAAGAATCTGATGGCAAGTCAAATTTGGGTTCATACACTGCTTGCATTAAAAAAAAGCATATAATAATGTATTCTCTACTACAGGTGACAAACTAAATGGAGTCAATGTCTAACACACATCAACTTTCTGTTGCTGGAAAAAACCTTTCATTAGTTTCTCCTGAGACTCGAGAATAATTGAATTCTGTACTTAGTGTTGTTCAGGTTTTTGAGATAGAAGGGGGACGACAAGCAGGAGGCACCCAGCTGCATCCTCCACATTAGGAAATTACAACGGTCATCTCTGGTTGGAGGTTTAGCAATCCACCCAGATAATGTCAGGGGACTGCTGTACACAAGCTATATTTTCATTCGAGATGATCGTGATCATTCATCTTAGGCAACAATATCTAGCCTGCATACAGCAGTCCTCCAACGTAGCTCATGACTTACACACAATGCACAGATGTGCTGTTCAGGTTCTTAGTACTGCAATAGATACCTGTGGAACACAAAAGAAAGGCTAAACGATGCCACAATTGATAAGTTTGGTAAATAAAAGTTGCTTTTCACTTCAACGCAAAACCTCCCTGAAATCCTATACTCAGCATGAAATAAATAGAGAACTTTAAATAAACTTCATTATGGTAAATACGGTCACAAATTATATGATTATAAGAAGGAAAAAATCCACCTGCGATTTGTTCATTTCTTCATAGCTCATTAAGAGCTATTCACTGTAAGTGATTAAGATGATTTGAACACTACGTTACTACCTAAAAAAACAGATCACACAAAATGTTATCTCGCTTTGGAAGGAGGCTGAGAAAATAAAAATAAAATAATTTGTTTTAATTACCAAGATAAACGGCTTTCAACTGTTCTAATTACAATAATTTTTCATAACAAGAAAAAGTGTACCAACAATTATTTTTAAAAGGAATTAATTTTCATTTCTGTGTTAAACCTAAGAAAACAAATAATGTCTTTTCACTGTTGTTCTGTTATGAATTGCGGGGCTTATGTTGAAACAAGCAGAGAACCACTTTGTAGTAATTTAACAAAGTGTCATTCAGAATTTCATCCGAGAAGTATTATGTGATATTATGCAAATTATATATAGTGTTTGGGTTTTTGGGTGGGTTTCTTTCTAGTGGGAAGTTTACAATCGAATCACTTATATAAGAACAGGGGTCTCAACGGTTCCAATGGTGACTGGCTGCCTAATTTTAAAGGAAATGCAGGGCTCTTCATAACTATTGGGCTGAGTTAAAAATCAAAAATAATAAAATAAGCTCCTGACCCGCCTTTGCCTTACCCTTCTGTACCACGCTTATCGGACTGATCATCTGTGATTAACCCTTGCCTTGTTTAATGACTACAAATAAAGTTTGACAAAAGGATTCTTGGAGTTGTGGCTGTGGTTTGTGTGCCCAGGCGCATTACATTCGGTCTTATAAAGTGTTAGATACAAAGGGAGGGAGGAGTTGGGTATGTTTTTCCCCCATTGTGACATCCCAAGCACATATTGCTTGCAGTGGGGAGAGGAACCCACTGCAAAAGAAAAAAAAAGACTTTTGCAAGTTTTGCAAGTTGACTAGTTGACAAAAAAAGGCTCTAACTGGGCTTTGTGCTTCTTGCTTTGCCTATATTTTCTTCTTTGGTAAGTGAAAGTTAGAGTAGATTTAAACCAAAATTCAGTCATCTGTCCCTGAGTTGTTTAGCTGCCTAAAGCAGAATTAAACCCATTGGATACTCACCTTTCCCTGTTTTGTTATGGGTGCCACCATCATCCTCCCTCTTCTCATTAGGCAGATCGGTGACTTTTGATAGATTGGATGGCAATCAGGCTGGTAAGAATACTTATCTCAGAAGGGTCGCTTTTTTCAATAAGGCCCTATTTGATGTCACATTTTTAAAATGGAACAACCTGTCTGGTCATTTCATTGTTTCAAGTTTACATTGAACAGTAAAAACAAAATATATTTGGCCAGGCTACATGTTATCAGAGTCAGATCAGAAGCTATGGTGAGGACAGAAAGCACGCAATTACATCATACATGCCAAGTCAAGACAAATAAACACAGTTAGGAAAAAATCAATGATGTCCAGTAGTTTCGGTCGAATATCTCACTATTTGATTCGACAGCTATTCCATCGAATAGTGAGATATTGTTCGGGTGAACGAATGCCGACTTTGAACATCATTGAAGTCAATAGTGGGAGAATTTGGGTTATTTTTAGGGACTATTACTAGTTGTATGTGTTCTTGGATAGAGTTTCCCAGGAACACATACTACAGGGCTACAATAGGGATCTTGATTGCTGTTGCCGCACTGTACTAGTAGTATGTGCTCTTGGATAGAGTTTCTCTATCCAAGAACACAGGGCACTAGATGTTATGAATAGGGAAACCATTCAACCTCTAGTGCTCGGTATTCGCCTGCAGTCAACTCTGCAGTTCCACTACGATCCCCGGGGGAACTACAAGGTAATAAACCTGTAGTGCCCCGGTGATCACACACTCTTCCCAATGATTACAGCCATGGCTGCAATCATTGATAAGCTCAGTGTGCGATCTTATTTACCCTGTAGTGCCTCTGGGATCACCTGCAGTCACAGCTGTGACTGCAAAGTTCCCATGGTCATGTGACCGTGGGAACTGAACTGCAGATAAACTCTAGTTCCACTACGATGCCCGGAGCACTACAGGTTAATTAACCTGTAGTGCCCTGGGGATCGCACACTCTTCTTAATGATTGCAGACACGGCTGCAATCATTGAGAAGATGCCCCGCAAGTATCTATTACTCTGTAACACACTTTCCAGCACAGTTATATGAAACATTTGTTACATTTTTCTCACAGTGGATAAAAGTATGTAACAAATGTACATATGTAAAATGTAACAAATGTATCATATAATAACTGTGCTGGAA
>NC_092858.1:158022697-158161504 GCF_032062135.1 Pyxicephalus adspersus | reverse complement strand
TTTTTTTTTTGGAAAATTCTTTTTTTATTTTTTAGAAAAATACGATCTCGATCGGCGAATTTACAGCAGCCATTCTGGCTTACAATTTCAGTAAGCAAGAACAGCCGAATTTGCCACGAGATTGAGTTTAAAAATCTCGCTCGCTCATCCCTACTACTTATATGTGAGAGTTGTCAGGACAAATATAGAGGGTGAAATTCCCAACTAGGACATAGATCAGTGTTTCTCAATCAGGGTTCCTCCAGGGGTTGCAGGGATTTCTTGAGCCACTCACCCTTTTTTCACTGACTGCTACAGTTATGTAAATGTATTTATATAAAAATGTTGAGAAAGGCTGACATGGACAATGAAAAAAAATCTTCCACCCTTTGACCAAAGTCTAAAAGTTTTGTCTTTCTATAAACTTCTATAAATCCTTGTTCAATTTTTTACCTTACTTACACTTATTTTTTTATTATTGGGTTTGTGGGATCATTTACTATTCCAGCCTATTTCAGGAATGTCTTCTGTCTAGATGATATATCAGATGAGTAAAAGAAAGTCATGTCCCTTCGGGCTGCAGACTCGGAATATATCTTTCTTCCTCTGTGATTTACCATGCCAATAATTTTACTTTTAATCTTTTAGTAATTTGATTTTTTACTTTGCTGAGGTGGTAAAAAAGCAGCATGTCACAGCTTTAATTATGATAAATAGGTACATTTAAAAAAGATGGCAGCACACTTTTAAAGTGATTTGATCGCAAGAGTATCAGCCATAGCATCTGTACAGTGATAGACATCCCAGTGAGGCCTTATTCTGCCTTTCCTGGTTCTCTCTTCCAAATGCTGAAATTTGAGATTATTTCCAAGGACAATTTGCTGCAATGATATTCGAATATTGACCATTACATTAATATGCAATGTTGACCTTGACCAATGTTTCTCAACCAGGGTTCTGTTGAATCACAGGGTACCTCCAGAGTTTGCTAGGGTTTTTTTTGTGTTTCCCAGGTCAATTTAAGTGACACCAAACTGAGGCTTGTAACGAGCGGGGAAGGAACATAGGGGAAGGCTGTCATGACTGGGCAGACAGCATAGAGTTAAGTTATAGTTGGAAGCGAGCGAGCAAAAGGGTTGGAGGGGGTGACTAAGAAGAAGGAGGTATAAAAGGGGCAGAAGTAGTTAAAAAGATCAGGAAGAGGAAAAAAGGTCCTTTTTACTGCGAGACAGGGTTCAGGGAAAGTTTTTCCCACTCTCCCTCCCCTTTTTTGTTTTGCTATATTTAGAGGGTTGGGTACTTGCACAGGTTTTGTTTGTAGTGTGGGAGGTTGAGGTCCTCGAGGAGAGTGTGCTGGTGGCAATAACTTTGGTTAGGGACCCATCTTTGGTATGGAGTCCCTGGTTTGGGTTAATAGTATGGTAAAGTGTTGTTGGGGGGTCTGCACAAGAAAAGGATATATTTGTTCCCGAGCTGGGAGTATGGGCGGCTGGGAGCAACTGTCTTTAAAGGGTGCAGACCCCAAAAGGTGTAAGGTGGAACCAATAAAAAATTGGGAAAGCAATATTGTTGTCGTATTGGTTATTGTTTATCTGGTGCTTAATTTATAGTTATTATGTTTATGCTATGTTGTTTATATTTGATTATATTTAATATGTTTTATATTGGTTATTTATGTGTGTTTTATTTATACAGTTATGTTATTTTTATTTTTTTTTGATATTAGGATATTTAGTTATAATTTTTTAAAAAAAGCCCTACGGGCCAAGCAACGTTTGGTGTGGTGATTCATTGGGGTAAAGGTAATGGGTTATTTGAAATGGGGTTAATAAAGGGGGTGGGATTTTTGAGTAATAAGGGGCCATGCTAGTCTGCATGGCTATGTTTTGCCACAGTCATGATCTTTTTGGCTATCAGTGACTTTGTTCTTCCCAAAGATCATCACACGAATATACTATGAACAGAGGATATAGCTATTGTAGAAGGGATTCCCTGAAGACCTGAACTCTATATCAGAGGTTCTTCTATGTTAAAATGATCCATCAAGGCTTACCTAAAGGTTCATAGACTACAACATTTCAGAAGTCTTGCCTTGTTTTTTGCCTTGTTGTCTAACAGATAAGTGGTGGTAGCAGAGAGAGCCTGTAGAGTTCTTTTAAAATGGAATTGAACTAAAAAAAAATAATGTTACTTCCACATATCCCTCAATCCCTCTGGAGCTTCCCTGGATTGGGTAATGTGCCATCCTGGAAACCTCCTTCATCCTAGTGACGAGGGAAGCTCTTTTCGCCGCCGTCTTCATCTGTTTTCTTCCTACTTCTGGCTACGTCACCAGATTTCTCACTGGGCAGGTGCAAGATTGGGTGATGTAGCCTGCCGGGGAAAGAAAGAATGCTGATCTCACTGCCCATCCCTAATTTCAGGCATGCGCAGAAGATTATCTTATGTTATCAACAAATTATTATATTTATATTTTAAATGATGGAGTTTCCTTTTTCCGCAATTCTCACCCTCTGTATTTTAATGCAGCACTGGCGTTGTCACCCCACCACTCAAGCTTCTGTTGTACGGTTTTAGGAAGCTGTGCAGTGTAGTGCCTGCAAGCCTAGTTAGAAGAAAAGTGACTATGAACAAAAAAAACACATTTAAAGCTACTGTGATGCTTTTTTTTATTTACTAATTTGTCACTAAATCTCTGCAAGAAAGCAATTAATACCTTACCTGTCCCCCGTCTGCACTATCAAGCCCTGCTGCATTTAAGATCTTGGCTTGCAAAGAATGTTGGGATATTGAATGGTAGAGTTTCCCACTGCTCTTTGGTTTACTTCACCAGCCACACTTCATTGCAAAACATACCTGTAAATGTAACTTTAAGGGATAACCTCACCTTTACTGAAGTTGTCCCCCTTCAGTGCAGCCACTTAGAATAATACAAATTTTTTTTTTTTTTTTTTACAAACTAGTGATCTTTTATTGGACAAGATCCTGGACAACTCTTCATATTACACATGAAGGCCATGGGCCTGTTCATTCCAAGTGGTAAGCCATACTCCAAAGAAACCACCAAAACTTGCCATGAGTATGGCTTATCCATAAAAGTAAATAGGACCATGGCACTCATGTACAGTATAAATGTGCCATGACCATATTAGATGGAAGATCAGCGGTAAAGGTAATTATTGCCCCTGGCATGCTGCACTCAGTGGAGTGGGGAATTTAATAAAAAATGTCCTGCCTGTGTCTCTTTAATTTTTCAGGTAGCGGCTTTACATCTTCCTAGAGTTAAAGTCCTCGTTCACCTTCTGCATCAAATATAGCATCAGTAAGTTAATTTTACTGGCAAACTCTCTTGGAAAGCCTTACTATACTGAAAATATGCCACACAAACCACATTCTGAACAGAAATGTAATTTGATATTAATTTATATCTCCATCTGTCCACGTTCTCCTTGTCAGCTAAAAGCCAGCCATGTTTGACTGATGAAGATGTTTATGAGTCCAGAAAGCATTCCTAGTCAGTATCTTTCAATTACTGAGCATTGTTAAAACCTGAAATTTTCAATTTGAGGCAAAAAAACACAATAGTGCCCATCTGCTGCCTTTTTTTTATGGAAGAGGCCTTAATAAATATTTTCTAACCTGTTAGGAAATGATTTACCACTACAGAGTTGCTCATTTATAAACAGACAATCATTTTAAAGGTATATCCTCACATCAACTTGGTGAGTCAAAATTTCTCTGAAATAAAGAAAATTTGATACTTCCATGAGCTTCTCTTCTGCTAACATTTGGTTAATATCCACTATGGAAATATTGACAAAGATAGAAAGGTGAAAACGTTTTCTGGAAAAAAACTTTTGCATGAAACCACCCCAGGGAAGGTAGAACCGGGCTGCAGCAGTCTTCTCTGTCTTCTCAGGAGAAAGGACACTGCCCCTGATTCATCAATAAAATCCGCGCTAATGATTTTTTAGGGGAACAGTGACTTTTAATGCAAGCTCGCCAGTGTAAAGCTGCCGGAGATGCGCGGCTCCGGCCGCAAGCTTTTTCAGTTGCTGAATAGCGCGACGGCGTACGATTTCGGATCGCTAATACGAATGCGCGAGCGATCATCCAATTCTGCTTGATGAATCAGGGGCACTGACTCTTCCTGCCACAATGAGGACCACTTTAGTTGTCAAACTGGTTTGGCACAACCCACAACCCGGCACCAGTACACAGCTTGGTGGTCGGTGACCCCTGGCTTAGGATGTTTGCTATAGAAAAACCCAGAGTATTTTTATGAGTAGAAATTAGTGCCTTGAAGTCAACTCATTTGGATTATTGGCTTGGGCCAGCAGATGTTTGAGTTATGCTTTGGACTTCATTTAAATTAACAAGGTGTTCTTCTGGTGTAGACAGATGTTAGAATGGCCTTACACAGTGGGCCAGTTTGCCAAACCTTGGGATAATTTAGTAGAAGAAAAAAATAGAGAAGCAAATATTCAAGTGTATTTATAGTTCAGTATCATAACAATAACAAACAGTAGTTATATTAACAAGTCCTACAAACAGGGGAGGTGTACCCCGATTGTTATATGCAGGCCCTGATTGGACAGCAGACAATAGTTTCTATCACGAATATAATCTTAGTAAGTTTTGTCACATTTATGCTTTGGACTTAATGTACAAAGCCCCTCTGGACTGAAAACATTGTTGCCTTGTTTAGGACAAGCTTGCCTGAACCGTCTAGGGGTGTCACTTTCTCATTCATTATTTATGGCCACCATCAAGAGAGTTTGTGTGTATGTGTTTAGTATTAGTATAGTATATATTCAGTCCATACTTACACTGTAGGTTTTTGCATCATTTTGACTTTATGTATATTAAAGGGTATCTTTTCTTTGAAACACATTAAAAACTTATAGTTTGGTTCTAGTGGTATTTGATGTACTGGCAATAGTTTTTCTATTTATACCTATCTGTACATGTTTGAATTTGCTATAATTTTAGACAGGATGCTCCATTTAGTTAGTGATCACCATCTCTATCATTTATTGCCCTTTGTTCCTTTTTCCTATTTCTTTGCATCACTATATATATATATATATATATATATATATATATTTTTATCGTTCTGCCTTAACTCAGACTTGTTTATACCATAAAATACTAGTAAAAAGTTCTTGTTTAAAACCTGCTTAATATATGTTGTGTTGTTTAATTTGTATTGTACTGTGTAGCATTTTATATTGTTCACATTTATATTTTGTATTTTATATTTATATGAATAGGGAACATATATAGGGATATATATCATAAGGGAACAAAGATTTGAAGGAAGAATACACTCAGTTTCATAACAGTTAAATTTGCAGGCTCTAGGGTTTAAACTGACTGCCATATTTGTAGTCAGGAAGAATTTTTTCTTTTCCTTTGAGACATGCGAGCAGGAATTTCTTTGGGGTTTTTCTTCACCTTCCTCTGCGTCTACAGAGTGGCGATTCCTAGAGCAGACCTTGAGGAACCTCACATATGGGTTAATTAATCAAAATGACTTGCTTTATCTGGTAGACTCCCCAAAGGCTAAACTAAGAGTCATTGTGTTTTGTAAATGTTCTGCATATTTTAAGCTGCAATTCTGCTTTTAGTTAAAGAAATTTGAATTTTTATTCAATTTATATTTAAAGGAATTCATTATTTTTTTTATAACATAACAAATATGATGCCAGTTGAACACAACTTCTTTAGGTAATTGTATTTTACTGCTTTTAATTCCAATCAAAAGACAGTGAGGTAGTGTAAAGAGAGAAAAGGAAACATGATGCAGTTAGGAGATTGGAAAATATGTAAAAAAAGGGCTTAAATGTAAAATAAAATAAAACTATTGTTGTCCATCAAATTAGAAGGATACAAACCCAGTGTTATTATACATTGTGTACTAAAACTAAAAGCCACACACTTTGCAATGCTTCTGATCCAAATGTAAAGATCAAGGTCACAGGTCCTGAACATCTAGAACATTCTTCCTAGATATGTTGATTTTGTCTTTTACTGCTACTGGATCTCCTCCTGCACTGAAGCTAGTTTAATTTAAATGTCTTTCACCTGACCTCATTAGTGAACTTGATAGAGAGGGGCAAGAACTTTAGGTTCAATTTTGGTTGATTCGGCTTTTTTGTCTGTTTGAACTAACCGGTCTTGCCTTTATAACTTTATGTACTATCAACTTTTGCCTACTTAAACTCTGTTTCCTCCCTTGTTGTCTAGGGTGCTGTCAGTGATCAGACCACCTGCCTGTGGACTTTCTACTGCTGTGGCTTGTCAAACATTTGTCATCCTGATATCACACGGGGTCAATAGGACTCTTTATTATTATTATTATTATACAGTATTTATATAGCCCCATCATATTACGCAGTGCTGTACATAGTCCATAGTTGTGTCACTAACTGTCCCTCAAAGGAGCTCACAATCTAATGTCCCTACCATGTCATATGTGATTAATGTAGTCTAAGGTCAATTGTTAGGGAGAAGCCAATTAACCTAACTTCATGTTTTTGGGATGTGGGAGGAAACCGGAGTACCCGGAGGAAACCCACGCAGACACGGGGAGAACCTGCAAACTCCATGCAGATAATGTCCTGGCTGGGGATCGAACCTGGGACCTAGCGTTGCATGCAAAGGCCGGAGTGCTAACCCCTGAGCCACCGTGCTGCCCACGTGACTCTGTGACAGTTTTATCAGGCCATAGACGCACTAAAGCTGCGTACATACGTGCAATTTTTGTCGTTGGAAAGGATCTTTCACGAACCTTTCCAACGACAAAGGACTACACGATGCATGAACGGTGCTGTACATACAGCACCGTTCTGCTCTATGGAGAGGGGAGGGGGAGAGCGACGGAGCGGCACCCTGCTGCGCGCTCTCCCCCTTCCCTTGCATTAGGATCGCTCGTCGTTCATCGTTCGTGGATCCGCCAGGACGGATCTACGGATGATGAACAACGCCGACTGTACACACGCCAGATTCTCGCCCGATATCTGGCCGATGCCGATTATCTGACGTGTCTACGCAGCTTTATGTTCCTCTACTGGACTCTTTGCAGCCTTTGATTTATTGGGCCTGATATATTAAATCTCTCCAACACTTTTATCAACAAACTTATTAGTCATTTGCTATTTGTTAGGTTTGCTGGATCACCCAGGTTCTCTGATGAAAGTGTATTCCCTTCAGCCCTGGAGAACTTTAATAAATCAGGCCCATTGTCTCACTATGCTAGAGAGTACCCTACAACCCACAATACCAGGCTTTACAACTTCCCTTTTGGTTGATATAGAAAGTCATGCTAAGGAGCCACCTTGTTGAAAACATGTAGACATAGCTAAAACTTGGTGTAGGACAAAAGACCCATTGATGTAAGGAGGTAAGTTTCATAATGTTGATGTAGGGACTCAGTGGGGCATCTTTTCTTTGTTTGTTTGAACACTGACCAGCAAGTAACATCATTCTTGTGCATGGTAGAAGGCAGATGGGTTGCGGGGTGGAATATACTGTATTGTATGCCACAACTACACATTGCCACAACTTGAACTCCTGATGCCAATGCAATGAAAGATGTATAGATATACATTCATTCACCACTACTATGCTAAACACAATATTTTCTCCTATGTGATGGCATTCGGGTCTGGCAAATGGCATTGTAGGAACCCAGAGGAATGTGCATCTGTGTTCTATATTCAGAAATACTAGGATTTTTATCAAACCACAAGCAGCAATAGGAACAGCAAACAAGATGGATGCAATATAGGTACAAATGCCTTCTACATACCTGGTGGTTGTGCTTTTAAAGCCCAAATACTGGCTCCATGACCCCATCCCTTGCCCCATCAACCTCCCTTTCTTTTCTTCTTTCCTTTTTTCATTCCTTCCTTCTTTCCTCCCTTTCTCTCCTTAAATATATAATGCCACTGTTTATATTTTCATATTTTCTATAGTATGTCATCTACAGGTAAAATAATGCAGAAGGAATGCATTATGTTGGCTCAAGGGTGGGAATTGTAATAATTTGATATATAAATTGCCTCCTTTAAATTGTCCATATTAGAAGTAATTTGCCTTATGTGTTTGTGCCACAGCACTAAGCAATCTCTCTCTCTCTCTCTCTTTCCCTCTCACTCTCTCTCTGAAGCCAATATGGCTTTAGAAAATCGAAACCGTTGAAATAAAAAACTGAATGTAAAATTGGGCCATTTTTACTTCACACAGAGCAGATTTGCCAACAGCTGCCTGGCAGCAAATGAAATATTGACTGAATTATTGTGTCATTTCATTTGTAATGATTTAAAAAATACTTCCAGTGTGCTAGATAGGAAATGTGATTTTATGCTATTTATTGTAGACTGGGAAAACAAGACAAATTGTGACACAGCTAACATGGAAAGGTTAATACACATTTTGAAAACTTGCAAATAAATGCTGTGTCAGAGTTTAATGCCTGTTTTTGAGTTAGTATTAAATATATATATATATATATATATATATATATATATATTTATATTTATAGTTTTTACATTGAAAAAAAATATAGTGATGTATTGCTCTGGAAGCCAGGCTGAATAGGCATTCCTTACATACTTATTGCGCACCATTTAAAAGATACAATGAGGGTGATGTATTGGACCAACTATTTTGTTACATATTACTTTTGCTGAACCTGCTTTTTCCTTTTCAGAAAATACTGCTGATGTGCCACTTAGCCTTAAAAAGAGACTCTACTAGCTTAAAGTGACACAAGCACTAAAAACAAAATCTAAAAAATGAATTGCAGTAGTAAAAACCTCAAAATACTTTTCCCGCTGGAGGGCAGCGAGTTCGAAGTGTCCTACTACTACATGCTACCGTGTTTCCCCGATTTTAGGACATCCCCATTAAGTAAGCCACCCCCGATTTTTAAATAAATAATTAAAATAAGACACTCACCCGTTTATAAGTGAGTGATCATGAGTGACTTTCAACAATAAATGTGTACTGTAGTCTTCTTCATGGAAAAATAAGACATCCCCTGAAAATAAGACCCAGGGCATATTTTGGCATTTCAAAAAAATATAAGAGAGTGCCTTATAATCGGGGAAACAGGGTATGGTAGACTCCTGATGTATTAAAGTTCTCCAAGGCTGGAGAAGATAGACTATCATGAAAGAACCTGGATAATCCATTAATCCTGAAATGGATTTCCTAAAACTCATTTCTATTTCTGTAGCACATTTGCTATTAGTTGAGAAATGTTTTCAATCCTGGACCAGATCCATTTTAGATTTGCTGGATTTTCCAGTTCTCCCATGATAGTATATCTTCTCCAGTCTTTTAAAACTTTAATAAACCAGTGTTGGATGCTAAGTACCCTGCAGAGGTCAGTGGTTTCTTCTATCAGTCCCCAGCATCACTACTGTATTCTGTTGTGGCATAGAATTAAAGAATGGTACCACAGTGCGAGACAGGGGAGCAGGCAAGCAAATCTTTTAGAAACATTGAATGAAGAAGATTCTCCTGGAGACATAAATGTTTCCACAACATGTTTGGACTTGCCGTTCACTGGGGGAGGAAAATTTAGAGTCTTCTTTTTGTGCAGCCATTTAAGGAGTTTTTTGGGAGAGCACTTTAAGCCATCCATACATGCAATACATTCAGCCAAATGCCTTCTATAATTGTCAGGGCAAGAGTTGTTCATCCACAAAACAGCACTATAAGTTCAAAAGCTTTTATTTAATATAAATTAATGTGAGATAAGAGTCCAAAGTACCTAAACATTTGCTAGCTGCAAGATTTTGTGGTGCCTGAGGGCCCCTAGGCATTTGAAATTTAGAGCACTACAAAAGACTGACCGCGAAACACAAGTTGTCTAAATCACTGAACATCAACCTTCTTTTTTATTTTTATTATTTTTTATCCAATTTATTTTTCCTACTTTGTGCTTTAAACCTCAATTCTGCAATACCCATATATCACAAGATGTGAACAAACTTTGCAGGCTTTCTAGTGTACCGAAACCAAAGACATTTAAGCAAATGCCTTAAATTATTTGTATTGAACAATCAAATATTTATTTCCATTTACTTGATGACTGCTCCTGGCTGGAGAAATGAAGATTTTGATTGCTAATAGGGGGTTTAATAAAGATTCTCATGTTTGTAGGCTTCTGCTAGAAAGCTTTACAGCAGTTTAAACTTCTTCTCGCATCAAAATTCTGTATTAAATAGCAGTTAAATGAAATAAGAGGATTTGGCACAGATGCCTAATCCACAACAGAGAGGTTAATAGCAAATTCCGCTTAACAGGCAAATATTTAGTAAAACTCAAAATACGTAAATGAAAGTAGTTAGAACACACCAGGAATTTGACGAAGGACGACAAAACTTTATTTATCAAGTCGGTCCTTCCACCAGGAATAGAGATATCAGTTGTGTGGCTTAAATGACTATTCTGCTGCCCAGGCAGAGACTGAGCAACTAAAGGTTTGATGGCCTCAATATTTATAGTGCTTCCAGCATCACTTATATTTTCTAATGTTAGATGTAGCATGCTATGTAAAATAAAAATTGTAATGCCCACATACAATGCTGTGTCTGAATAATTGCAAGTACCATAATCTAGTAAATAAAAAGGATGGTTTAGGACGAGAAGAGTTCATCTGGGAAGGAATATGCTAAATCAGAGTTATTCAAACAGGGTTCCGTGGGATCCTAATCTTTCTCTAGAGCAGGGTTGTCAAACTCAAATACACAGTGGGACAAAATTAAAAACTTAGACAAAGTGGCCGGCCAAACTTGAAGTTTATTGAAAAAATTGAGGAAGTTTTTCCTTCTCGTTAGATATAAAACCTTTTCATATGGAAACAGAGATTTTGCTTAACATTCAATCTGGAACAAGCCTATAATAGAGAAATAGCACCACTACTACAATTCCCTGCGTTAATAAAATAGTCCAATGTGGGGCCACGCATAGGCAGAGAGGCCGCTGGTCTTTAGACGCTAGTGATGCTGGGAATTGAAGTAGTGGCACTATTTCAATGCAGTGGCGGGCCAGCTGCAATTCATATTTAGAATTCCTTTGAAAAATCTTTTTGGGGGTCAGATTTGGCCCTCGGGCCAGAGTTTGACACCCCTTCCCTAGAGGTTCTTTAGGAAAAAAGTGGCTTGTCACTCTCAGGTCAGTTTATGTGACACTAAAGGCCTTTTTGGCTATCTGTAAGGGTGACATTCTTTCCACTGGTCAGCAATGTAAAAGGTATTCTTCCTAAAAACAGTAACATCAATGTACTGTGAGCTGTGGATATAATTATAGCTGGTGGTTCCTGAAGATCTTATGAAGAAGTTTTTTTTAAGGGGTATTCCATGTTAAGGGGCTTGAGAAACACTGCGATAGATCATACTGGATATTTATTAGTAGTGATGAGTGGATCTCCCCAGGTTAGTTTTGTTCCAGGTTTACTGTCTGTTCACTAGTACGATCTAACATGCACTTCCTTCTCAGGATAACAGTAAATAGCCCCTTTAGCAGGGCATACTTGTACTCCAAGCTCTGCAAAGCCACCAGTGGTGCTTCCACCAAGTTCTCCCAGATCCTGTTCTTGCCTGTGTAAGCCAATGAGGATATACGAATGCCAAAACAGCTGCCATATAGTCCACATGGTTAGCATTTACCATTCCAAGAGTGAAATTTGAAGAATCAGTGACCTGCTTATTAGGCACAGGTGATACAGACAAGTAATACCTGGCCTGCCCTCTGCATATCTCTTTCTATTGAATAGCCATGGCATGAATGAAGTATTGGAGTTGCTATAGATAAGCTCCTGAAATGTTTTTGGCATACATTTAGAGTCATATTAAAACATACATTTTGTAAATTATAGATATAATATAAAAAATATATACTATATAAATAATATAAATGGTTCCTTATCTATATACTTTTTCCAAATTAGTAACTGAAAAATGGTCTGCAAGGTCAACATCCAAGATTCTCCCATGACAGGTTTGCTTTAAAGAGAGAAGATGGCAGCACCCTGCAAGGGAACTGGCACAAGTTAATAACGCAGGTTTGGTTCCGCTTTAAAGAAAACCTAACTAAACTTTTATTATTACCATGTCCTAAATGCCTACAAAAAAACATTGTACTAATACACATTGCTACCTTATCTTGCTGGACATCATTTCAAAATATGTGATTTTTCTTGCTTCATGGGGCTATCTGTCTTTCTAACTTTTTCGAATTTTCAAAATTAGATTTTCTGCATAGTTCACAAATTTTATGCTTTTTGAATAAATTGCTACTTTTTTCCTCTTAGCTACTGTTAGATAAACATGTTTGTTCAACCTTACTGTGATCTAGTAAGGAGTCATCAGCACCATCAGCTAAGCAAAGGCAACTTGGAGAACTGTTATCCTCTGAAAACTGCTTTAGATGTTACACAAATGTGAGGAGCTCAGCTGTAGGTTTTGTTTCCAAAAACTGTTATTAGTTGAGGTATACTTTGAAGCCAATATGCAGGCTAATGTATAAGTCAATTTTGTTGGCAGATTTGAATAACTGTGGCTTTGCAGAACACACTATTATGCTAAGCTAACATTACTAATATGCCCATCAAGGTTTTCAGAAAGCTATATTTACTAAGGGGCAGAACATGAGTGTTTTTTTACACTTACCTCCCACTATATATTTTCAGGTGATTTTTTTCAATCATTCATATGACTTATATGACACACATGATTTGTTTTTGTGCTTCAATGCCTGTATATATTCTTAAGCCCTAACTTGCACTTCTTGATGAACCAGCATGCTAGTGAAATAATCATTGGCATACACCCCCATTAACCAAGATGCATATCCAATGATTTCATTTCTATAGTAATGACTAGGCTCATTTAAATGTTCCAACCCCACCCTTACCTGCTGTATGTATTTCAAAACGAAAAAAACAAGAACATATTTCACATCAACCATCATGCAGCCATAGCATTACTTCTTTAAACAGGCCATCACACAGGTCTAGTAAATTACATCGTATTACGAGAAATGTCCACTACAATTCTCAGCTTTGACAAATGAAAGAAAAGAGGTGATTTTGTTATGTACATAAAATGTACCTGCATTCCATGGGCTGATCCTATAAACATAATTGACAACATGCTTGGTAACAGTGTCGCAGAGCTGTAATAACTCTGAATATAAATTCACATTAGTCAAATACAGAACAAAGCTTGGAGCGGCATCCAAGTCTCATTACCTCAATGCACATCTGAAAAACTATGATAAATGAAATGCCACTGGCACAATTCATTAAGTGTTGCTACTTGTGAATGTTGAAATAAGCCATGCACTTTACTTCTGAGGTTTACCTAAGCTTCGGCACTAAAAACAAAGGTATGATGGAACATGATACCACAGAGCAAATATTCCTGCAGTGTGTCAGTGGAGGTTACATTTTCTATTGTGTTTTAATTTCAGAAGATAATAGCACGGGCCAGCAGGGGATTTCTGGTTAAAGCCAAATGAGTTGAAAATGCATAAGGGGTAATCCTGGGTCAGAGAACATGGTTCCTTACCTTAAATAATGTCCTTGGTTTGCAGTAAATATGTCTACTGATAGTGTGGGCAATCAATTCTAACTTAAGTTCATCAGTAAACAGAACATTAGTCCAGAAAGCTCAGCTTTAGCTTTTACGTTCCATGGCAAACTGTAGTATCGTAATGCTGGGAAGCTGTGAAAGTCTAAAGGGGTCTATTTATACATTTTTTTTGTTTATTTATTTGACCATATTTTTATGGCGTTTTTGTTTTTTTGTTCACTTTTTTTTGTTTTGACTTCATATTGACCCTTCAAAACTTCTGTTACTGTTTAGATCAGGGGTTCCCAACAGGTGGATCGCAAAGGCAATGCGAGTAGATTGTGGAGCCCTGCCTTTCAAAATAAACTTTTCCGCGCACAGGAGTTAAGTCCAAGTTTTTATTGTTGGTAAATCATTTTGACTTGGTCATTTTAAAAGTAGCTCGCAAGCCAAAAAATTCACCTCTGGTTTAGATTAATTTAGCCAATCATGCATAGGGGAAGCTGAGGACGAATCTTTGTCCAGTCAGATGGAGCTCTTGTAAATATTAGAGAAGAGCAATGGCACAAGAAAGGAAGCTGCCAGCACTTGAATGATTAATCACAGGACACTTTACACATTACTGGACCCTACAAAGGTTAGTATTAGTAAAAATAATAAATCAGTAAAGAATGTTGTGGTTTTATTTCTAGGGCTAATTTGTCTGGGAATAGGTAAGGGGTACTATGTATCATTGTGGGGATGAGGCCCTCTCCCCCAACAATGGCCCTTGAAACAATTGTAGACAAGTGTGTGGGGAAAGGGGGGTCTGGTTTTGGGCAGAAGGAAAGGGGGCTTTTATAAATTAGGGGTAGCACACACAGTCGATACCCAATTTTCTACCCACAATTGTCCCAAACAGTTCCTATTCATGTCTATGAAGTATATGGTCTAAAAGAGTAAAAATACCTCTAGAGTGTATATGGTTTGAGAAGTTTTGATGGGTGAATTGGGATAGAAAAAGGGCAATGGTAAAAAAAATTATTCCGCAGGGAAAACAAACAAACAGAATGAAAATGAATTAAACACAGCCAAATCAATGAACGAAAATGTTAAAAATAGACTTCTAAAAAACAAAAGATATACAACTTTAAAGAAATGGTAAGGATAGACTGCACTTCAGGGATCCTGTACCAAAACTTTTATTTGTATATCCTGGTGGTGGTGGGATCATAACAACTGTCAGCCACACAAGGTAGTATTCACATCATGTTCTGGACCCCTGTTCGGAAAGATTGGTCAGGTTAGCTGAGGTAAATGCTAATCAGATATTTTAATATAAACCTAATACATAAATTATTTGTTGCAAGTTGCTTAAAGTTGTTTAAATCAGGGGGAAGGTAAGGGGTGCATCTGGTAGGACCTCCCCTTCCAACATCCTTTTCACCAATGGTAGCTCTGCGAAATGCCCAATAATTCTAGGTGAGGAAGTATATAACCCTTTCCCCCAATGATTCAGTAGTCAGAACCTGACTGTGCAATCACCATGTCTAAACAGTGTGGGGGTCTGGACAAAGTCCTTAGACCACTGTGAGCCGGCCAACAAAAAGCTTACACTTGGCTTTTTACTCAAGGTAAATGGAGCTGCAGGAGAAAGCTTCAAAGGCAAGTAGCAAATGGTCCTTTGTGAAAGGAACGGGTATACTTAAACCATATGCATGTACAACCAAGGACTCATTACACCTGGAGCCAAAAAATAATAAACCTGCTTGCAGCAAATAAAACATATTATTCAGACTTTATAATCTGGCTTGGACAATTACACTGGAAGGTGCACATAGAACCAACAGAGGTAGGAGGACCCATTTCCACTGCCAGATCATAGGGCCATGCCACATTAGTATTCCTATTGTTAGCTACCAAAGGGCCAAAAAAAACAAGTTTTCACCTTCTATGACATTGATTCCTCACTGGCCAGAAGATCAAGGCTTTGCTCCCTTACTGGCTGAAACACCGCAGAATCTCCCTCACCATCAAATA
Organism: Pyxicephalus adspersus; assembly: GCF_032062135.1. NCBI lineage: Eukaryota > Metazoa > Chordata > Amphibia > Anura > Pyxicephalidae > Pyxicephalus > Pyxicephalus adspersus. The sequence continues at coordinate 158,145,917 of NC_092858.1, read as the reverse complement.
AATAACACTGAAATTTTCTAACCAGTGATATATATAAACAATTTAGAAACAGGTGAGTGGTTTTTTAATGGTTTATTCTACTTTCTGGTGAGTTGTCACTAGTAACTAGATTGCTAGTTTGACATAGACCTAAGTTTCCAGTAGCTAGCAGAACCAGAGCTATAAACAGAAGTGAACAGCCATCCGACTTTTATTGCTTCCATTGTCAAGGCTCCTGAGATACATATTGCAATTCCTTAGGTGCTTGTAATGGCCCATTATTGCCTCCAGACCATGGAATATACAAAGAAGAACCTGCACTCCAGTGAAACAGATATTTAGTGATTTAATGTGCAAGGCAACAGCAAAGTACAAAGCTTATAAAATCTCTGCCATGTTCCTCCTATCAGAGCAAAGATGAAATGCTGAAACATGTAAGAGATTTTACAGACACTGTAATTTGCCATCAAACTGCCATCTCCATGAGCAATACTCTGAGCTTACTATCCGGGTTGTATCTATTTTTTCTTCTTCTGTTGATGATAAGCTGTATGTGTATATATAAATAAATATATATATATATATATATCCAAATTTATTTGAGAACCGGCAACCTTTAAAGAGATTTGGTACTCAATTTGTTCGGGTAGGTTTGTTGGCTAATACGTCATTATTTAGTTGTTGTAATATATATAGAATTAAAGGCTTTAATATTGGTAATTAAAGATCGGTTGTCCGCAGTCAAGAAGGAGACTGACATCTAGTAGTGGAAAATAATTACTACAAGGAACAGCCTTGGATTTAAGGAATGCATTGCAATATTTTTTAGTGGACTTTTTAATTTTTTTAGATGAAGATCAGCTTTAATGAAGGGTTTATTTATCTATGTATATTATCCTTTAAAGCTGCTCCAAGTTCTTTGGAACCACATGTCAAACACAGCCCCCTCTGGTGGTAATTTAACTATAATTTTGTTCTGCCTTTGTGCTCTAGAACAACTATTCACTTATAAAAACATAGAGAAATTAATTGCAATATACATCATGCACAATGTCTTGAGGAAAACAACAATCCTCTTAGAATTATTCATGCATTCAGTACCTACTTTCATTTTTAACCTATTCCCGGCTTCATCACAATTAAAAAAAAATCACACCCATTAAACAGAACAGAGGAGAAAATGTAAGAAGTGAACCTCATATAATTGGCAGGAAAATAATTTCATAAAATGTTCAAGGTACACGGAGAATTGGAAAGTAATAAGAGTCGAATGAGTTAGTGATGGCTGTCATAAAACCAGGCAAGATATTCTATTTACTATATGTAATAAAAGTGTCATTTACAGAATTTATCAAAGCATTTGCCCTTAGAAGCTAAATCTTTTTTGCCAAGGGCAAGTTAATAACCTCTCCAGTTCATTTGAATGTATAGGCAGATTGATATTTAGGTTAATAGAGCATCGCAAGGTGAGCACCAGGCAATCTGCAAGGCATTGTGCTGTTGAAATCACACAAACGCAAGATGATATAGAGCATGTGTTGGAAGATAATTAGAACATGTTTATTTTAAGGTAAAACTGTTTATTATGCGTGCCATAAATCCCTTCTACAAGGCAGCATTATCTTAGGCAGAAGCTGCATTGAATGAGACAGTCTGAGCTAATTCGCAGAAAATTGTATCAGGGCTGGTTCAATGGACCGCATATTCTTTTTAGGAACTGTATATGCAAGTAGGGACTTAATTGTTTTAAAATACCAAAGAAAATAATAGAATTGGGCTGTAAAGTGTCAGGGTTAAAAACATGCCAATAAACTCCTTAATCTGTAGGAAGACCAGTATGCTTCTACCTTCCTATTGAGTCTCTTTTGATTGTAAGCTCTTTTGGGCAGGGTCCTCTCCTCCAGTGTCATTGTCTGTATCTGTCTGTCATTTGCAGCCCCTATTTAATGTAAAGCGCTGAATAATATGTTGGCACTATAAAAAAACAGTATAATATTAATAATATAATAATAATAATAATAATTGTCTGACAATACAATGTCTTTGATGCACTGAAACCCTAATCCAGAGGTAGGCAAACTCAGGCCTTTAGGCCGGATACGGCCTAGCCAGTATTCCAGTCCAGCCTAACGCCCCCCCTAGTTATTTATTGATGGATCCGGCCTAATTGAATTGTTGCGTTATCACATGTTCCCACGATATCATCGTGTTCCCGCACAGTAACCCCAATTACTATCCCTAAAGAGCAGAAGCAACGCGCAGCTACCAGTCTCCGGAAGGTTGACCTCGAATGTCGTGTCTTTAACCCCAAATGGACTGAGGATTATTCTTTATCCAACGCAGGAACAAAGCCCTGTGTTTAGTGTGCAACAACACCAACAGAACTTTCAAGCGGTCGAATCTCAAGGGGTATTTCGATGCTAAGCAGACGCACATGTACAGAAACTACACTGCGGATGAGTGGAAGACTAAGGCTGCTCGCTTGCAGTCATGGTTGGAGAAAACCTTTTCTTGGACACCTTGGACACCTTGTTTCTTGTGCAGTGTGTAGGTGTAGCATGCCTTCTTTACCTCCTGAAAAGGCCTAGTAGTCCAAAAAGTTTGCCGACCCCTGCCCTAATCGGCAATATTATTCCTGCATTCCTGGATTACATGTCCAGTCCTGAGTTCTATTCACCTTTTCACATGAACACATCGAGTTCTTTACCAGGAAACCAGTGTCTTGACTCACAAAAGTCTGCCCACACACTGTGTGTAGGTACAAGGCTTTTGGGAGATCTGGGGGCATCTATGCCGAAACAATCTCCAAGAAGCAGTCCTGACAAGAATTTTATAAGTAATAATGTCACAGGGTATAAAAAGGGTGTTTCTAGCTACAGAAAAAAGGTAAAGAAAAAATTTCTGGGGCTTTAAAAGGGTAAGAGGGTGGTTTGAGGGCTGAATTGGGGTAAAGCACCTAAAATATACCTGTCCTTATAAAAAAAGGCTACTTTTTAAAAAGTAAAAGCTACTCTGTTAATGAAGAACCTTCAGTTTTCGTCTGCCTTATCCTCTACTGCATTAGGTAAGTAATTAGTGGAGCTCTAAGCCTCTGATGCAGCCTGTGGCTTGGTTCTGGGCTATTAAGATGACTAGGAAAGCTGTGTACTTGTTAAATTACTGTAAAAAGTGCCCCAAAAGGTGTGTAGGTTGGGCTGAGGATTGTGGGTTCATACTGCATCTAAAGCCAGGAGCAGCATTTATTTGTAGGTAGTTATTTAAGATGGTACAACTATCCTAAAGTTTGTCAGTTGCTGCTTGGACGGCTGCATGATATCAACTGGATATCAAATAAAAAATAAATATTTAAAATTGGGCAGACAGGCATGCCAGAGTCAGGTATTATTTCACTGCAGTTCTATCTTAACTGCTGGGCGAGACATCTAAACCATTCCCTATGTCAACTGAGCCAAGGTGGCTACCAGTCTTTCTTTGCCCAAGGCCTATTTTTCCCCATCAAATACAAGGAAATTAATTTGTAAGGCGTTCATTTAACTGTAAGCTATGCAGATTCTATTGCAATAATTCACAAAGCAGACACAATCAACTTAATAGAGAAATTAGAAAAAAAGAGCATAAACCTGAAAGCATTTCCATTCATCAAAGACAGAGATAGAATATGCAGGAATTGGACCCTAGGCAATGTAACATATTTGGCTACATATCTCTTCAGTTGTTATTCATAAAGACTACATAAAGCACTGATTTTTATAGTCACATTGTGTATAATGGTATGGTCCCATAAGACTCCAATTGTCTGCAAGCTCAAACTCTCTTAGGTGAATAGGATTTACACAACTGTAACCCAATGCAGAATTTATTTGGTTTACTGTAGGACATGAAGGTTTTGGCTAACCCCTGCCATTTCAGATATTCACTGGGTCCTAGGCCCCTGCCTAGATTTGCTTTGTGGATGATCTAACTCTGATCAAAGATAGGCACAAATAGAGATAGGCTACAGAAAAACTGCAAAATATATGTGGCAGATGTAGTGAATCCCACACTTGCCATACGTATCCTGCAAAAGGTCAGATGTTTCACAATATAGAAAAATGAAAAGTGGACACAAAAGTGCAGCAATCTGGGACGTGAACCCCACTGAAAATTATCCTGATCTGGAAATAGTTTTAGGATTGACCAATTATGTGGCGGTGATTCTACAAAAATTACCTGCTAAGATTTTTCAACCTCTGAAAGAAATACAGATTAGGTGGGGAAGGGTTAAGACCTGGTTAGGTTTTTATTGCTATGACCAATTAAAGGAAGTTTCCTTTGAGCCGTGTGTTGGTGACTTTGGGAAAGGAACCAAAAAAAAAGTTCAGTTCACACCTGTATGAGTGTTCTGGTCATCCTTTGACAAAAAAGTATTTTCCCCCACATCACTTTCTCCTGTGACTGTAATGGGCTCCACATTTTGGAGGGTGTCTGTAGGATTTTGTTTCCATTCAAATGCCAAAGGAGTATTAGTGAAGTCAGGTGCAAATGTTGGATGAAAGGACCCCTCCTACTATTTCCATTTATCCCAAAGCTCTTTAATAGGGTTGTGGTCAAGTTTCTGTGCAGGCTACCCTTTCACCCCTTTGCAGTTCCTCATTTATGGACCTAGCTTTGCACACAGTCCTGCTGGAACAAAAAAAAAAAAGGTCCTCAATTTTTTACCAGTGGATTAAAAGTGCACAATTTTCAAAACTGTCTTTGTATTTTGTAGCATTAAAAGTGCTATTCACCTGAACTCATAAATTTACAGCTGGCAACCTACTTTTGATCATACTAATTAAAATTCTCATCTGTCCACACATTTTTGTGCATATCATGTATATTTATTCTCTCCTAGGTGCCTGCACTTTATATCCCTAATCGTTTTCTGACAGAGCCTCCTTAAAGGAAATCAGCAATTCAGTTTCTCGGCAGCTACAGTAAGCGTGAAATAAATGTTGTGGGTGGACGTATTGTTACTGTGAACAAGCTAGCAGCAAATATATGGACGTAAAGTGATACAATGCAGTGATCTTTTGAATGCAGACAGAAAGCTTTAGCTATAGGAAATAAAGCAGCTAGATAAGTTATCCAGTGATGATGAATAGACAGGGGTAGAGAACAGAAGAGATATTTTAGACAGGCAAAGATTAAACACTTCACGAGGATAGGAAGGTACAAGACAGATTACCGAGCAGTCACAGGTTACTATAAGAAAGGCCGGGTATGAATCTTGGACTTCACAGATAATTGTTATATTCCAGGACTGCACCTCCAGCACTCATACACTTAAAACCAAACACTATAAATTGAACTGACATATCAGTGGGAAATAAATCTGTTATTATGGGTGATCTAAATATTTTCTGCTCTTTTTCTCCTCGTTTGCATATTTTCCGTCTCTTTCCTTGTATTGTATGATGCATGAATCCACACTCAATGTGTTTGCTGGATTTCCGAATACCAGAATACTGGAGGGAATAAAACATAACTTAAAAAAATATTCTATATTTTCTTATAAAAGCTGCTGAAATCCCAGTGCCCAGTGTCTAAAGTGCTATGCAATGTATACATGCATTTATTTATGTATTTATGATGCATGAACCCATAAACCTTATGCCTTTATCAACCTTTGTACCCCTGAGGAAGCCTTGAAATAATCTTCAGGTTCTCAGGGAACCTCTACTGAATACCTACAGCTCATCGAAAATGAATGTAAGCAATACCTTGGATAAAGTGTTAAATAGGAGAATAAATAGTGCACTATAGTTAGAATATTTGATACCTAGGGCAGATCATTTTGTTACCAACCCCCTACAAAATAGTTTTAGTAATATTCTTGAATATTAGAAATAGAAATGCAGAATAGAAATCCATACAGTAACAATCCTGGTGTCCTAATATTTGTGTTCATTGTATACTCAACCCTTTACAGTAGTTACTGAAAAATTTCCCCATCACTTTAGTTGGAGATCAAAGCATCATAACTCAGTGCTCTATGGTCTTCCTAAGAAACCTGACATATTAAAGCTCTCCAAGGCTGGAAAAGGAGAAATACAGAAGGACATTGATAGGGTACTTCTTCAAAAAGAAACTCTATGGATTTTTGAACTAGAACCACAGAACCCCCGGGGTTGAATGAAATGTTGAGTTACAAATCTTTCCTTTTAGGACAATAGGTGAATACCTGTAAGTCTCATTTTCCTAACTGTCCTCTTCTCCACCTATTGGAATGGGGCAGTATAAATGCTCGCAATCTAATAGAACATAATGAATGGGTTGTATGTATAATAAGGGAAATTAGATGCAATTGTGTCTGGACCTGTGTACTATATAGATTAATATGTTACCTGTAAAATGGAGTTTTTTTGTGATACAATGCTCCTGTACTGTACTGATCCTTTTGCAGGGTGCATGGACTGAAAAAGCTCTTGTTTAAAACTTTGAGGCATCTATGGAAGGACTGGTCTCCATCGACAGACATTCTTTTATGAATGTCCTGTACTATAGTAGTGTCACGGTCCCTTCCGTGGTGAGGAAGGTTAGAAGATCTGTGAGACAAGCTGCACGTGAGGTTATCTGACAGTCTCTTTGTTTTTACTTGTTTCTGTGTTGTTGTTTGTAATGACCACACCCCTTGTATCAGCTGCAGCTGGTGGTCATTACTGCTCTTCCATTTAGTCTGGCCTCACACTTCATGCTATGTGGTTGATATTCACTTCTGGGATGTGAAGAGCTGGTGTGTTGTCCTCTTCAGGGTTCCTTCTCCTCCATTTGCTAATTAAGATAAGTTGAACTACTTTTGGTGTTTTGTTGTTACTAGGCCTCAGGGAGACACTGGTTCTTTCATCAGGAAAGGAACCAGTAGTCTCAAGCCCAGTCACTTCTCCTAGGGCTATTCAGGGCTACTAGGGCCTAGGTTCCAGTGTATGAGTATTCCCACCATCAGGGGATATTCATACTGTCAGGAGTCAGGGCTAGGTTAGGGTGTCCGTAGGGGGTGACCGTTTCATTTTCCCTAGCCATTGAAGGCCTAGTTCCTTGTATTTATCTTTCTATTTTCCTCCCCTCCCCTTTATCCGTGACACGTAGCAATGAACGATCTATGATCCCCTGTTATAGGGGAAACTGTCTATGTGTCCTAGCCAGGGACAATAATTGCGGCATGAGTGCTGACCTAGTAAACTGCCTGTTGATTCATCCATGGATGTGGGAGGTCTGTCCCGCCCAATTTGAGAGGGGAATTTTTTTTTGATGTCTGCTGGCCCGCGTGGTGTTGTTTACCCACTTGAGCAAAGACTGCAGTAGCCCCTGCCACGGAATGTGGGAGTCACTCCACATATCCACGAGGGACGCCGCTGGATGCGTAGATAGTTATAAAAAAGTACAAGGTAAATAATCTTGCAGTACGCAGCAATCAAAGGAGTGGGACATAACAAGTAAGGGCGGTTCTACCAAAAAGTTATTGGAGATGTATAGAGGCTGGTTTTAAATTTGGTTTCTTCTTTGGTATTAATGTACTTGGTCACTGGAAAGTTTGAATAGGATGGTGAACTTACATAAGTGGTACTCAGATTGTAAATGGTTTTTTTGACATGGATTGGTACCTATGGTTTTAATAGGGGACGCTACAATATGGGTAAGGCATTGTACTCTCTAACTAGTAGGATTGTAAGTTGTAAGTAGTAAGAGAGATTGCAGTCTATTTAGAGTTGCTGTGTGTTGAATAAAGGGAAGATATATTATCTTTCATCTAGAATACAGAGGTTTGGCTTTGTCAAACATAGGGGATTTTGGTAACCTTCTACCTTTTGTTTATTCTTAAGACTAGTTGGAGAACCAACGTTATATTGACATCCTTTCAAGATGAGATTTAAACAATTTGTGGAACTATTAGAAGTTTGATTGCAGTGAGTAGGGGATCACTGGCACTTGTATAGGAGTTTGCATAATGTGTGGTTAGCTAAAAAGCTAGATAAAGTGTAACACTTCATGAGCAATGGTGATTCCGATAAAAATGGTTATGCAGATATAGCCCAAGCCTATGTGTAAAACATATGGTGCAAATATTTACCAGGTACAATAGAATAATGAGTTTACTGCTGATAATTGAAGTCCTCTTTAAGTAGCCTTATACCCTAGTGCTGTATGTTCATGCTGTATACCTTGACACCTGTGGAAAATGAAAATCTTGGCCTCCTTTTTGGTTCATGCACCATTGTGGAGAAGCGGACTTTTGAGATAAAAGTATATTACAGAAAAACCTGTGTAAATATGTAAAAATACGTCAGTTGATGGAAGATGCTATATGAATTATATTTAAAATTGTAGGCTTAACCTATTCCTGAAGAAGTGGACCCAGTCCTGAGAAACGCTTTGAATTTGCAAGCCTATCTGTAACTATACACTACATACACTATATTTGGTTTTATGTATATCATTTTGAATGTAATTTTGTTGAATAAATTGTTAAATTGTTATTAATATTGCACTTTGTACAAAGAGTGACGTGAAAGTCCCAGGGTGATTGACCCACCTTACTAAAAAGAAAAAAATCTGTATGTTATTATTAGGGATGTGGCATATGTTAAATCTTGTTTAATGGAACCCTATCTAATCAATGGTGCAATTTTTCACTAACTACTGTAAGAGGTTGAGTATATATGGGACACTAAAATTAGGACACCATGGTTGTATTGTACAGATTTCTTTTCTGTAGTTATTATTCAAGAATATTACTAAAAACTATTTTGTATGTGGTTGGTAACAAAATGATCTGCCCTAGGTATTAAATATTCTAACTATATCCAGAAGTTGGAATTCAAATCGCATGACTTGGACTTGAGTCGCCCGACAGTCGCCTAATGAACGACTTGCAACTCGACTCAAAGGTTTTCCCCAGCGACATGCAATTCCACTCATGACTTGCTTTCTCTGCTGACAGCTGAGGGGGAAAGGGAGGAAGGCAGTAAGGCTTCTGTAACACTGCCTCCCCCCCCTTCAGTTGTTAGAGGGGAAAACCTAGAAAGCAAGAAAGGTGGGGAGAAAGGCAGTGAGTCTTCTGTAACATAACACTACCTTTCTCCCCGCCTTTCCTGCTTTCTAAGTTTTCTCCTCTAACACCTGAAGACAGCGGGGAAGAGGGTGCTGTAACAGAAGCTTTACTGCCTTCCTCCCTTCCCCCTTAAGGTGTCAGAGGAGAAAGACATGGACCTGTGCTCAAGAACAGGATCAGAGCTCTGTTTCTATATAGGGACAAATGAGGATAAATTTAGCGACTTGACTTGGGACTTGACTTTGAAGAAATGTTGGTGACTTGAGACTTGACTTGGGACTTGGTGTCAATGACTTGGGACTCGACTTGGATTTGAAAGGTGACAACTTAGGTATTGCTTACATTAATTTTCAATAAGCTGTAGGTATTCAGTAGAGGTTCCCTGAGAACCTAAAGATTATTTCAAGGGTTCCACAGGGGTACAAAGGTTGGGAAGGGCGGGTGTATGGGTTCATGCATCATACATTTCTAAATGCATCATACATTTCTAAATGCATGCATACATTGTATAGCATTTTAGACACTGGGCACTGGAAGAAAATTAAATTTTTAAAATGTATATTTTATTCTCTGTATTCTGTTTGGATTAATCCAAATATTAATACTGAGGGAATAGGAAATAAATGAAAATTATACTCTCTATTTTCCAGTGAAAACTCCTGGGATCCGAATACCCAACACTGGCAGGTTCATTTTCATGCATCTGTTACCCAGGCAAACATCAATGACATGCCCTGTCAGTCTCAACAAGGCTATGTACTATAACTGTGACAATTTTTACCAGTATTATTGCCAATATTATTACCAGTACTATATTGACCAACAGAGCTGTGTATAGCTTGTATTGTATCCTAACCACCCCTACTAACTTTTTACTGCTCAGTGCTGCAGTGTGTTTTTCAAAGTTCTGCTACACATATTTCTGATTTTATTTTTCATTTTTTATGTGAGCTGCACCATTTAGTATAATAATAGGAGTCAGCAGTACAATAGACAGCCACAATGACTTGAATTGTGGTTTAATGCACGGGAACACACTTTCTGAAGGGAGAGAAATATAGGAGAGAGAGGGAGCTGGGAGAAAGAGGGAGTGGATAGAGAGAGGGCGGAGTGAGTGGGAGGGAGAGAGGGAGGGAAAGGGGTAGAAAGAGATAAAGAAAGAGAAGAGGGAGGGCAGAAATAGAAATAAAGGGGAGAGGGAGGAAAGGAAGAGTGGGGAGTGAAGGAGACAGGAAAGTGAGGGGGACGAGGGCTGAAAGAAGGATGGAGAGGGTGTAGGAGGGAGAGGGAGAAAGGGATTAGGAAGTAAGGAGAAGAGAGAGAGAGAGTAGGAAAAGGGAGAGGAGAAAAAAAAAGAGATGAAGAAGGGCAAAGGAGGAGAAATGGAGTTAGGGGAGGAAGGAGAGGGGATAAAGAGGACAGAACTGAAAAAGAACAGAGAAGGAGAGAGAGGGGGAAGAGAAGCAGGGGGAGGGGCGAGATAGGGTATTGAGAGAGAGGGGGAAGAGAAGCAGAGGGAGGGGCGAGATAGGGTATTGAGAGGGAGAATGGAATGGTGAGAGCCATAGTTTTACCTTGCACAGATGTCTGCACTGTATTTTACCTCAGGAAAATAAAGGGAAGAGCAACACTTTCACTTTATGCTTCCTGTTACTGTTGATCTTTTTGGGCAGGATTAACAGATTCCAGTTCCTCATAAAGTGGCTGTAATACCGCCCCTAATGGTCATGCCACCCTAGGCCATAGCCTAAATGGCTTTGTGGAAAATTGGGCCCTGGGTGCTAAGCCACTGCATGCAGTATGTAAGCAACATGATTAACTGTGAATTATTAATAATTATATTTTGACATTTAAATGGCATGTTTTGTAAAACAATATTCTCTTGCTACAGGATTCAAAACCTCATAGAAAATCATCCCTTTCTTACAGTAAAACCAAACCAAAAAGAAAATGCTGGCTCATGACTATTTACTTTACATATTCATTACCAAAATTTGGAGTTTCCCTAAATCCATTTAACTGGTTATTTGACCAGCTGCTCATTTTAGTTCAGGATTTGAAGTACACAATGGATATAGTGAGAATGTTAGCATATTTTCTCTTCCCTCCTGCACAGCGAATAGCTGAAATGGCTAGAAAGGTAAACCTAAGGTGTCTATTACATCTTAATGGGTTCGACACAGCTGCCTCCACAATGCATACATAAATAAATAAAACCGATTGAAGGCGTAGATTCATTTATTTTTAGTTTTCTTCCAAACAGTAAACATCATTTTAACCAAAAATTAAAGTGCAACTGTAAGCAAATAGCTAAATTCACAGCTGAAAAATATTAAACGTAAAACTGAACCAAAAGTGTTATTGAGCTCCAAATGTGTAGAAAATAGGAAACCCAAAAAATCTAAAAAGAGGACAAATGACCTGGTTGCCAACCCTACATGACTATGGGGCAGTACAGGCAGAGGAGATCTGTCATCTAAAAATGCCCCTTGGGTGCCTGGCATGAAGTGTCCATGGACCAGGGCAGAAAAGTGGCAGATGATAAAAAGGGCAGACAATTGAGAACCCAGAGACCCAGTTTCCCATATACATGGCTTGATGCACATGACAGAGAAAATATAAGAGCAAGGTCTGTTCTTTTTTTTTACAAGCCTATGCAGTAAAACCAAACATGCAGGAAAATCTGACTACGTAAACAAACAAAATCCAATATTAAACTACAATGGCATGCTGTATTACAACCCACGTGAGTATGTGTATGTACATGTGTACTGCAATTATCTAGCTTATTGTATTCTGATTTTAACGTGTATAATGGGGTCCTGGCTTGCTGTGCATATTGAACATCCAAATAATGATGCTTTTGTGCCTTCTGTTCCAATAAAAAGCACTAAAGCATATGTGTGTGTCAACATTTTACCCAAAAATAAAATAAAGAACTAATTTGACTGACTTACAGAGCCGTTGAATGTGTCAATCAAAGCAGCAGGTTTAAAATATTTCTATGGGACAGATATTTATCACTGGAATTTATGTTATAAGAACCAACCTAATGAAACTCATATGCTGGCTGGTTTTCTGTTCATGTACACAAAAATATGTGTGTGTGCAGTATGATTTATGGATATACAAAGGTAAAAATTAGGGCTGCTCTTTAATCAATAATACATCATTATGTTTACTTTTAAAATGCAAGCAGTGCAAGCAGCTAAACTGGGCCTGGAATTGTTTTTTTGGAGGGGGAAGAAGAAGCAGCATAAGCATTTAGTTAATTAAGTATCTGTAGTGCAAGATGTCATCCCAGCAGAAAAAGAGTAGAGAATGACAGAGAGAAGAGTGCCTTTTCTTCTTTCCCTGTACATTCAAAGGGTGGGATGGGGAGAAGACCTGTAAGTAAAAGTTAAGCTGAAGCAAGAAAAAGAGACGATTTCCTCCCTTGCTAGAAAGGCTGTGCTGTATTGTATAGCTTAAGACTTTCCACTAAAACTGGAGTTAGTATTATACCACAACCTTCCTCCCCTCCCTCCCCTTACAAGAATAGCAGCAGGTTTTATTATTAGTATTTGGTATTTTTTTGGAAATTTGGAAAATTTCTCTAGCTGTTTCTCCTTCCTAATCCTAACCTAGGTGAGCATGGCATGCTATAGATTATGCTTCTGCCTCTCCCCCATACCTAAAATCCTGCAGTATTTTGCTCTGCTCTCCAAAGTGACATGAGGCCACGTCTGGTGCTGAAAAAGGGGACCAGCTGCAAAAATGTGATACAAAAATATACTGGCGAAAAAGCGTGGACACTATTCACGCAGGTGCAGGTGGACAGGTGGACACTATTCACTAATTCAGTAGTGCAAATGTAAAATAAGTCTATAAATGGATTGGATGAGCTAGAAAGAAAGTTTGTGCTGCAGAGAATTTCACCAAAGGTATTATGACTTTATATGACTGTATATTTAATTTAATTGGAAGTTGGAAGTTACCTATATTAGTATTTATTGAGAATGTAAATAGCTTTTGCATGTATTATATTTCTTATTTATGTATACTGCCTGGTCCCAAAAAGATCACAAAAAGGCAATCAAAGCCACTCCATACTGCACACATTCACCATATTATTGTCTCGTTAAACTTATGCAGTGTCAAACATGTATTTCCTTCCAGGACTGCATTAATTTTCCCCAATATCTTGTATTGATAAAGGGAAGGATGAACTGCTCTGTAAAGTATTCTCTAGCACATCACAATGATTCTCAATGGAGTTTGGGGCCGGATCCTGTGGTGGCCAATCCATGTGTGAAAATGATGTCTCATGTTACCTGAGCCCAATTAATCCCGGCATTGTCATCTTGGAATCTGTCTGTGCCATCAAGGAAGAAAAAGACTATTGATGGAAAAACCTGGTCATTCAGAATGCACACAAAGTCAGCTGATGACCATTTTTGATATTGTGACTTCTCTGAACCTAGACCTGGCCAACTGAAGCAACCCCAGATCACAACACTGCCCTCCTTTTCTGGCATGGGGATCTACTTTTTGACCTATCAGTATACATGTATATATGTTTTGTACATGTTAAACATTGAATATGAATATTTTGGAGCTCTCAGCTTCATTTTGCAAATTTTCCAGGCTTTATGTTTGTGCTGAATAAACAATTCTTCATTTTTATGCTCACAAACTAAAGATAAACACAATTTCTGTCTTCTTTATACTTAGATTTTTGCATAATTTTAATTATTAGTAAACATATTTGTTACTAGAAGCACTTTTACATAAAGTAGTTTTCTTATTCTTTCCTTTAATGGACTTTAAAGTTTTATAATTGTTTTTCTAAGTATGAGGATGAGAAAGGTCACTCTGATCTGATTGAAAAATACTGCCGCAGGGAATTTGGGGCTATCATTGCATTGTCACTCTTAGGGCATTGATTTTCATAGAAATTTGCACAGGTCTATGACCAAGCTTTGTGGCTCAGTGACTTTAAGCATGGGTTCATTCATCTTAGGTGAAAATTTAATTTTACCTGAGCGCACAGATTGTGCCACCGATTAGCAGTTCATCTATTCCTCAGACATCACAGGACAAATTATTTCTTAGTGTAATCATTTATGATTTGAAAAATACAGGGAATGAATGATGTGATATTTATATCTCATTCCAGAATTATACATGAAATGCTCAGTAGTTTGATGTGATGCAAAAGTGTGCTGGCTGCCCTGGGGTTCAACAGGTTTAGATTTTCTCATCATGTTTTCTGGTACTGAACTAAACTGCCTTAGGAACATTTCTTATTAAAGTGTATCTAAACCCAAAAAAAACAAAAATGTTGTTTATTTCAGCTTCCCATTTCTAAGGTGTAGTGGTAGCAGTAATTTCCTTTTTTCTTGCGTTTTATTCCTTTTTAATCACCTGGTAAACCTGTGAATTACACTCTTCTTGTCCTATGGTGGCTATGCTCACTTTGCTGTCTGTATGAAAGGGGCCAAAGATGTCACTCTAAGACAGAACTAGAAACATGCTTTACTCTCAAAGCAAAGGTCAGACACAGGAGTCAGCTAGTCAAAGTATGCAAGGAGCACTCTGCCTTTAGTACAATGGCAAACTATCCAAGGAAAACTTTGCCTTGCTAGAGGGAAACAAACTCATTGCAGTTCTAGAAGCTTCCCCGACCTCCGAGATTGAAAGCTTTTCTGAGCAGGGTCCTCTCCTCCTCCTGTGTCACTGTCTGTATATGTCTGTCATTTGCAACCCGTATTTATTGTACAGCGCTGTGTAATATGTTGGGGCTAAAAAAATAATGTTTATTAATTCTTAGTCTGACCTTGTGTGCCAGGCGATCTCTCACTTAGAGGAGGATTCTCACAGCGCCATTCATAAATGCAGCCGTGGTACTCCTCCTCACAGAGTGAGTCATGCGGCTTGCGTTTAGAGAATTTTTCCCACGGCTGCATTTATTATTGAATAGCCAGCGGGACTCACACTGTGTTCCTGTATAGAGAAACTCTATCCAGGAACACATACTACAGGCCTGCAACAGCAAACAATGGAGCTCCTGCAGCCCTGTAGTATGTGTTCCTGGATGGAGTTTCTCTATCCAGGAACACAGGACTCCTGTGTTCTTGGATAGAGAAATTCTATCCAAAAACACATACAACTAGTAAAAGGTTACAAGAGCAATCAGGGGAGCGGAGCTGACAGCTCCGCTCCCCTGATTGGTCTTGCAGGTCCCAAAATTAGGTCTCGCTGGTGGAATTTTCAGGGACTAAAACAGGGGCCTGCAACTGCACATGTGCAAACAGGCTGTCAGGCAGAATAACCTGCCTGAAAATAAAGCCAAACAGTGGCATAGTAGCTACAGAATGGTAGGCGCATCACCTAACTTGGGGTGGAATTGAGGGCTTACCTGGTCCTTACAAGCCCGCAGGGTTCTCCAGCGATGCTGGCCCGGCATTTCTGTCAATTTGGTGATGCCAAGCCAGTGTCTGCATCCCCTTGGCTATGCCCAGCATCTGTGTCCCCTGGCCTCGCATCCTGGTGTGTGAACGTTGGAGAAGCGAGGCCAGGAATTGCAGATTCCGGGCGACATGTGTGCAGCCAGGCAGCCTGTGCTGGGGGCGGGGCCAGCAGGAAATTTTAAACAACAACTATTTTTAAATGTCAAATGACTATTTCTAAAAAAAGCCCACTCATCTTTTATAATGTTTAAGCAGCAAAATAAGGGATATATGTTTATGTTGCATGAACATGAATTATTGCATTATTAATATTGAATTATTGGGTGCCTCTGCTGCATCTGATTTTTTGATGATGCATCTTTTGAAATACATGTAAATCTATGGTAGGTACTGAAAGGTTTAACTGGTAGTTCAGAGGACTGTGGACATAATATGCAACACTTCTTTTTATACAAAAATAATTTTTATTTGGCCGGGCTTTTGGAGCTGTTTGGTATAGCAAGTCTGTTTATTTTCATATTGATTTTACCCAGAAAAAAATTATGAAAACTCATTATATAAAAAAAAAAAAAAGTATTACGGTATGTTTATGATATGATTAGACACATTGCCAAAGATCGACTTGGTATTTCCACATTAATATTACAACTTTTTGTAAGTTATTCCAATTTGCTCATTTTTTTAAATATATTTCTGTTCATTGGTCACCTTTGTATTATT
Source organism: Pyxicephalus adspersus (assembly GCF_032062135.1). Lineage (NCBI taxonomy): Eukaryota > Metazoa > Chordata > Amphibia > Anura > Pyxicephalidae > Pyxicephalus > Pyxicephalus adspersus. The sequence continues at coordinate 158,129,696 of NC_092858.1, read as the reverse complement.
CTCAATTTGAGTTTATGTGTGCATTGTTTAAAATCTAAAGCGGATTAGATATTCATGCTGCTTGTTCCTCTCGGTAGTGCTGAATGCATTTATAAATAGCAATTAAGCTTTTTCTCTTCTTGACAAGTCCAAAAAGAACAATTCTTGTGAGATAATAGATGAGCACTGTACTTATGGAGATCTTCTAAAAATAGCAATTTATACTAGAGTTGTGACCAGTGCAGATGTACATAATAGAACGCAATTATGCCGTTTCCATCTGTCAAAAACTTTATTGTGTCTGTCAGGGTTTAGCAACAAATCCTCCTGTTGCTGGAAGCCTACATGTCCAAGAGGATTGTTATGTTGGGAATTTTAGTTCCTTCAAAAATATATAGCCCAGGTTTTTTTTTGCACATGTATATTGCCAATCTCCTAACGTGGGCTGACAAGTAAAATGACGCTTGGTGCAGCACTTTGACGCATTGGCAGGTAAGTCAGCATTTGGAAATATGCTCTGCAAATGTGCACATTATGGAAAGAAATATGGATATCAATGGATAAAAGGAGAGGCCTTTAGTTCCAGTTTAAAGCAAAACTAACTCTAAAATAAAAATGTGAGGGTTGATTTACCTTGCCCCCTCCCCTTATTCCCTCACCCCTGCTTGCCAGCCCCCATCCCTCGCACTCTCAGCTTCTCTTAAAAACACTTTGACACTCCACAGGACTTAAAATAGCTGGCTGCAAAATATAAATAACAATACACTTTCATAAACTTTCACAAACAAGCATACATTAAACATAACATGAATAATTCAACTATTTTACCCCCCAAAATTAAACAACAATACTCTTTTCTTGTGAACACCCAACCTCCCCATTTAAAACTTAAACAACAAGGCTGCAAGTCATGAAAGGCAAAGTTTTCCAATCATCACACCACAATGGCCCCTAGCCGCCCGGCACTGCCTTACCATAACCGTAAATCATTTATGGGGCACGCCACCAAATAGGTTCCCCATTCCAAAATATTACTGACCAGGACCCTCACCTTCCAAGACCCCAACTGCTCCCAACATTTTCCTTGTTCACCCCCATACAGCTACGGAAAACATTTTCTTCCCAAAACTGTCCTGAAACTTCTGGTCTACCAGTTTTAACGCTTTCCTTCCTTCCCTTAACTTCTAACCAATCCCTTCCTGACCCCTCCTTGATTCCTCCTTTTTTCTTCAACCCTTTCCCCATGGGCTATTCCTCGCACCCTGTCATGTAGGCCCTACGCCTATCTTGCTTTGCTGCGGGTCTCCCTTTAAAGTAGCCCTCTCCCAATATATGTATTCGCTGCATCAGCCACATTTAATTGAATCTAAATCAAATATTGGAATTACTATGTACAACAAGTACTTATTTTCTTAAACACCCCAAAATTTCCAAAAATCTAATTCTGAAAATCAAATTTATATTGAAGAATTTATGTACCAATTTTCCTGATCTTGAAATTGGCTGATTGCTTTCCTATTGTATCCCAAGCATCCTCCTTCTCATTTTTGGTGTGCTACTTTCAAAAGACTTTTGCTCATATAAAGGGATGCAAACTATAACTATTTACAATAAAGGGTCTATTTATAAAGTAATGTATCTGACATTCACCAACTATTCTCTGGGAAGTAGAATGATCCATCATATCTGGGTCAGAGATACCTCTTTAAAAATCTCACAGGGCACCAGAATCCCTATTGTAAAATATGAGATCAAAGTCATATTCTGGATCGCATAACATAGAAGACAAACCTCCATATAGATTAGTAGCTTGCTAGAAAGAATGGCATATTTCAAGTGAAATTGATTACTGGGTTTTAAGCAAAAGCTTTCCATATAACTTTTAAATGTGAAGTCTTTTAAAGTGAAATCACTGAAAATGTCACATTGGCTCTTTATGGCTTCCCTTAAAACTGGATGGTAGGAAATGTAAATAATGTCCAATTAAATGTATTTCTAAAAAACCATAACTGTAAAATGTTTCTGCAATCAATATATCACAGCTACACTAGATGTAGCTTTTAATTACAGGCAAGAAAATATATCTTTGCATTAATTCATAACCATATGTGTAACCTCTGAAGTATGAGGACTTAAAGAGAAACTTTCACCTACATTAATATCTAAATAACGCATGGTGAACAATGTTGACACTTGACATATAAAAGATAAAGTTAGTGCCACGTCACACTCTACTCCTCCACTATGCAGGATAGATTTCCACTAACTTATGTGGTATCAGCTGGCCCTAAATGCCACAATTGTAATAGAATGGGAGTAATTTCATAGGAAGTCCCTTAGCAATCCTGGCACTAATTGCAACTTGCCAGCATCAAGACTTGCCTGACATATTGTATACCCTACCCCACTGTTTCCTCCAAAGGTTGCTAGGGGTTCCTTAAACAATGATCATGACTCTCAGGTCAGTTTAAGTGAAACCAATGATCTTTTTGGCAGCCAATAAGGTTGACCTTCCTACTGTAGGTGGCATTCATCCCGCTGACCACCACACTAGAGCACTGTGAGCTGTGGATATACTAATTATACTGGGGTTCCCTGAAGATCTGAAAACTACTTCAAGCAGTCTCCCCATGTTTAAAAGGTCGCAAAAACACTGTCTTAACCTATCATGGAGCCCATAGATAGCTTGCAGTCCTTTGACGTTCATGTCCATCTTTATCTCTTCCATGCTGCCATCTTCATTGCTGGCAATGGTTTTCTTCCTCATCCACTCATCCTATGGTATGCATGTGCTATCTTTGGTACTAGCTGCACATGTGTGGTGGAAAAAATATTTATTGGTGAGTTCACCTACTTATGATAAAGGGAAATTTGGATGCAGAAAAATTGTGAGAGTGCACACACCACTGCAGCCAATAATGATAATTCTTTTTGCATACTGTGCATGGACAGTTGGTGCCAAAGACCATGCAGCTGGTGCTGCAGATGATGCGTGCATGGAATATAATTATTGCGGGGGTCGATTTACTAAAGGAATTAGGATGTTGACTTACTGAAGTGAATTATCATTCTGCAAGGATAATGTACTTAGCTTTGTGAATGAATTAAAGCTCTGCTAACTTCATCCATCCAATCATGTTCAAGAAAAATCCTTTTTTTTTACATATCCTTATGGAGCATTGGTCACTTTTTTACCTAATTTACTAATAATATTTAAATAGTGACAGCATATTATGCAGAGCTTTACTAAGTCCATAGTTATATCACTAACTGTCCCTCCAAGGGGCTCAGAATCTAATGTCCCTACCATAGTCATGAGTCTTTATTACAATCAATTTAGGGGAGGCCAGTTAACCTAAGTTTGGAATGTGGAAAGAAAGCCAAGCAAACATGGAAAAACATGCAAACACCATTCAGATAGTGTCAAGATTGAAACCTGGAACCTAGTGCTGCAAAGGCAAGAATGCTAACTCTGAGCCACTGTGCCACCCATTCACATAGCTGGGTAAGTTATCTCTAGCAAATTGGTAATTCACTTTGCTAGCTGAACAGCCTATACTCCTGTAGTAAGTTAACCCCAATGTGATGAAAAGAAGAGCGGGAAAAAGTTGGAATGGGGCAGTGTTTGAAAAATGGTGTAAGGTTCAAATGTTTGGTTTAAAGCAAATAAAAACAACATAATAGCTATATTAAAAACCATTAGTGTATAATAAGTTACAAACAGTGGCAAAACCACAAATATAACCATCTTAATGTTTTCAAACAAGAATATTTATTTTCTTTTTTATCTTCTCTAATCCACTTGACATGAATCTGTGACAACTAAAGGTAATTGGTATTTATTAGGTGTCAGTCTGTGTTACTAAAACACCATCAAAGCAGATTATATCTTCTGATGGATTTTCATTTGATTACAGTGATAGTCCAATAAATCGTAGCTTATCCAAAAGCTGGAATTCTTTATTTCCCATTGGCAATCAGGAAACATTAACAATTTATTTTCTGCTATTTCGTGGACCATTACAACTACAACAAATGGTTGACAACAGTAAAACTCCAATCCTAATATAACATAAGGTATGCATTTAGAATAGACCTATTCTTTATTCATCAATCTGGTTGAATTAAGTACTTTACATATGAGCAGAATTATAATGCTGAGACCAGTAGTCCCACATAGTGTTTAGTAAATCTGGTTGTTAAAAGATACTAAGACAATGTAACCAGGGGTGTAGTGGGGCGGGCCATGCATAGCCTTAACTATTACCGTGCACCCTCTTCTTTTTTTACGACTACACCTCTGAATGTAACACAACATAAACAGCATAGGGAATCATTAGAAAAGTTTACTGCTCAGAACTGTATCTGCAGATTTCCCAGGATAACAGCTATTGCAACTAGTTACTAGCAATAAGCAGCACATTTCCATGCAATCAATTCCATGGCAGATAGTATGTTTCCAAGCAATGTGGAATTTTCTCAGACAGCCCTTTTTAAATTAGACATGTGGCTGAATCGGCTGAAATGTCCAGCGAACTTCAGGGTTTTGTTTCCATCTGTCTGTCAGCTCATGGAGTGTTCCCAGGAGTCAGCGCAAAGGCTGATAATATATACAGACAGCCTCAATGGCCACTTATTACTTTGCCACCCTCCTCTCTATACAAGACACTGTGAAGTGTGTTCCCTTCCTTGTAAAGTTGCTTTATTGATCAGGTAAGGGACTGAGTCTCATACAGAAAGACAGTAGCCAGGCTATTACTGATTGATGAAGTATTATACTTGTTTTTTCTAGCTCAGTTTAAATTAGCTAAAATCATTTAGCAGAGGGACAGACAAAAGGACTGTTGTTTTTACTAGTGTGTTCTGCAGTTTTAAAGCACAGAAAATAATTCATAAATGCTCTGTTATTACACTATTTCTGCTGCTTTGCAGTTTAGACATTTCCTATTTTGCACTTATATTCTCTTACACTCTTCACTAGGGATGAGCGAGCGAAATTTGTATATTCGGTCTTGCGGTGAATCGGGTCTTTACATGTAAGCGAGAAAGACCTTGTGATTCACCATGAGGCCGTATTCTCGCCGACTGAATGGTCTGGGTTCGCAAGGTCACTGGGCTATACTTATCAATGATAAGTACAGCCCAGTGACCGTGGGAACTGAACTCAGATTACCTCTCAACAGAGAATCTTTATTGAGAGTTCATCTGAGTTCACCTGCAGTCACAGCTGATTGGAGGCACCCGCGTGATGTCATCAAGTATCTGTACAGATGTCACACTGCAAATCCCAGTCCTGATGCAAATAGAGGCTATGTCATTGGAAATTTCTTACATGCATGTAGAGATATACATTTAGGAATATGTTACCTTTGAAGAACCAAATAGATCCATTCCAGAAACAATAACTAATTAACTGTTTCCAGCAGATTAGCACACATCAGCTCATAGAGTTGATTTAGACATCTGCTCACATTCAAAAAAGATGTGATTGTTCTAAATAGAAGAAATCCAAAAATAAAAAAAAATAGACTTATAGATAATAAAGACAAAGGACATACGGTACATATTATGATAAACATAGACATATTAATTCCCTATCAGGACTAACACTGAGCTACTTTTTCTTCCTTGTAGGGATCAACTGAAAAGCAGATGAAGAATAAATGGGTAAGTGATACAAAGAGATTGCAACTAAATATCAAGGTCTGACTAATAACTGAGTAATTTCCAGTTATATTGTTACCTTATACCTACGTCCAGTCATCATATTGGCATTTCCAAAGATTTCAACCAAAGGATGGTGATATCATGGGTGAGGTGTCAGTGTTAAGGTAAGTATAAAACATTTTATCCCCCACATGTGCTATTCTTTTTATTGGAAAAGTGTACCTTGTATGAAGTGTAATTATTAGTACTAAAGGACAATTTTATGTCGCAGGTGTCACCATCTTCTCTCATTTCTCCCTATCCCAATCTTTGGCCATCTTGAGTGACTGGGTCAGGATGACATAACTCCCACATAGGCCCTTGGGGGTTCAGAAATTATCGGGTATTCCTGGCAAAAATGTTACAACTGGCCGGCGATCATACAGGTAAGAATAGTAGATAGTATAGTAGATGGTATTATTATTATATTTATTATTATTAATAATAATAAACAGGATTTTTATGGCACCAACATATCATGCAGCGCTGTACATTAAATAGGGGTTGCAAATGACAGATGAATACAGGAGGAGAGGAACCTGCCCCAAAGAGCTTACAATCTAGAAGGTGGGGGCAGTAACACACAATAGGAGCTATATTATGTTTAGTTGTATGGTGCATCTATTGATATAAACTTATAACATAATGTTATGTAGGAAATTTACACTTTAACAGCCATTTATCATAGTTAAAACTCAAGAGCCATACAGCTAATTGCTTTTCTGATAAATCAAAGTTTACTGCTGTTTACTAAAGTACTCTCTGCAGTAACTCTATAGTTGGGAACTTATTTTCACATACCAGCAGTGCTGTTTTTTCTAAGCAACCCTCTTAAGAAATAGATCTAGGCATTAAAGAACAAGTGCACTTCTCTGATAAAACATAAACTCTATGCCGCTTATCAAAACTGGTTTATTAATTAAGATAAGCTTGTAGTTCTAAAATCATAGTTCTACAGTCTTGGAATTTTCTAGTAGTGGATAGCAATTGTAAAGTTAAAAGCAAGTAAACATACAGTGAAAAGTCTGCAATTTTGTATTTGTGTGAAGGTGGGCATCCTTGAAATCCCTCAAGATGTACATGCTACTTATTTTTCCCTGCAAGCACTAGGGGCTATGAAAATCAACATCTAAAGGGATGCCAGAACACATTTATAGGTGCTGTACCAACCAAGAAGCATAAAACAACAGAATAGTTAGTTGAGATTTATAGCTAGGGTCTGGGTATTGGCCAGAAGGAGTAAGTAAAACAGACAAAGAATGCATCTATAAACTTGATCTATACACTTAATCCTACAATTGGTATGCTCTAGAAAACTATGGCCTTATTTTTAGTATTACTTTCTAGATTTGTAAAATCATTAAAGGTACAGTCATAGGTTAAAGGTGAAATCCATGTTCCAACTGAACTTTGAATTAGACTAGGATTATAGAATTATTAGAATTAAAATAACTGTCAGGTTGATAAGTAAATATAGATATTGTTTCAGGGGTATTTCCCTAACTCTCTGTTCTCATCATCCAAGGCCCCTAAATAGCCCTTGAGCCACAGAAATACTGATTTGCTGTTACCTATACCTGTAAAAGTACCACCTATTTAGCAACAGACAATCAACTATCACCCCCTGTGGAGAACAAGGAACTATCTAGAAACTGTTAAACCTAACCCTTATTTAAATACTTAAAGCAGACCTAAACGAAAATGTTTACTTAAACATGAACAACATTTTTTTTTAACTGCAACACATGACACCCTTCCTATTTTGTCTTGATTGCCGCAGTCACACATACACTCATGCATGCACTGTAAAATTAGCACTCTTTTTTTCCCCTTTACAGCAGGTATGTCACTCAATCTAGTGCCTGTGCAGGACAGTACACAGAAAAAGGAAGAAGATGGAGGCGTCCAATGCTTCCTTCATGCCAGGACAAAGGAGAACTCCAGGATGACGCGGTACCCAACTGAGTGATTTGCGGAATTAAAGATGAGTGTGATTTTTTTATTTTCAGCTTAGTCTAGCTTTAAAGGTGCCCAATCTCACCTCAAGTGGGTGCTACCTAAACTTAGGCAAACATATACTTTATGAGACAAAGCAATATGAATATTTGATAACACTAGCCATTAATTGAATAACAGGTCCTTACTGTAGGCATTGTGCACCTTGTGTTCTTGGCCCAGCATACTTTTTCTCCTACATTAATTATATGCCATATAGGTCTATTTACTTGTGCTCATTTACATTAAACTGTATAATTCTCAGAGAGACAAGTTTAGGTTTTTAAGGTACTTTACCCAAGGATCTAGGCATTTGGGTGCATGATTTCTGATGAAAGGTAGGATCAATCATAACTCCAGCAGTAAAGTTATTTGTTTCAGGAACATGTGCATGCTTTCTCCAGAAAGTAGGATAGGGGATCATATTGGATGATAGGTCTACCATGATGAATAATATTAATAGTCCACCATGATGGAGTGCATTGGTAATACCTAATCACTCCCTTTAAAGGATCTTACCAATGCCACCCTCTTCTTCTGTTTTATGGAAGGTATATAGGTCGACTGCTAAACTCCCTTGCATTGCTTTGGAGATCTCTGCTGATGGTATTGATATGTGCTGGAACTATAGGGATTGAACTAAATGTGAAGGTGTGAGAGTATTTTTTTCTTCTGTATACTCTGTCACCCAGAGACAAGTTAACTCGGCAGCACAGAGACCCATTCACACTCCTCCAACATTTCTTTCACAGTGATGGACCATATCACACTGTAAAGGTCCCTGATGAATGTTTAAATTAAAATTCAAATGGCTCTAGCTCACAGGTTAGTCGTACCATAAATGTGAGGAGGTAAAAGAGATTTGTGTCCTTCTTCTATAAGTGTCCCACCAGGATTTTGTACATCAAGCAATAAATGCGTATCAATAAATATAACTTTTCAAGGCACTCAGAACAGACACTTCCCAGATCAGATCTTTTTATTCACGTCCATTGCCTGAACCACTTATACAGAATTGTTTGATAGAAGGACACTAAAGTAGAGGTTTTTCACATTATAGCAAGGCACATTTTTATAAAATTTCAATCTATCTCAAAATCCTATATAGTTATGTGTATCCCACCATGACTTTACATCCAAATACAAAAAACAGGGATCAGTAAATTTTTCAAGGAACGTGGTATACAGATTGTTAATTCTAAGAGCAGAGTTTTTTTTTCATGTCCAATGCCCATCTATGTACTGAGATATATAGCTAAAAGGACCATGCAGAGGATTCTTAAGTGGCAGGTGCTCAAATAGAATAAGAGGTCCATTTGTCAAAAGCATGTCTAAAAGTAATTGAACACTGGATGTACAGTAAAGGTTTAGTAGAGCTCTGCCCAGATTATAGACATTCATAGATCCTCAAGGTACACAAAATACTCTCTAGATCAGGATTTTAGTCTGATAAAATCACACAAGGATTATGGCGTCAAAATACACAAAGAATTAAAATGCAATGTACAGCAACTTTTTTTAACCTTGATTTTGTTAAGAGGGCCTAAAAATGGATTTGGATAGTCCATTCCTTCCCTAGGAAGCTGGCAGGAACATCCATGGTGGTAGGAACAGCCATGGCAGGAACAGCCATGGTGGTAGCTGTCTGACCTGTAGAATATTTGCAGTGGCTGGTGATGAGGTGGTGTTGTTTTAAGGCCCCCAAAAAGTATCATATCGCTTGATTTTATAGCTTTCTTTTTTTGCTGTTTTCACTCTGTGGAGACAGGGCTAAATACAGACAGAGGTTCTAACTCTGCCACACTGATATGTATTAAAAGGCCTGTGGGCAATTTGGCCTAGGAGGAATTATTACTACACAGTATTAGTATTTACATTTCACCGCCATGGTATGCAGTGCTCAGTGATTTACAAAATCCATAGTCATGTCACTAACATATTATATATATATATATATATACTATATATGTACATACAATTTCCTTATTAGAAGCCTCTAATAGGAAAGACGAGGTTGTACAATGATAGTGCACATCGTGGCCAAATTGTGAAATCTTTTAGCTTTACATTCCAAACCATACAACCATTTAACTTGTACATTACTATCACTTAAGTGCAGAAAATACTATGTGAATCCCCCTCCACACACACCACCACCGTGAATGGAAACTAGCATCATGTCAGTTTTAAAAAGTTCAATATCCCATGACGTTTTAATGGAAGACACGGTGCATATGCATAATTCATGCATACAGCTATACATTAAAATCCACAAGCAGCATAAAGGTAATCATAATGTAAAAAAAAAGTCTCCTAATATCATTTATCGACTTTCATAATTGACCATGTTCAGCTTTGATTAGTACAAGTCGCTAGACATAAATTTGCCAAACATTAAACATTCACAACCTCTCGTTAAACGGCTGGCACGTGCTTTAAGCCCTGCCAAAAACCGTAAGCCATTCACAAACACTTTCACATAACTCCTTCAATCCAAGAACGTAGAGTCCTCCCTTAACCCCTTCGCCGCCTGCTCACCTGCAAGCAGTTAAACTCTCACAACTCTAATATTCATGACGTTTCTGGTGAGAAAAAAGCCTGAGATGTAGCGGAAGCCTTTCGAGAACATTACGACTGCAGATGACTCTTATCTGGTCGCTTTTCATGCAATATAAAGCAGAACAAGCTTGTACTTTCCTTCTGAAGAATAAATAATTGAAGAGGAGGCATCAATAATTACTGCATGGGAGATACATAAAATCTATTTTTATATCACTAAATAATCCGAAGAACTAATACAATGGAGCAGAGTTGGAGACCTGAACATTTGCATGTTACAATACAGCAAGCATCCACCTCCACTTTTTAGGAAAGCCATTGAAAACCTTAAATGCTGTTTATATGTTCAGACCTGAGCATTTGTAGCCAGGTCTGCATTGATCTCATTCAGAGTTCTTACAGATTCTACAAAACCTGCACTTTCTACCCAAGTGCCAGTGACACCAGCTTTTACTGAAGCCCTATTACTCTTAAAAGAGCAATTTAGTTGCTTGCACAGCTATTAGGATCAGGATCAGCCAAGCTTTGAGCTGTCAGGACAACCGCCTCTTGTCTGTTTTGGACCAAGCCTGACAATATTTTCATTCTATTCTCCTTGCTGGACACAATCATTACAGTTTTTATATTTGTCAATCAATCTCTTGGAGAAAACAAAAGCAGGATATTCTCCTGAACATAAGCAAAGTGGAGATACAGAGAGAGAGGGAGTGGGGAAATGTGCATTTGCCTGCGTGAACTAGCAGCACAGTGCTCTCAGCATCCTTGCTCTGTATGTTGATGAAGCAGGAGGATTGAAGAAATGTGCTTTCTCCTCAGGGCTACATCTCTGAGATATTGCTTCTACATTCAGCTATGGCAAAGCCACTGTGTGCTCTGATTCTTCAGTGATTAATGACTTCTTGCTGAGAAAGAAAGAGGGGGGAAAATAAAGGAATACTGTGGAGTCAAAGGAGATGTTAGCAATGGTGTGAAATGATCATCCGGACATGTTATCTTCATTGAGACGCAGGAATATCACCCCTGAACTTATACTCCTCTTTACGCTGCTCTTTCATGGTGGATCTCTAAGCAAGGTTAGCAGGACCAAAGGCAAAAACTGGAAAGGAGGTAAGTGAGCAAACTTTCCTTCTACCAGTCCTAGTTCCAATGTCCTGCTCATGCCCAATCCAGGCACCTCTGGAGTTCTAGAACTTTTTAAAGTGGTTGACCGGTCTCTTGACATTTTTGGCTAAACTCTGAACTAGACCGATCTTGAAAGTTCACAAGGGCATTCGACGTGTAAACTCGCTGTTTGTGTACTAGGTCCCTTGTTTAATGGCATTGGGGAGATTGAGGCCCACCGCATGATTGAGTCACACCATGTTGCTTAGTCAGATGCCCTTTAAATCTTAAAAAACAAAAGTTGGCTCTGAATTGGTACTCCTTTTTTTTTCTCAAAATCCTATGTATTGTCATTTAGAAAGCTGTGAATTGCGAATGCCAACAGCAAGATTAATATTCCGCCGCTGATGTGATTATAGAGGTAAATTAGATTGACCTTATTAAAAGAATTGCTTATAGAGAAGGGGATGGCAAACGCTTTGTAATATTAGGATCACAGTCAGCTTAAGTTTGGCTTAAATGAAAAGAAGCTGAAAGATGACATTAGATGGCTAGCGAATGGCAGATCACGAAGTTTTGCTTGTCTGGCTTAACCCATTGCGGTACCATTGCCATAGTTTTCAACCATGCAGGATGTGCAATGAAATTTACATGCCTATAGATAACTTTTTGTTTTAGATATATCGGTTTAGTTAATGTATCTGCTTTATGGTGCGATTCCTGTTTTTTAATATTACACTTGGGTATCAATGTCTATTCCCAGCATTTTAACCTTTTAAAAGGGTTAGGAAAGAACCCACGGGCAAAAGGTAGCTATGTAAAATAGTGATGTTTTTCTACCAGTTGGTTAGTCCTTGGATTGATGTTAAAAGGTAATAATTTGTTTTTTCTGGGGCCATTTTGAATAATCATCAGCAATGTCAATTAACAGAATAGAATTATGGAGATCTAGACTTATTTCTATAAAGTCAAATGCTCATAAAGAGGTGTTAAATATGCACATTTCTTCCATTAACCATTCACCAATGGCAGCATGATTTTAAAAAGCTTGTAAGATATTACTACATTGATACATTCTGTTTTACAAAAGTGTGATCTTACATCCCAAGTGACAGGTTCACTTTAAGAAGCATATTACAAATGCAGAAAGAAGAATTTTCTAATTGAGTTTTGTAAATATGCCTTGATGGAATGAATGCCCTGCTGTTTTGTGAGACACAAGTGCTAGCTCAGGTTCACCTTTTTATTAGTAAAGTATCCACTAAAACAATATTATAATGTTGGCAGCTATTCGATCATTGGCATCTACTGGGGTTAAAGGAGAATTGGATTTACCTCCAATGCCCAAGTGGAAACCTTTATTGTACAATAGAATCACTGACTGTGTGTTTTCTTTATCATTTTCCTGCAGATAATCAAAGTCATTTGGTAGTAATGTCCCTTTGTCAGCAAGAGGCATTTTAATCACAGTTGTTATCGTGGTGTGAGCTGTTTTCTTCTTCCCACTGCTCTGTGTTGTGATATGAGGTTAACGAGAAGCATCGACATTAAAAAAGAGAAGTTTAAATAATTTATAGTAACATCCCAGCGGCAGCAGCAGCCACTCAGCTCATCCTTGCTGGGTTTCTTTTGTTGCATTAGGGCTCTGCAAATCTTTTACCTACAGTCCTTCCATGGAAAACTTCCAAGAGCCACTTATCCTGTGCTGCTAGGGCAAGGGGATAATAAGTGCAATAAAATGTTAGACCTAAGAATGGCTTGATAGGCTGGAAACTTCTACTTTTACAGCAGTACATAAACAAATGAACATCTTACGTGTAAAGCTCTACAAGGTTTATGTGTGCTTTATATTTTGGTTTAAATGCCTGCCTAAACTGCGATGGTATTGTTTGATGTGATGTGTTATTTGTTTGGTGTAGAGCTGCGAGGAGTCCTGGCAATAATATTAAAGGAGGACCTGTTGCTCATAGATAATGGAGTCATTTGTACTACAGGCAACATAAAACTTTGTAGTAGCTGTACAAACTTATATTTATTAAAAGGACCTCTAAATCATAAAAATGTTACATTACAGTTGCAGCAAGAATATAAGGATGACTATAGTAGTCCTTGCAGCTGCTATGGGGCCCAAGGGCAAGGTGTTTAGCCAAATCGTTGTAGTTGTATCTTTGAACCTTTCTTATCATTCTCTTCCTCCAGGGCCATTTTTCCACCATTGGCTACCATGGAATGCACTACCATGTGAGGTCTATTATTGTTAATGGGCTGCACAGGGTAATGCATTAAAAAGATGGGTGCAAATATTTTTGGTTTACAGGCACACTGCAATGTTTGTTGTAGCACCATGCATTTTGGTGAATGGAATCGCAGTACACTAATGAAGGTTACACATATTCCAAGTAGTGAACTCTTACACAAGTGTGAGAAGGGCCTGCAGTGCAGTGCTCTTTTATAGTGGTAGCTAACTGTTTGGCATTCCTGCCTTGTAATACACTGGTCCAAGCTTTGAATCCCAGACAGTCTGCTATCTCTATGTGTTGGGTTTGTATGTTTTTCCCATGTTTGCATGTGGGTTTCCTCTAAAGAACATACATCTTGAGTCCCACAAGAGAAAAGTGCTATACAAATGTTGTCATTGTTTCTGAAAAAGTCTTTCACTTTCTATCCAACTCTACTGTTCTGTCCAGGGCAGCCCCTCACAGTCTTTAAGACCCCTTTATTATTTAAGTAGCAATCTCTCTTTAAAGATACCTAGAGATGTTAAAGCTGCCATATCAAGCATGATCCAGAGGGTGGATTGGAAATGTTTCTGCTACCACTGTGAAAACATTAATCACATCAAAATAATATATAAACATGATAGCATGATATAGATAGATAGGAAAAAATGGCAGCCATTCACTTTCACACTATGGAAACTTTGGCTAGAAGGTGTTCGGACCGCCTATACAGAGATATTTCCAATAAAGGGCTAACTTTGTTAGCTAACTGTATTTAGCTAACCTAAGTCTTTTCAGGACAGCTCATGTCATTAACATTAGGGCTGTATCTCCAAAAACAGTTATAATAGCACCGGGATCTTGATGCAAGTGGTTACAGGATTGGAGGTGTTCGGCACCAATTTTGGTGGCAGGTGCATTATGGATCTATTGAAGTTGTTTTATTCAGTTTAGAACATCCACTGCCGACTTACTTCTAAGAACACTAGTTGCCTGTCTGCCTCTGATCCTATTAGTTTCTGAGTCAATAAACAGAATTCAGATTAGAAAGTCAGAGTGAAGTCAGAACTCCTAATTAGCATACTTGTTCCATGTCAGTGCCTTAGAAATGAATGGATCAGCATAACATCCAGACAGCTAGCATTTTAAGAAGTTAGAGGTCATTAATGACAGCCTCCAAATTCTCACAAAACAGATTTTTACGTTTAGGGCTACGTTAAAGTGTGTGTGAATGATGTTTAAAGTATAGTATAAAGATTTAAAGTGTGTGTAAATTCACCTTTATTCTATTTGGACTTACTGGTTGAGAATAATTACACCAAGCAGCTCATCCACATACTGCAACTTTCTAATTAATAAAAAAAATATTTTTCCCTATCCATTCACATTATTTATTTCTGTCTTCTGCTCCTCATGGTCTGATATGTGAGTAGAGCTAAGCAGCAGCCGGCACTTCTTTCTCTTTGCATAAATGCTATTCAGGCTTTTTTTTTGCATAAAAATTGTCTAGGGCTTCTATTTCTTTGTATAAACTTTATCATCTGTTTTTTTTTTGACTAGACTGGTGGCAATACTGCAGACAGAAGATCAGCCTTGCAGAGTGTTGCCTCCAGCAAGTCCAAACTACTGGTTGACCATAAGTTTTCCCTTTACTGTGAAGCTTTTAAATAAATCATATAGCACAGACAATAACACTGTTTTCATATAGAGCCTTTCATACAAAAATAACTTTTATGAATCAAATTACTTATAAAGTTATTATCACAGTAGCTCTTTAGGGGTAAGTATTATGAGGAGGTCAGTTTAAAGTTGGGATAAAGGAAGAAGGGGTGTTAGAATCCATCAAGTAGGGGAAAGTAACAGATGAAGACTATTATTACCTAAATATATATTCATCATTAAAAGCTGCCCACTGAAAACTTTTATTAGGTTCTCAGCACACAAAAACAGTGAAGCCATATGATGACTGATGTCCACAAAACATTCTTACAAGGTTCAATGCAAAGGTCTTGCTTGCAATTTGTTTATATCCTTTCATAAATACCACTCCCTGATTTCAGCGGGTCTAACTAAAATTTTGTTGATGACAATGCCAGGATTCATTAGGCCTAAATTGTGAAAGAGTGATTGAAGGAATGCTAGACAGCAATATTTTCACACATGGAGTGGTCACCATTGGCCAGACCTTAATCCCAATAAGAATCTTTAGGATATGCTGGACAAGACACCTGCCTGACTCTCCCACCATCAATACAAGATCTTGGTGAAACATTAGCTCAACTCTGGATGGAAATAAACGTTGTGACATTAAATATGCTTTTGAAAACGACACTACGCGACATTGCATGCTGTAATTACCGTTAAACGTGGTCCAATGATGTAAAAGTGACTTTTTGGCCAGGCAGTGGTTATATCAGTGTGAACACACCTTGTCAAATCAAATGTTTTATTTATTTTTCAACAACTTTTGCAGGTAACAATCATAATTATGGCATATTTCTGTACATTTCAATATAAATATTTTTTTATTTTTGTGACATGAATATGAAATACATGTTTTGGAAATAGTTTAGGTTCTTCCTTACATACCCTATTAAAGAAAGCAAAGATACTCAACATTTTCTATAGACATCCACCCATGTACACTTGTTCTCACATTTCCTTCTAGTATTTGCTAATATTTGTATTTGGCAAATAATTAGTCATTGTAAAATATTTTTTATCCATTTATCTATTTATTCATTTGGAAAACCAAAAAAACATGTGTAACATTGAAAGAAGTGGTCAAACTTGGTTCTTATGGTGCTATAATTATATTATAATACTTTATTAATGGCCATGAAATTCCAACATGCTTATTCAAGTGTGATGGTTAGGAGTCCACACACTATTTTGGTTTATTGTTATTAATGTATTTGCTTTCCAAACCCAAATTGTAAATATGGATATATTTGCCCTATTTTAAGTCAATGCAATGATGTGATCAGGTTAACTTAAAGCAACCAGATTTTTGTCTCCTGTATTTAAAGATAATTTCTTGTTAAAGGTTACTCTAACTACTTAATATTTGTTGAAATTATCAGTCCTACCAGCTCTTAAAAGTGATGTTTAATGACTTCTCTGAGGACAACACTAACTGACAATCCAGGTATTGACTTTAATAGTAAATGACTTCAACATTCCACTTATCATAACATGAGAAAGTATGAATACTGATTTAAAGATCACTAGGGATGAGCAAACGAGAATATTACATTCAATCTCAAATTGTAAGTGAGAACGGCCTTCTGATTTGCAGAGAAGTCGAGCTCCCGCCGAACAGGAGGATTTCAAGGGCTGCATCGTGCAGCCCTGGAAATCCTCTGTGATCCCCAGGCACTAGAAGTTTATTAACAACTTATTAACAAGTTTATTAACTTCTAGTGCCCCAGGGATCGCACACTCTTCTCAATGAATGCAGCCACAGCTGCAATCATTGAGAAGATGCCCAGCACAGGAGAACCTCCTGACATTGTAATATAAGTATCTCTTACAAAGGGTACCTTTGTATCTGTAACAAATGTATAATTTGTAACAGATACTTATATTAGAATGTCAGGAGGTTGCTGTGGATGCATGGATGCATTGATGCATTGTGGATGCATGGATGCATGCATGAATGCTGTGGATGCATTCATTGAGAAGAGTGTGCGATCCCCGGGGCACTAGAGGTTAATTACCCTCTAGTGCCCAATGGTTTGCCCCAATAGGAGGATTTCTAGGGCTGCATCATGCAGCCCTGGAAATCCTCTGCAATCCCTGGGCTCTAGAGTTTAATTAACCTCTAGTGCCAGGGGATCCCAAACAATAGGATTCCCAAGCCTGAATGCAGCTCTGGGAATCCACCTGTTTTAATTTCCTCTTCCGGTGGTTTTGCAAAATCACCGAACCATTGGAAGTTCGAGGAAATTTTTGCGAGAATGCCTGGCATTCTCGCTCATCCCCATCGGTCACTTTATTAAAGATTGCTATCAGATTCTCACTTGTTCATAAATGCAGCAGATCAGTTTATGCTTCATGAGTAGAGGTGAGTGACATGGTTCTACATAATGTGAAATGCAGAGGGTCCGTGTAAAGTCTGTTGAAATTTCGTAATATGGACAATGCCACTCAAAATGATTGACACCTAAACATTTTTTCCCCGATACTTTTCCCGTTGAAAAAAATAGAATTGCAAAACACACGTGTTAACATGTATTATTTTTTGTGTACAATGGGCTTAATATTAAACTTTAATTCAAATGTTCAACTCATGTTGGTACGCAAAATGGTGCATCGGTGTGCGTTATGACGCATTTCTTAACACATGCATTGATCATGATAGCATGACAGATCCCCTGTGCTCCTGTAACAGCACAAGGCAGGTCTCACATTTAGCCATACCATTTGGAATTACTATTGCAGAGCAGGGGTTCTGTCATTTAGGGGTCAAATTGAAAATGAAGGGGAACCCAGCACCACCTTCAACATTAAAGGGGAATAAACTTCCCTCTGCGTGATGTCATAATGCCAGAACCTACCCTTTCACCTATTGCAGGCCTATGCCCAGAGACACAACCTGCCCACTGCCCTGTACCTGCAATCCGTACGGGAGACGTGGCCTGCAGCTCTGGACGGTTCGCTCCCCCAAACTGTCCTTCTCCCAACCCCGATGGGGGGTGCGCCGGCTCTCGTAGACCACCTGTCATACAGCCGCTAGCGGGCTGTGGACCGGGAGTTTGGGACCTCTGGTCTAAAGTAGCTGTTAACTTCCATGGAAGAATTGAATACTGTCCAGCTCTGCCCAGGTCAAGGGCAGAAGAGAGAAGCATATATAAAGTCTTTTTAATATAACATAAAGGTAAAGTGGTAAAGAATATTTTTGCAGCTATTTCAACTTCATTTTTTAATTTTATTTGATTTCTGAAAGCCAGGACTGCATTTTATTCCCTACATACATGTGATATTGCTAATGAAAGTTAGCTTTCTGCATTAATGATATATAGAAATACCTATCCCTGCTTTTATTATTACTTTGTCTGCTGTACATTAGGTTCAATAGGACAAAAAAGATCAAGGTGTCTGTCTTCTATATGGGGACAGTTTCGATAGAAATACAGCTTTAATCTCATAGAAGTGGTAAAAAGGTCTTACTCAATTCCAGCTGTATTAGTTTGATATCAAAAAGGCTTAAAGATAAATTGTCTCTCTGTAAATATGATTCTCCGAATTGCTGCCAGAGATTCTATGGTCCTGTGGACCTTTTATGATTTCTTTTTAAATTACATTTTTTAAATTTCTTTGTTGCCTGAAACTAAATGTTATATGAATTAAAGTAAAGTTCCAAATAGTCAGTACTACAATTGTAATTGCAACTGCAATTTACATTGATTAAGTGTAGTGTAGTTGAAAAGGTTCTCCTTTTTTCTTCTTCCTATACAATATACGTATACAATACTTTGTCTTCAAGAGCAACAGATGGCTTTTCAACAGTGATCAAGATTACAACTGAACCCCAGCCTCATTATTAACCTTAAACAGTTTTGCAGGTTCTTCTCCTGTACTAAAATTGTTTATATTGATTCCACTGCACACTGTGAGCTTTCTCAATGTGCATCAGAAGCTGCACGAAGTCCAAATATGCTTTTCCTATTTCTCGGCTGGAGGACCTCTAGCATTAACTCCCCAGCATTTCCCTGGCCTAACTATCCCTGTCCCAATCTTTAGATAAGGCGGAGGCTCAGCAATACATACAGTGTAATCCTAGACGGTCTGCAGACATAAGCAGTCTACTTAAAAATTCCCACTGCTACAGATTGACATCCCTAGTAAAATGGATCCCAGTTCAGCTTATAGGTTGAAAAAGAAAATCTGAATTCTTTGGAGTTTATTTCCTAAAGAAATATAAAGTGTTCATACAGAAATATGAATGCCCTATGGCCTAGTGAATACTATGATGCTGCATTCGTCCAATCGGATGTAAGCATTTTTTTGTATTGCATCGGATTGGTTATTCAAAGTGAAAACAGGCTAATTTCTAAATTAAGTGAACATTTAGTTTGCCAAATATACAGTTACTTTGCTTTGGAAAATTGTCCTAGATAGTGTGAGGGCCAAACAACTAGCATTAAAACATTTTCTATTGCTACTGGATAGCTTTACATGTAAATGTGGAGAAATGTACAAATATTAGTATGCGAAAAAAAAGAAATTTAACGGCCTTCATCATCACAGGTCTTAACCCTATAACAGAATAAAACATTTTATTGTTTTTCTCTTTATGTTGCAATGTATTAGACAGAGACCTCTCCAAATAAAACAATATTCCACTGATATGTGACAGCGCATGATTGACTCTTATTGCTGATGGTATCTTCCTTTATGTACGTGTTCTAAAAGCCCCATATGCTCTCTAATAGAAAAATGGTACTAATGCAGAAATCGCCAGCTTTCCTTGTCAGAGGGCAACTGAAATGGGGTGTCTGCTCATCTGCTTTGAAACATATTGTCACAATTATTTATATTCACAACATATTTTGTTTTGCAATGATGCAATTTGTTTTTATTTCTGTATATTTCACTAAAGAGTAAAAAATGAAATTCTATATCAATTGTTCAGCTTTGGTATCTGATACACTGTATTATCTCCCTAAAAGAAAATCTATAGATGTTTTCATTTCCATCATCAAAAAAAGGAAATGTGTATTCTGCAAATCATTCCATATAACTTCTTCCATATACCTTATTGTGTATCAAGAATGGTGGGTTTATATTATAGCTCCCAAATGCCCATCTTTTTGAACAAATCCTTTCCTCCTTTGTTCCCCAGTTGTCCCTCCTTGTGGTATAACGGTTACCTTGTCCTTGGATCCATAGCATAGAGTAAAACAATGATGTATCTGTCAAATACCTTGTCTGTAATTCACTGACCAAGAACTATTGTATCATTAAGCCTTAGTGGGTCTGAAGCACCTTGTGAAGGCTTAGGCATACAATAGATCTTGCCCAGTGAATTATGGACAACCCTAGGGGATCTAATGGATCTAATCCTTAGTGGATCTATTCTTTATTTGTAGTGGATCTATTGTTTATCCTTAGTGGATTTAATCTTGACCTGGATTCTTTGAACTATTCTGCAACGTTTTGGAAACCCCATCTGTGGGATCAAGCAATGTATTGTCTCCTCCTGGCTGTCCCCCTTGACTTGTATTACCGTTGCTAGAATTAGGAGCCTCTTTGGGAACTTGAATATTATGTGTCACTACATTTTACTGAAGAAGAAAACAGTGTGTCTCACACAACGCATTGGAACTTTGTAACGACATACTTTTGATATAAAATTCCATTCACAATATTGTGATGTGGTCAACATATTTTTTTTATGATATAAAAAAGTTGCTGCCACTTTATTGCTTTTTGTTTCATTGAAAAAATAATTTTATAGTAGATTTTTGGATGTCTAAAAATTCACATATTTTTTCTTTGCTTTTTCATTTTTCTTTTCTTTGGGCACCTGGCATTTTTAGTTAACTGGTTAAGTGGTCTTTGTAAAAAAAACTTAGACTTTGTTCATTTCCCATAAAGGAGGGCGTTCCACAATTATCTATTAACAGACTTTAAAGAACAAATATAAGTACAGTGTACTTGAAGTGACTATATTTTGTGGTATTGTGGTATTTGTGATAAAGAAAACTTTATCTTTGACAATATTGTTTATGCTTTTTTCATATTTTTGCTGTTCTGTTAAGAGATGTGCAGACTCCCCATTAGAGTAAGCCCTAATGATTTAGTTTAATTATTCTTGTCCATGTGAAATAAGTAAACATGGCTGTACCACATACCATTATCATTTCAAATGATCCTCTACCATATATTGTACATAAGCATAATGATATGAATACATGCACATCATACTAATCGCTATTGCATCTAAAAAGTATGTTTTCACTTCACTTCACTTCACTTCACAGATGCAGCTACTGTATGTGGAGATAATAGGTTATTACAGTGTCATTATTATAGAACCAGTAATTTTATTGCATAGATACTCCTGCAATTCAGTTCTTTATCACCGTATTCTTTTTATCCCTTCCCCATTATACCTTTTTAATTATATCAGTTGTAGTGCTGTGAGAACATATAATAATGGGATTCTTGCCAGATCCCCTGGTTGTAATCCCATTATTGAATTAGTGTGACCAAGTGCAAAGCACTTTACCTTCCTTTATTTATGCTGAGCTTAAAGTTTCTACACAGGGCAATACTAAACTAGTTTATTTCTAAGTACATAATGAACTAATGTTTCAAAAAAATATATATCTGTGTTAAATAATATTTGAAGTTAAAAATGCCCAGATACAATCTCCTAAATATTTTAAAGCTATAGCCATTTCTTTGAAAAAAACAATTGTTGCCCACATGTCACTAACAACTAAGTATGTGTGTATACATCAGAATTTGTGCATTTGTTTTTCTGTTGTGTTGAATGACAAATTATTTTTTCAACATTATTTGGATTATTAAGTTTTTCTAAAAAGATTTAATTACAATTAGTTCATATATTTTTCTAACTGAATCCAAGACAAAAATGTGTACATTTTGGGTAAAAGTTAGGTGAATCTGGTGAAAAACATTTATAAATAGACCCCAAATCATTCTTGAACTATATGACTCCTTTCAGTTTGCTTGAAATTGGTCTTTAGGTTAGTTAAATATTCCTAACCGTATAAAAAGTTCCAACACCAAAGCCTTTTATTTTAGGGCAATAAAGAGTATCTAAACCGTTTTTAATGTTTTCAATACAGAGTGAAATAGCTAGAACCACAGTCGGAGCCCCATCAGGAAATATGAGGATATCTCTAAAATGGAGGCATCCTTATTAAAGATGTCTAATTGAAGTATCTGTCTCCCTTGGAAAAATTTCACCTAAATGAGATTAGAGGTTTCCCATCACCTTCTGCCCCATGTGACAGTGGTAAGAAGAGTGGATCTCATTAAAATGAATACACATATCAATAAAATGGACAGGGATTAGAAATAAACTCGTTGGTGGGTGGTGAACTTCTTCCATAATCAGACAATTGTGGCACATACTTACCTAATTACAGTTTACTCTAGAGCAGAAACAAAATGCCACCAGAAACCAGGGAGTTGGCTATTTGAGAGAGACATTGCACAGTGTACCTTGGTGATCCATTGTCTTGAATACCTCTGAAGAAACCCTTATAATACAAGATCCCAATAGTAATTTCCTCTAAACACATTTTTAAGGTATGCCATATCTCCAATAGGTTCCTACCATGTTGTTTTACCCAACTGCAGCCCTATTCATGACCTTACAACCCACAAAATGAGATCATACCAAAAATATAACAAAGCCCCAACACAACCCTATTAACCACCTAGCCGTTAAGCCCGACCTTCGTACCGGCAAAAAAAAATGGCTAGGATGGTTAAGCCTGTATTTTTGTCACATCCTTACCTCCATGGTCCCGCTGTGCACATCCAGCGTCATTTTCCTATTCCAGCGTCGTTTTCCTATTCCAGCGTCATCCTCCGTCCATCGTCGTCCGTCGATCTCCCTCTCCAGCGTCGGGTGCCAGCGGGACCGGTAAGATGCTGGCCGGTATCTTGTGTTCCGCTGCCCGGCATCTTGTGTTCTGCCGCCCGGCCGGCGGAACACAAGATACCAGCCGGCATCTTACCTGGTCCCACTGATCGTCCACGTCCTTCTTCGTCCAGCGCCGGTAGATCTCTGAAACGAGAAGCCGTCCGGCGGAGAAAAAAAAAAACGGACGGCTCCTCCCTGCGTGCGTGATGACGTTGGCGCGTGTGCGGGAAATTCAAATAGAAACTCATTCATTCATTTTGTATTGGATTCAATACAAACTCCTGTATTCAATCCAATACAAAATAATTCAAATAAATACAAAGTTTGTAATTGGTAAATTCAAACTGTCATTTTGTATTGGATTGAATACAAACTCCTGTATCCAATCCAATACAAAAAATAAAAAAAAATAAAATAAAAGTAAATAACTTGGAAATTCAAATTTATATTTTGTATTTGATTGGATACAAACTTGCGTATCCAATCCAATACAAAAAATAAAAAAAAAATAAAATAAAAGTAAATAACTTGGAAATTCAAATTTATATTTTGTATTTGATTGGATACAAACTTGCGTATCCAATCCAATACAAAAAATAAAAAAAAATAAAATAAAAGTAAATAACTTGGAAATTCAAATTTATATTTTGTATTTGATTGGATACAAACTTGCGTATCCAATCCAATACAAAATAATAAAAAATTAATACAAAGTACATAACTGGTAAATTCAAACGCTCATTTTGTATTGGATTGAATACAAACTCCAGTATCCAATCCAATACATAAAAATAAAAAAAAAATAAAAGTAAATACATTTTTTATATTCATATTATCTACTAGAACCCCTGTTCGGACATATTTCTGTAAGTTACAGGTCTACAATTTAAAAAAAAAAATTTCATGAAAAACAGTGGATCACTTTTGGTACAGAAATCTAGACCTCAGTGTAACGCTCAGGTGGTTAAACTTTTCATCTCTTATCCCCAGCTATCAGGTACATCTCTTCTACTCCACCCTTTCACTCCCCTTTCACCCACTGCCTTCCATAATCCCTTCTTCTCCCTGTCATGTAGTTCTTTTATATATTTTCTTTCTATTTGCTTCATGCTTACCTTTACTGTTCATGAATGAATATTTCTTAGATATTTTATGATGAATTAAATGAAACTAACAGCACCGGACCACCCAACAATGCAAGCAGTACAACTCAGGACATTGAATACTGTACCTGTAGCCTGACTCTCCCCATACATTTCCTTTTATGTGGATTTATAGCAGGGTAGAAAGCAAGCAAGACAGGTTCCTTTGCCTAATACTGTAGAACCCCGGTTATCCAAAACTCAGATAACTGGAAAATTCAGATAACCGGCACCCGATAGATCCACTTTCTTGATTGCTCCCCTAGCGGAGCTGAAAATCAAAAAGAACCTGGTAGATTTGCAGTGTTAAGTCTCTGGTCTACCAACATAATGGGCTTGATTTATTGGAGTAATAAAATAATAATAATCCAGAATTGGCCATTCCCAGTGGGTGCCAGATACCTGAGGTTCTACTGTATTGGGATCAATGGACCGCCATTGAAGTTCATTGACTATGGAACAAAAAAACCCACTCAATATTTCCAAGGTTAAAAGAAAATTCAAAGGCAAATCCCTTAATTTAAAAATCTTCCTGGAAACCAGGAGTGGCTATGTATGTTAATATGTGGATCTTATGAACCGCATTGTCTTCTTTTATTTGCCTCAAAAGGCCAAAGTCCTTTCACACTTAGCAATTGTTGCTTTTTCAGCAGTTACAATCAGCCCCACACCAACTCTGCAATTAAATGATTAAGGATTAATCTTCAGCAGACCACACAGGACTTGAATGGGTCTTCACCATTGCCCTTTTCGTATTAACTTTCCTAGGAACTAATTATAAATTTTATGGGCTGACCTGTGAGCACAACATTTACACTACACTGGCTAAATACTAATGACTTGGCAATACGTCTTACAGCTCTCCTGGGAATATACAGTGCTTTCGTACATATAAATACATATGCTACGATCAAAGAATGCTCAATGACCTCCCAGTCATGCATTTAATGCCTGCGATTATTCTGTGTAGGTATTCTGGTGCCATCAAGCACGGTCATTTTTCAACCTTGCTTGTTGTAATCTGATAGCGTTTAGACATATTAAACTCCGCTAGGTGTGACTTTTCTCATACACAAGAATGAAATGCCATTTCTTCATTTTAAATATATCAATAGTATTGTCGTGTATGTTGTATATACACAATTTACAGCAAAAGTTTTCTTTTAATAAAATGGAAGAACTGATCATTCACTAATATGATGAATACCTAAATGATAGATACTCTTTTCATGAAATCATGTTGAACACCTCCAAACGCAGCTGAAAATCAAAAAGAACCTGGTAGATTTGCAGTGTTAAGTCTCTGGTCTACCAACATAATGGGCTTGATTTATTGGAGAAGATAGACACGTGTGGGAAAACCTAGAATGGACTTGGTCAATAATTAAAAATATTTACCAACTAAAACAAATTATTTTTATGGATTCCATTCTAGAAATACTGGATCTACCAGGTTCTCTCATGGTAATCTATCTTGTCCAGTCTTGGAAAGCTTTGATAAATCAAGCCTATGTCATTTATCAGTGGTGTACAATATCTTTCAGTACTATAAAAAAACAGAGGGGCAGGGCATGTGGCAGACTCATAAGGAATGCTGTCCAATTTGCCAAAGACTCTGCCATTTAATCCTTCTCCTATTAGAAATTACTTACATCTAATATTGAACATTGGCAGTTAAAAAAAACCTGTCTGTTAGGATTGATGATAATGTCATAATGGCATTGTGTGAGTGGAAGGCAGGTTTGGTGCTCTGTGTCCTTGACTGTAATTATGACTGATGAAAGCCCTGAGCTATAATGAGAAGAAGAGTCTAGCATAGAACATAGACATTAGGCTACATACACATAGTAGATAATTGACATCCAAGGTGAATGTTTACAATCATTTTTGGTGAAAATCTAGCATTTGTGCAGCGATTAACTGATTTTCTTTAGCGATGCGCCTTGGCATACCTCTAATGAATTGACAAGGGACAACCAAAGCAATATCCTATGGAGTATTTCATAGTGGGTTGCCTCACATTTGTCCACCCCTGCACTCTGTTCCTCACTACATTCAAAACAAATATGGCAAACTGAAGATTGGTAATTAAGGTCAGACTACCAAAAACATGGCAAGAAATGCAGATGTAAATTCCAATTCAAGCTTATACAAGTGCAAGCATGGATCTTTCATCAACTTGTAAAATGCATCTCTGACTGCTATACGGACCAGTTATCTTGTTAAAAAATCTCTGCTTCTAAAAAAAATGCTAACTGTAACCTTTCTATGGTGATATAGTGGCTTTGGTACTTTGCAAACTTCTTTTGATGCTGAAGTCATTCAGTAAACTAGGAATTTTCATGACTGTGGGGTCAAAAGCCTCCATTTGATTCTCATTAGAATGTATACCCTTCTTTTTGTTGTGTCTTTTGGGATTTTGAAATTGAAATTTGTACACTTCAGTTGCCAACCACTGTGTGATTATTTTAAGCAAGTCTTATTTTCCATCCAAATTGCGTTCTTCATATATTTTACAATAGAGAGAATTCAGCAAGAAGTTTGAGTCTTTTGGCAAACAAATGGAAGGACCTGGGGTGCCAATGACAAACAATACTGAGTTTCTGCAATTTGGAAGAAAAAAACAATCAGTCAAAGACTTAATATTTTGATTCTTATCCTCGGGACTAAAATATTGGGTCAATATAATAAAAAAACAACAAAACTCTACTCGTATAGGTAGGTCCAATGACTGTTTGTTAACTCAGCAAAGCTTATGGATCACTGACCATTTAATAATGCAAATGTATATAATGCAAATATAATGCAAAAAATAAAACTTCCCTGTGGAAATAGACATTTAAAAAATAATGAGCATATAATACCACTATATAACCCCTATACATCTGAGTTATCATCCCCATCCTTCAAGCCATATTCAGAGGAAATCTGTTGAAAAGTAATTAGTCTCTCTGGATAGTGCTTTGTAATGCAAGGGATACACACTGTCATATATAAAATATAAAACACATCAAGAATGACATATTTATTGGGTTTTCTAAGAAGAAATATGTTCATAAAGCTCAAAAGATTTGCTCCATATGATATTTTAATCCATTGATTTAAGGGGAAACAGCAATTTTTAATTATACTTTAATGAGACTGTGTGAGCGCTATTTTCACATGAGACAAAGTACATCTGCTTCAAATTTGTGTAATTTTTATGTTTTTCATTAATGTCAACCTTACCCAAAGGTAACAGTTCAGTCTTGCTTTTTGTTGTAGCACTGAATCTCATACTGGGATTCTATGTTTTTTGGGGACACCTGTAAAAAAAATGTCCATTAGATTTTTCCCTTCAAACCAAATGTCATAGCCATTACAAACTTATGATGGTACCCACTCTATTTCAGACAAATTCTTTAGATTGTAAATTAAAAAAATATTGGGTGAAAAAGAGCCAGGAGATACCTTCAAGATACCAACTACTACAAGAAAGTTGAAGAAAACCCCAGTGTGGTTACCCAATGCCAAGCTTCATCCAACATTTTGTTTTTATGGAATATTTTAGTACAACCCAAAGTGATATTTCAGTAATACTTTTAGTCTTTAGCAGGTTGAGACAAAGAAAGTACAAACCCATGTTATTAGGACATGTCTATGATAAGGAATAAAATTATCACATGCATATATACATGTTTTTTTAGACATCTTTATTTATTTATTTTGGTTTTTAGAAAAATACTCCCATGACTCCCCATACTTTTAAAAAAAAGCAACATTATTAACATTGAAATGCATCCAATGGTAGCAAGCTCATGTGGAGCCAAAATGTAGTATGATTTGGTATTTTTCTTTGTGCTTGGCATTTTCAGTGTTTACTGCATGTATGGAAACTTTTTTTTATTGAATAAAAAATGACTGTTTATTTTCAAAAATGTCCCTTTAAAATCCCTGCTTCTCAAACGGCTAGGTTTGTAGTATTGAATAAGGTTTAGCCTTTACCTTTGGGTGGCTATGCCTTTCATTTTGTTCTAAAGTAACATGATTTCTAGGGACATCTGGAATAAAGTAATGGTATACAGAAGTGTATCATGAATCATCTTCCCAGGCATGTTACTACTTTTGAGAAATAGGAAACTTATCACAATACAACATTTGGTTTATCCTGTTATCAAAAGATAGGTAAAACAGAGCCAGTTCTATGTGCAACACCTTATTTGTTCTCAATAATTCCTTCAAATCACTTATGCATGTTAGCCAACCCACTTGATCTTTATAAGTAACTGTCTGTCACGTTATTTTAATCTCAGGGCTCTAGGCTTTGGAAACACAGTTATTTATATAGTAACATATGCCACCTGTCACAAAAACCTGGCACAACATCAGTTCCTACCTGCCTTGGATTCCAGCCAGACCAATCAGGTAAGAAGGAATAAACTCAAACACCTGGTCGCTTGCAAGTCCACAACATAAAAAGTTTATTAACTGGAGTCTGCTCTATATAATACTTTCAGTAAAATTATTCGTTATTTTTATACTATATGTAATGTATAGCATACATCAATGTCAGCCAGTCATCAGTCAATAAAATTGGCTATATATATATATATATATATATATATATATATATTCTTTATGATTAATTTAAATTTACAGTGCATGAGTATTTAAACCATACCATTCATAACATTTATTCATGGGAATTGCAAGCACAGGCGTTGTTTTATTCTCTAAGCATAATATTATGCCCTTTTAAGTAGAACTATTAACTTATTCATCGCTTTGAAATCCTAAATTTAGATGAAGCACTGAGATAAAAGTCTTTTGCTCCCAAGAGTCTTTTCAATTAAAGGAATCAATACGTGCCCTACTTTTTCTGGGACAAATTTCAGTTTCTCTTCCTTCTTTTACCCTTAAAAATACTCTTGGTGCTTTTTCCAATATTGCGTTTAGCCACCTTTCTTTTATTTATAAGCACACATTTTTCTTCCAAAGCCACGGATGGGAGGAAAGAACTAGTGAGCATAAACCATTCCTGATTTAGGTTCTACTTTTTGACTGACTACAGAAAAATTCACCTGAGGGCTGAAAATGATTAGTTAATCACTTTCATCCATTACACATATGGATTGTTGCAGTTCTTTACTGCATTTCTGGAGCTCAGTCTAAAATGCGCACACAGTGAAAAATGTTTCTGTGCTTGGAATAAAACAAAACAAAGCAAACTGTCTAATAAATAATACCAGCAAAATATGAATAATTAAAAATATCAAAAACATAGAAAAAAACAACTAATTTAATATAGTTTATCCAATATAATATTACTGGTTCATTAAAGGCAAGACATAATTTTGTTAATATGTTTTTATTTTAGCAATAAAGCTGATAAATTATTTATAAATTAAAACAAAAAAAATTATATAATATTTATAATATGACAACCTTTGCAAACTCTTTGGCTTTAATTTTTAATAGCACCCCATGTTTTAGCCAGTTACTTGATGGACCGTGCTCCCATTGGTTGGTTGTCTTTAGAGACATTATTACCCCTAAGCCACCAACAAATGGGAATGGTGCCCATTGTGAACATTTAGCATTCAGTCCTTACCAGCTTTTCTATTGGCTAATAAAATAGCCAATGTTCACAAATGTGCCCATATGTCAGATGTGAGGGTAAATGGTAAACCCTAGCTACCAATGATCAAGTGTCACGCGTCGTATTTATAGCCATCCCAGTTTTGCCAGAATGTATCGGACCTTACTCACAAATATGCAGTTTGCATATCAAGTTTTTTTTTATATGCCACATTAATAATGTTTTTTTTATAATTAGTGCATTATTTAATCATGAAAATAATGATCCAGCATTAGAAACAGCTTTAGCACCCTTAATACACATAGCTAACACACTAACTTTTAAAATGGACTTGACTGAAAAAGTGAAGATTGGCTAAGTGTAACAAGGTGAAAGTATTTGGGAACATCCTAAAACTGGTAACTGTACCCAAGCACTACTCTGAAAATGCACGGTTTGTTTGAAAATCTTTCTAAAATTTCAGTGCACTTCCCAGGTAATGAGTGTGCCTTGACATTTATCTTCAGCCCCATAGTTTTTGATTTGCAGATTTGAGGGGAAGACCCCCACCTGCTGATGCTGGGCATGTGACATGTTACATGACATCGAGTAGTAGGAGAGGGACATTTTACTGCTATTTGGGAGCCTCACTGAGTACAGATTTGAATGGGAAGGAGGGGAAGGAGAATGTATATGAGAGTGTATGTGGATATATATGTGAAAGCATTATTGACGGCTGGCTTATTTTCAGAGTTTATTGCAAAAGGAAAAACGTGGGCAGCTTCCCAATTTTCTGGTGGTAGTTATAGGGTGTGGTATATCTGACATGGCTCTGACAAGGAGGCAAAGTTTTCTACCAAATGGACTCTTTCACACAAAGACGCAATTATTATTACTATAATTATTATTATTGTTAATGATAATAATATTGATAACAATATTATTAAACAGGATTATTTTAGCACCAACATATTACGCAGCCCCGTACATGAAATAGGGGTTGCAAATGACAGACAGTGACATGGGAGGAGAGTAGGATCCAATGAAGGCATGGTTATTCCTGGAAGGAGGAAAACATAGGTAAATTGGTCACACCCACCTGTCTGTTGTCACTGGCTTGCTTTTTTAAAGCAGTTGAGTTCCTCCTTAGATGGAAACGTGCAATGATTTTACAGATCAACCAGAAGAGTGAACATTTATGCCTTGCACTGAACCCCAGAACTTCTCAGGTCCCTTTACACATTGTACAGCTTATTAAAGTGTTGTACATGAATTGGGTTGTCCTGATTTTGCTTTCTTCTTTTTATATAGATTCTGCTAGTTACATTATTTTTTGACAAATTGTTGGTCCAGAGTACACTGATTTCACTTGCTTTACTTGCTGATTTTTGTTGCCTGAGCAGTGGTCATGGTATTTTAATAGCATAAGCCCTACAAAATAAACCGTTCAGTTACAGGTTCACAATGTTATACGTATCTAAGCGAAAAACATAAAAATGAAAAAGGCACTGTAGTTATTAGAGTCATCATGTAGGTATGTGAAGGATAAAGAATATTCTAAAAAACTATACACTCTTTATTCTAGTCTCAAATATTTATTTTTAAATAATGCTTATTTTTACATGGCAAAATTGTAGTAATTCATTGTAATGATACCTCTGTGTTTTACAATGAAAAGCACGTATTCTTCATAAAGTTTTCTGCACTACAAAACAAATTCAGTAAATATATAAATTGTATGTATATTTAGCTTCAAACTTTGAGAACTTTTTAAAAACTCTGTCTACTCAGAAAGGTACATTTTATGGCTTTCTGACCAGAAAACTGTCTGGTGCCAAGCTATGAGTCCAGACATGCTTTAAAACACATCTTTCGTATCCACACAAAATACATTTTTTAATATACCGGCCTGGTCAAACTGCTTGTCTGTAAAGGCCAGACAGTCTTGCACATGAGCTCCAGGGATATCTGTGCACCTTCTGATTTAGCAGGCCAAGCCAATACCTAAACCGTCCATCATGTTCCTCACACAAATCCTAAGCAATATTTGCAGTGCGGCAGAGCTTACTTCATGAGTTCACTGCTATATAATACAGTTTCTGTGATGGGATGTACGTAGCCAGAAACATCCTTTGGGTAGCTCGTAGGTGTCAAAGTAGCATTCACTTGAATATCAAGACGCAAGGATTCACAAAATTGGTGTCTAAATAATTATAGAGTCTCCACTGACCTGCTTATTTCCCATAAGGCATCCTGGTGCCATCACTTCTCCATATACAAGATTCAAAATCGACCATTCATGTGATCTAAACCAAAACATAAACCACCAGACCACTGTACTTTATTTGCTCCCGGGTCTATTTCTTTCTCTCAGGTACCCATTGTACCAGGACAGGGGTCAATATGAACAGTCTGACTGGATTTCTCTGAGATTGGACCAGATGGGTTACCCTTCTTCTCACTGGCACTAATGAACCTTGTGTGTCTCTTCAGAGTTGTCTTCTCTTAGAAAACTTTTGTGATGTAATATCCATTGTACACTAGGAACATCCCTCAAGATCTGCTGTTCTGGAGATGCTCTGATCTAGTTGTCCATCTACAATTTAGCCCATGTCAATCACACAGATCATTACATTTGCCAATTTAAGTGACTTTTCCTTTCTGTTTATTATATTCAATCAGTTGATACGTGCTATATATATCCCCCACCTACTAGATTGTAAGCTCTTCAGGGCAGGGTCCTCTCCTCCTCCTGTATCACCGTCTGTAATAGTCTGTCATTTGCAACCCCTATTTAATGTACAGCGCTGCGTAAAATGTTCGTGCTATATAAATCCTGTTTATTAATAATAATAATAATAATATTAATAATAATAATAATATATATATTATACTTGTTTATGAATGTGAAACTCCATATCACACTCTTGTTCCTGTGCTGAATTTAGGAGCCCTCATCACCTGTCATGTCAGCAGATCTTCATTTATTACTTTTATGAAAGGAGGATTGTGTAGGACACATGGGACGTCAGGGTACGTCTGTACTTCGATGTACACACTGCTTTTATGAAAGTCTGTGCTTACGTCTAATGTGTCTGCTAAGAGCAAATAATGGTCGGATTTAACGCTATCAGTGTTAATATTACAGATCTTAACACTCATGTAAGGAGACATTAATAGGATAGACGTTGAAGGTGTATATATTGATTTTACTTGAGAATTTACAAGAAAGAATGTGTGTTCCACTGGAATCTTCATTGCATATAGGGGACCTCATCATGAACACTTACGTTATATAGGAATATTGATGATAGTTATTGGTGTACTACTTCTTCTTTGCTGTCCCCCTCCCTCTTTTTAATTTTAGATTTTGTCTACTATAGTACTAGTCAGAGCTTCCCCTGCTCATAACCCCACTGCAAAGATTACCTACATAGAGGTCAAAAGAAGATAGTTAGTTCAATCACATAAAACAGTCTTCATTTGCATGCAGAGAACCCTAGGTAACAATCACATGTAATGCTAAACCTCTAATATTAAAAAGAATCCAATGAAATAAAGGGACTGGTCATGGACATTAATATTGGAGAGGAAATGGCTAGATGTTCATCAGCCAGGAAAAAAGGCGGTGGGGGGGTCTCCTTGTTACTCACTGTACTCACTGCAACATTTAATGCACATAGTAATGCAATAGTAGGTATATTGCAGTGTACTGTTAAATCATTGTAAGCAATTTCTGTACAAGAGGAGCAAAAGGAGGTAAGTCTGAAATTCAGCTTTAAAGCAAGCATTCATTAACCTATGTAGATATATAGCACCATGGAGTAATTCTTCCCTAAAGGCCAGAAGAAAGACATTGAAGTCAGGCTGAAATCTATTTCTTAACAGCTTACACCAGGTGCTCTTGGTTTTCATTGCTAGGATGAGAAATCTCTCCAGCCAGGGAAAGCAAGGGTGGGTTAAAGGCCATTTCAATGCATCTGCTGGTATATTGTTGAACAGTACTTGCAGCTATGGAGGTCAGTGAGGGATTGTTGTAAATCTCATGACTTGTTTGTAAGGAATATTTAAATATGTAAATAATCATGAGCAGGGGTGTAGTCATAATAAAGAGGGGGCACTGTAATAGTGATGCGCGGGGAGCGAGGAAGCGCGGGGATAAAACTTGACCTGAGTTGACCCTAGGCAACTTTCAAGTAAGAAAAAAATGTGTTTTTACAATCACTTTGAAGGCTTGGTTGCTGATATCATTCTCCTTTACATGGATCCAGTATAGTATGAGAATGGTCACCATTGCAAGTAGATTCTCCCCAGAAGGTACACATAATGCAATACAACCTCACAAAGAGTCTAGCACTTCATTAGTCAGTCCAATTAGGAAAAAATGTCACAAAAGACCAAATAAGCCAAATACTGTTACCAATACTATACCAAAGTCCCATTCAAACAACCAGAAAATCTGGGTTCACCCAGATATTCTCAGATTACACTGTTGGCAGAACACAGGAGGCAATATCCCAGAATGTAAATCTTGCATGCACATGGGATTTATATCGAGGTTTTATTTTAGGTGCAGCCTTTTAACAAATGTTTACTTCTAGTGATCTGAATAATATAGAATGCCTGGATCCTGGTTTTGTATAGCTTCTGATACCGTCTCCCTCTTTACCATTGTGCTGAGCTCAGCTCAGATAGCTCTACTTGTTAAATAGGACATTGCCTGTCCTAGATGAAACAGATTACATGCAGCCTATTTTATGAATGTTACGGTGCTCTAATAAATGATTGCAAGATAAACATACGTTCCCTTCAACTTGTTATTATTCATTTATACAAGACAGGACTTATTTCTAAATGATTTCCAGTGCAGAAAAGATAACAGCCTCAAAGACACATTTTCTGGGTGGAAGATGACATGACAGACATTCATGACAGCAGCTGCAAATAGCTAACTTAGCGTGATATCATTGTAGTACTGGTAATGCATACAGACAAAACTTGATCAGCGTATTGGTTTCCTGTTATATAAAATGTAACTGAATTGGTCAGATGAGGATTTAATAATCATCTTGTTATCTCAGTTTTGGATAGGTGATGTTAAGTGGGAAGTCTGGATTTTGGTATTTTAGTCTAGGGTAGAGTAATGCGAGTCTTGACATGCAAAGGTATTTGTTCATAAAGTTTGGTAATCTTATGATAATAATATACTCCAAACTCATCTAAGAAAATCTTACGATGGGCTTTCATTAAAACCTGCTAATGTAAATGGTGTGGAACACCCAAATTGGCTGGTACCACCCCCTAACAACCACCAAGCAGTGGGATTTTTTTACATTACAAATCTGGCTCCCATTAAGGCTACTAGCACATGGCAGGCATTGTTCCCATTGGCGATAGTTCAACAGAGAAACCACCTTTCATAAAGTGCTTGGAAATGCAAACAATAGTTGTTCCAATGGCAAGCGCTTGCTTGAGGTTTATGGAATAGGGGTATGCCTGATCTTATTGGGAGCAGCCCTCTGCATAACTACCACCACCCATACCAATGAGGACAGTTTCTATTAATGAAGGAACTTGAAACAGATTGGGGATCCAGTGACTTTAATTCACAGAGTTCTTCATCTTCTTTCACTGATAACAGGTTTTGCCAGTTATTTATCACAACAGGGTCACCTTAAATAAACCAGAAACTTTTTTGCAGTATTATAATGTGTCATGCTCTCAGTTTAATCCTGGCTGGGAATATTAGCTGACCAAACAAATGTCCTGAGAAGTTTGTATTTTCCTTTTTTTAATCTTAATATAAATGTTGAATTAGCATAACTCCTGAAGTATCAGGCACATTAGGGAATCAGCAGGAAGAAACAAACTCACATAATTAGATACACTAATAGGACAAATATGTTGGAATTGTTTGTTAAATGTTGCAAGCAATTTCATTAGTTTCCTAATTTATAAAACCCGCTCACCTATGATAAACACTAAGATTACAAAACAGCTGGTTTAACTTTTAGTTTTATCTTCCAAAACAATTATTTTGTGCGGCAAACACTAATCATTAGCCAACTATTCATCACCAAACCACATCAATGTACATGCATTACCTTAGCTGGCACTTTCAGCAAATGCAACCCCAACACCAGCTAACCCCAGGGGAAAATAATTGCCCCCCCTCCAAGCACCACATAAAGCCTTCAAGTCATTTTACCTTGTAAAATGTCTTTGGGTTGTGCTGAGATTATCTGCAGTCCATCTTCTGTGAGCAGCAGTAAAATGTTTATGAAATACAGCTGGGTGAATGAATCAAGATGATTTGAGCTTTGCTTTATGTAATCAGGAGTATTTATTTATCTGTATATCTTCTCTACATTTTCATTGGTGTTGTGTTAAGAGATTGCAAGGCACGCATACAAGAATGAAAATGCGAATGTGCGTGAGTCATTATGGCATTTTGTAGGAAAAATTCTACCTATGCTGGGTATATCTGACAAGCATCCAGATGATCAGAGAGATTCAATGAAATTAATTTGGTAATAATAATTTTCTCAATTGTGCTGCAACAGAAACTCACAATATTGCTCATTAAAGAGGAAGAAAATAAAAAAAAAAACGCTCTTCTTCTTCAAATCCCTCAATCCTTCTAGAGGTTTCCGGGATCAGTTCCTGCGCTGTCCAGTTATCCGCCATCGTCCTGGGGGGCGCCACAATCTTATTTCTGGACCTCCGACTTCTGCCTGCGTCACTCGATTTTGCGATGAGATCTGGTGACGTAGCCAGCTGTAAATGGGGGGAAAAAGAGTGCCAATCTCACTACTCATCGAAGAAAAAGCTCATTCTGCGCATAACCAGAGCAGTCAGAAGCCTTCCGGGATGTTTGAAATGCGTATCCTAGGAGGCGCCGTGCTTCCATTCTGTCTTTATCAACGTGGCAATTAAGACAGAAGGGGAGGGGCTTCACCAATTTTTTTAATTGTGATAGGTCCGCTTGAAGGTGAAAGGTGCTTTAAGTTTTTGTTTTTTAATTCAGAGGATGTTTTTTAGGTAGGTTTAATTTATTTTTGTTTATTTTATTTGTATTTGATTGTTTTTTGTTTACTGTAAGGCTGTATTGTTCATTGCCTAAGGTGCTACATGCAGCATCACACCCACAGCAGTCCGTGGAGAATAAATAAACATGGTATGGGGTGGTTCAGTATCACCCACTGTAAAATCTTTAAATGCTGCTTTCTTAAGGACCAGTGAAGTGGCAGCTGAGCAGAATCTGCATAGTAACTCCGGTCCCTGATGCAAGTCTAAATGTACCCATACTTTACATTTTACCTATTTGACATATGTTTTCTTCTTTTTAAAAAAGAAAAATGAAACAATGGATTTCAAAAAGCAATGTAAAGCTTTTTTTACCATTACAAATAAACATCTTAATTTTATCTTCCTCATCGACTCTAAAACATTTCGCTAAAATTGAGATATATCACCAAAATCTTATAAATTTTACAAAAGATTCAGAGAAGTTAAAATTCTCAATTTTGCTCATACCTGGATAAAAAACATGTAAAGAATGTATGCCAGTGTTTTTTGATTCCAGTACTTCTCTACTCTATCCAAATCTAGAAAACAAAAATGTTGCTGTTCCATACATTTTAACAGAGAGCATTACTCGTCTTACTCCTTTTTCTCACTACATCACCTCCTTTACCCGATGCCTAAATGTTGAGGGCAGTGTACCTAATGCCTACAGCAGTACAGAGACTTGTGATGTGATGATGCCAGTTAGACAAATGACAAGACTGAAAGAATGTTTTGACTAAAAGGATCTTCAGGGGCCGATCTTCAGAACCCAGTTTGGAAGGGTGGAAGATAATTGGACCTCATATGAAGGTAAATATTATACAATCCTTACACAAACTGAGCAATGTATTCATCCTCAGCTTGTAAATGCAAATGTAATTTTTATGCACTGACTGAAGTTAGGCTATAGAAATATTTTTTCACAGTCTTTCTTTTTTCATTTAGAGCAGACAACATTTCCTTTACAGCCTCATTTGTATTCTCTTTGCAGATGTAACAAGCAATTCTGCAGTTGATGTAGATTGACACATGTGATGTTTTTTGAGGATTGTCAGTTGTACCTGTATTATTTATTTCTTGCCCTAATGGGCAAATACCATTGACATGCAGATACCCTGCGATGCAGCCTTAATTACACACTCTGTTTCTTATTAATGTCTGTAGCAGCTTGTTATTCGGCCTGTCTATTTGTAGACATGTATCAGCACAATTGGACTATAAATGCATATTATTAAAGGATCAATATTAAATTATACACACTTTAGGCCATATTCCTTCTTAAAAGAATGATTTATCTCAAGTGATAGTTTGTGCATGAGTATTTCCTGTAAAGTGGAGACGTGTGCCTGCAGGTTAACACAGCTTCATCAATAGATATGCCTTAGATTTATAAAAAACATGCTTGTTAAGAGTAGGAACAACAATGGTGGTTTAATCATATCTAAACAAATGAAACAAAAGTTCCTTTCATTTTATTTTATTAGTCTTGTTTTTATTTGTTTTTAATTTTTAACTCGGATCCATGATAAACTTTTAGGCCTTTGACCTTATGTGAGATGCTAGCCCCTAATTATAAAATAGTTCCCAGCAACCATATTGACAATGTGTTTGATAGGAAGAGCATGGGTAAAAAGTAGTAAAATCTTATGTAAAATCTCCACCTAATGCCTATCACCTACTTTGGTGATAAGGGTATATTCTGCTGCCCGTTGTGCCCAGATGATCCTGATGATGGTGACAGGGGCACAAGGACACCAGAGGAGCATGAATGTTGATGATGTTGCATAGTGGAATGGGTAACTGAGGTTTCCAACTCACTGGCAAACAGGGTACAAAATGGGGAGCAGGAACAAGTCATATAACAATTTGGGGGTCATTACCTTGCTGGCAAATGATGTACAGAGAAATGAGCAGGATCAAGTCAGATAGTAAGCTGAGGTCAGAAACAATCAAAATCCAGGCAACAAACAATGGAAAATCAAAAACTCAAAAAAGTTGGGGGCCTAGTTAACAATGGGCACCTGTGCAGAACTGACATGGCCCCTCCCCCTCACAAAACTAATTTAGGGTCCCTGTTGACTGAGTAAGGTCAAGGGCCCTCGTTTAGTGGCTCACTTTGCAAACCTCCCTATACGTCCCTGTCCCCACAGGTTGTCCAAGGTCACAGGTTGGGTAGGGCATTTAGGTAGCTGGGAACCACTCAGCAAGAAAGCATTGGAATGAATAGGTTTAAGAAGCCCACCTGGTGCCTTTGCAGCTGACAAGCATGTGCCTGCATGTGCCTGCAAGCCAGACTAAAAATTATTTTTACATTGTCATGTGGATTGCAATATGCTGTAGATCTGTTGGGAATGGTGGTGGGGTAAAAGGACCTTTTCACTCATTGGTACACCTACATGTCCTGAAAGTATATTGAAGCTTTATCTGTTTAAATGCACTACAATGGTAACAGGCTTCATGTGATATTGCACAGGGTATGTTTCCCTAATTGTTGTTGAATGCAATAATTTTATTACCCAAATTTTTTTTTCAATTTTTTTACAGCATGGATATGCAATGCCCATCAGTACAGAGCCTAAGGGAATATAAAAATGTATATTTGAATATCAATGATAACAAAGTAATGGTGGGTGAAAAAATAGTGAATGTGAAACATGTCCAGGCCATGAAATAAAGGAAAGGGGATGGATGCTTTTTGCAAGTGGTGTGGAAGGCAAAAGTGCTTTTCATCTTACTTGTTCCAGGTTGGTAACTCAAAATTAGTAAGTCCAAAAGATATGATCTCATTAGGACAAGTAAATGGTGTCATCAATACTTTGTTTCCTGCAATATAACTTTTAGGAAAAGGATGCATTTTCAATACAAACAATATAAAACATTTTTTTTAGAATATCTGTTGCCAGTTTTGATTCTTTACACCTGTACAGTTGAAAATTCTATTTTTGTTGAAGCAGAAGTGATTGAAACTGCTTGTGACGTTCATTAAAGTTTTCTTTCTCTACATTGGTATCTGTTACCCATTCCCAGAAAAAGTAAATGAAGACAGTTCACACATCACGAAAACAAATATACATACTTTTGGATATTCTAAAATAAAGATTATTTATGGAATATAAGGTAAGTTCTTGACAACCAAGTCCTCCAGATTTACTTGGTCAAATGATACATGAAAAAAAACAGAACAAATATAACTGCAAGATATGGTCACCAATGAATTTCTTAATTGTCTAACAGAAGAAAATATTTGACTGGTTGCTATAGTTTAAACAACCATCAGTTTGTGTCCTTGTGTTGTACTGAGATGTGGAAGGAATCACACACTTTATTAGATGCTTACTTATTATTGGGATGGATTGTTCAGGACAGACAGTACTGAAAAGATTAATGAGATGGCATTGTCCATTACTAGGTTCAGCATCTTGTGGTCACCCTGGGTTACAGAATTTATTTTTAAAAAATGTTCCACTGGCTAGAAAGACCAACTTCTCTGCCTAATGAGTCCTTCAATTACTGTATCAATACTAAAAGGAATAGGAAGGAAAGTAAGGATTAATTAACTTTGCAAAACAATTAATTAAACATAATTAGTTTAGCCTAAGTTTAAGTACATAATAATTATGTTTAATATTTCATTCTCAATGCCTGTAAAAGTTTATGAAATGAGCATTTATTTAAAGAGAACCTAATTTAGCGTAGTATGTAATGAATTTGTGTTAAGCAGTTTTAAATGTAACCAATTTATGGTTGGCCATAGATGCTAATAAAGCTAAATTCCAGCCTTTCCTTTGATCTTACACGGTTGTATAGGATCTTCCCATGTGCTGAAATTATTCTATGCATTTTACTAATTTCAAAATCTGCTACAGAAGCTGCATCAAATCAGAAAGAGCCTGCCTTATTCCTAATTGGGGGGCATCCTGAATAATATAGTCTTTGCCCCCCACACTTGTATTCATTGGGTTTCAGTTCCAAAAATGGGTTCAGTAATGGAAAGGATTTCAACAACGAAGGTCCAGCATCACATGTTGGCATTAAGTGGGGCAGTGTGTTTGCAAATGCAGCCTGCCCGTTTAAAAACTAATAGATTTAATATTAAAAGAATTGGCCTAAAATCATAATCATCAAGTTGTCTTTAAAGGGGAATTTATCTAATTGTCTGTCTATCTATCTGCATATTAATATATTCATACAAATTGAATTCAATAATATTATGTGTTAAGCCTTATGTCTTCTTTTCTATTTTCATTAAAAAAAACACATGCTTCCAGGTCCTAAAATGCCTAAGACCTCTCTGTATTTAACAATACAGCCATGTCTGGGACACACCCCCGCTCTGTGATTGGACAAACATGTAATAGGACACATCTGCTCCTCCAATCCTGACCCTTCCCCTCCTAGTACTGCTGTGTTAATTCTTATAGGAGAATAAAGAGATTGCTCTTGATTTTAAAATTACATTGACAATCTTTATTAAATTTAAATATGTTGTTATATATTACCAGATTAAAACTAAGCGTCAATTGATTCGCATATTAGCTCCCTCCATGGAATGAAGACTTTTTAGAAAGCACAATCATTGTGCATATTTACAATTGTTCACCAATATTCATCTTGATGACAGCAAGATTTTCCTAAGATTCATCAAACAAATGGCTTTGACAAGGCTGATTCGGATATTCTTGTCTTAAGAAACACAACACAGTGAGGACACTGTTAAGCACAAGGCCATTTTTAAGGAAAAAATGCATTTGTACAGGTAATGGCCATTTCCATCAGAAATATCACTGTGCGCAACTTCAGAACCACCGTCTGTTGCATACAAGTTTGCTCACTCCTATTTCCAGTTGTGGGGATCATGCAAGACTAGTCAACTGTATGTCACTAGTTCTCATAATTACCTGCCAGTCATCTACGTGGCTCAGAATGAATATCTGAGTTAGCTCAGAGATATATGTTTGAAATAATTGCTTGTCAATTACACCCACGCTATGGCTGTGCTCACTATACACAGGGAAGAGATGTCTTCTGCGAAGAAACTAACCTAC
Source organism: Pyxicephalus adspersus (assembly GCF_032062135.1). Classification (NCBI taxonomy): domain Eukaryota; kingdom Metazoa; phylum Chordata; class Amphibia; order Anura; family Pyxicephalidae; genus Pyxicephalus; species Pyxicephalus adspersus. The sequence goes on along the minus strand of NC_092858.1, from coordinate 158,087,697 downwards.
CATGAAGCAAAAATAATAAGAAGGTAAAACACATATATATATATATATATATATATATATATATAAATATATACATACATATCCATAACAAAACACTGTTACCATTCCCATTCAGGGTAAAGTGAGACCGTCTGTGCGAAACCTACCCTCTGACTATTTTATTACTCCTTCCTCTGTGTCAGCCACTAAACAAAATACGTGATATGGGAGAGCATGTAATGATACCTCCTATGATGTTATATTGTACTACATAGGTCAAGTAACATATAATTTAGCCCCAAGTGCTCTTATATGACTGATGGATTGACGTCATTGCTGTCAATGATTTTTTACATCAGCTGAAGTATGTACAAAGTGGTGTACGTATTGTGAAGGCTTGGTTTGGCTGTTGGGCTTCAGTTGTTTAGAAGTATGGCTACTATTTTATAAGTCTGGTAGGTTGAAAAGAGCTCCAGTCATATGGTTAGAATAATATTTGTTTTTTATTTGTATAAGAGTTATACATAATAATCAACCTCCTTGTAAACCTCATTTCAGCTACACCCTATCCTAGTTAGGTACCTACAGTGGGAAGCAGTGTTTCTTGAACTTTTTATAATGGGAAACCCTTTAAAAAAGGTGAAGGTCTTCAGGGAACCCTTAGTATAAATACTTTATCCACAATTCACAGTATATTAGTGTTGTGGTAACTGGGAAGAATTCTTCTTACTTGGATGACCATCGGGAAAAATGTCACCCTTACAGATAGTCAACAAGACCATTAAGAGTCACGTAAACTGACCCATGAGGCAGAAATTGCTCATTGCTCCTAGCAACCCCTGGAGGAACCCTAGGATTTCAGGGAACCCTGGATGAAAAATGCTAAATCAGCCAAAAAAAAACACTTCACACTGTGTAAACTGAAATAGAACTGTACTTGTTGGTGGGTGGCAAGCTTCTGCCATATTCAGCAAATATATACAGCATACATGGCGTTTTTGTCACATACTCACCCATGTACAGCCAACTTGCAGCAAAGACACGTCCAGAATACTGTCAACCCCATATCTTAGGATCTCTGCCGCCAAATCGTCAGTGGACTTCTGGGGGCACAGCAATCCTCTCTGAACATTGGATGGTCACCAGTGATGTAACTCCTGCACATGCATGTCTCAGATGTCTGTTGGTAAATGCAGTGGTGCTGAGCTGAGCTCCACACTTTACTCCTAGATTCTTTTTGTTTTTTCCTTTTTGGTTCCACTTTAAAATAGGAGCTCATAGGTTGCTTTGGTACACAATGGGGAATTTTTTTATTGGCTAAAAGTTTGCAGGAACACTCTTAGTTGTGTAACTCCCTACAGTATATAACATGCATGTATGTGCACATGTCATCTCCATGGCACAAGGGGGGAGCCCAGTGACTATACCTAATTTAATGTTCTATGGTAAGCATACAATTTTTTTTTTATGAAAACAGATTTTGTATGATAAGATGATTACTTGCTTTATACAATACAGCAGTTCAAGTGTAATGTAAGAGTTCAATGTTGTAGCATAACATCTATTTGCATGTTGCCAAATAAACTGCTGCATTATTAAACATTCTTGCTCTGCTGATGGATTTCAATTAATTTGTATTAATAGTTTTTATTCCTGCATTCTGAATGTTTTTCACTAAGCCACCCAACAAATCATTTAAATTCATACCTTAGTTTGTAGGTAGGCAACAGGTCCAATCATATTAACCTTGTTACTGGAGAAATGATTCTAAAATAGGTTAAAAACTGTCTCCTTTCACTTTGCATTAAAGCAGTATGTGCAGCGCTCAGCTTTTGTGCATTCTGAACTCTCCACCATGAAAGTTTTAAGAGATAAGAAGCATTTTCTATTTCAGGGTCACCATTAGCCTGAATAATACATAAACATGGCGAGAGATTTGAAGTTCTTTTTAGGATCACAGCTTATCTCCAATTAAATTATAGATCATTATCACAGCTGCCAAGCTTGATGTGGGACTTCATCCTCATATCTTACTAAATGTTCTTTGTATCTGTCGTGTTCAATTCTTTTAACAACCTCATCGGTAAAGAAAAAAAATGTTCATATAGATCAAAAAATGACTGTAGGGTGTTATCAAAGGTGTCCCGGAGTTTATGTTTTTCAATTTATTTTTCAGAAAGTACAATGTACTCCACACCTACAGTGTTAATCCACCCATGGGGATGTGTTAGTTTTGGTGAAGCCTGGTGGGCTAGGTGATACTCTTGCTTCTTATTTATCTGTGGATACCTTTTAACAGCAATGCCTACCTAGCCTAGATTCCAAGTCATCTTCCTGTCTAACCAGCCATTTAGAGTTTTCCCATTCATCTCACAGTGTGTGCTCCCTGCATCTCTTTATAATATACCATTTTCAAAATATCCTACAAGGAAAAAGCGACCAAGGCTTATATACATGGAGACACAAAAATAGGTTCCGTCATGTCCGCGGGGGCTATATGAAGTTGCCAGGTGACCTAATTCTCCAGCTTCTATGAAACTAAAATATAATTTGGGTGCAACCTTAGACATGGTGCCATAAAAGCCATAGCTTTAAACATAAAGTATTTTTAGCTGGTTCATTACAGATGTATCTTGGTCTATTTTAGAGCAATTTGTGTGGCTAAATGGGACCATGCTTAGATTGTGTAAGAGTATATTTATTTTTTAACATTATGACCTAGTTTCAAATTGACACAAACACCTATTGAAAAATATATATTAAAAAAATATTTCTGCAGTTTTTGCCAGTGCTTTAACTTTAGGCCTTCTTGGCTTGGTGCAAGAGACATCAATCTATTTTCCACTGCAGACTGCCAATGCTAATGAGCTCATTTATAACAAGGAGTGGATTACTAGTGGAACCAATCAAGAGAGCATAGAGACATGTAGACCTGGACTTGACAGGTCAAATTCTCCTCCTTGATTTTTTGCTTTTACAATTAAAGAGCTTAGATTTAGTTATGTTGGTTTACTGGAATCAGTTATAAATTTGGATGTTGGAGGCAAGTTCAGCATTCACCTATCTTGAAATCCAAATGTCTGAAGTTAAGATGAATGTTGTAAAGACGAAAATGGCTGGTGGATAGTCACCTTCATAATTACAGGGAGACCTTGGGAGACCAATTGACTTTGGTAATGTGACATTAAGCCAAGCCATTGCTTGATCTTCTTTATCACAGTCATCTACTTTTTCCTACCCAGTATTCATTGTTGAATTCTTCTGGGCTCCATATTAACAGCTTTGCTATGGCATCACGTCTGATCCTGAAGCAGGGTTTATTACCTGTGGAGGAATCATGTTTTAGAACTCACGAGTTAACTACTTGTCGGCTATATGTGTTGTAGATGAAGTGATATGCAAACTGGAGAGCTAAATCTTCTTTATTACCAAGGCTGCTGCATGTGCAATGGGTATTAGTGGTCAATGGTAAAAATGTATCCAAAGAGTCCAGGCCAATTCTGAACATGTGAGTTCACCTAATCAAGGTTAACCAGATTCCCACTGTGATCATGGTGGCCAAGACAAGGATAGGATAATTAAGACTTGGGGTATGCATCATGGAGAATTAGATGCTGGAGTAGCAGTGACAATAGGTGGGCAACAGCAAGAACTAAAGAGTATGATAATACAACAAATCCAGAGGACGCTAAAAGTATTAATTTCTAGCTGAGTAATTTTTGTAACTCATTTATCCCTAGATGTTTACCTAAGGTATGACTTCAATCAGTATATTTGTTGTAGTGTACCAGGCTTAGGGATATCCATATGCAAAGAGCTGCCATGGACCAGCAATGCGCAGTAGTGCCTGCAATAACCCAGTTATGTCATTTTATAATGTTTTCTCCAGTGATTACTTTAATGAGGTGACATCATTATGAGCTAATCGTTCCAAGTTTTGTAGTGTATGTCCTCATCTGTATTACACCGGGGCTATCACAGCATGGCTTCTGATAACTAGAACCAGCTGCCAATGCTCACAAGAGGCAGCGTAACATCTTGAAGTCACATCAAAACTGTGTGAATGCTGACTCTGTCTTCTTGTAAATTGTTCCCTGTGGAAGCAGCTCAGAGTGAGTCATAAACACAGATAATCTGTTCAGCCAGTAATATAGGAAGATGCACAGTTGAAGGCACAGCGGATTTATTTTCAAACTGCTGTATATGTGAAAGAATAGTCAATCCTTTACGATGCATCAACAGTCAGTAATAAAAATTAGTTGTCACTTGTATTTGTGATACAATCACACTTATTCCTATGCTATGGTTCACCCCATTCCCATGGTTCACCTGCTTAGAAGTAGCTGGCTTAGAAAAAAAGTGTTATTCATTTTTCTAGTGATATAATCCAACTATCCAGACACATATGAAAACCATTCTAATTCTTCTTTAAAAACATTACACAACTATACAATGTTTGTATGTTTAGTCTAGCAGTTATATTAGTTTTATTTATTTATTTACTTTACATATTTTCTACATGCAGGATCATGAATCTGTATAATTAAAGTGTAAAAGGAATTGCTCTGCAGAGTTACCAAAAAAGAACACTGGTTTAGGTGTTTCCAGAACACCAGGTATATGTAATGCCATCAACATACCCAAAAGCTTGTTGTAAATTGCAAGTTTATTTATTAAAACATCTCATGTCTGATAAAGGGACCCTGTGTAGCTCCAATTTATAAACCTTCTATGTGATTTTTCAATAAAAAAATAAAATAAGCTTGTGAATTTGCTGTTGATGTACTGTCTTCAGGGAACCCCTTCTTAATGTCTCTTACAATGCTGGCTGCCAACTTTAAAGAGAGTCAAAAGATCATTGGTGTCAGGTAAACTGACCTGAGAAGCATGAATTGCAACCTCTGCAGGAGCCCCCTAGTATCCTCTGGATGAATCCTGGTTGACAAACACTGTTCTTTACCAATCTCATCTGGGAATTGATATTGATGACATTGGTTTGTCAACCAGGTCCCAAGTTTGAATCTCGGCCAGGACACTATCTGCATGGAGTTTACAGGTTCTCCTCGTGTCTGCGTGGGTTTCCTCCGGGTGCTCCAGTTTCCTCCCACATCCCAAAAACATGCAGTTAGGTCAATTGGCTTCCCCTCAAAACTGACCCTAGACTACTTTAATGACATATGACTATGGTAGGGACATTTGATTGTGAGCTCCTTTGAGGGACAGTTAGTGACATGACTATCAACTTTGTACAGAGCTGCATAATATGATGGCGCTATATAAATACTGTATAATAAAAACGTAGTTGTACTACGTAGTGACGTAGTTCAGTAGACATAATGGTAGTTTGGACATTGTGGCCCTGGAAGATCCTCCCTAATGTAATATGTACGTAGTGCAAGTCTGCCTAAAATATGGTTTTATTGGCTATAGGGAAGACCATATTTTCTCATTATATATAAAGCTATGTAGTGTTAGGTATTCTATCTAATCTAGCAATTCAACTCTTTGGGGATCATAAAATTTGCATGAATGTTGTGAATAACTCCTTTCTTTTGCAAAAGGGTATTTTTATTTGCTTAACCTTCTTGTTTTCATAGCAGAACAAAACATTTTACTAAAGATGTACGGACATACATGGGTTTAGTGCTTGAAGGCTTGGGGGAATGTTTGATAATCTTTCTTTGTAGTTGGGTGAACATTCTTTGAAGCTCGACAAACCCAATGTTGGAGTCAAACTTCATGGATGTACTCTAAAAGATGAAATGAAAGTTCTTAGGCTTTTTTGCCTTGAAATATGAGGAAATACCCTAAAGACATTCGATCCTTTTAGTAGAAGTACTGTATCCCATAGAACTCCATGGGGTTCAACTCCACTATCAGGTAAGTTGAACTACAAGGAAATTTGTCCAACTTCAAAGAATGTTCTCTGAAATTCAAAGACTGTATGCCGAACATCAAAGAACTTAAGCCAGCCCTTTACAAACCAAAACACAGGCACCTTTACTTATCTTGAATATCCGCCTAATAAAACATTAAACTATACTATGTTTGCCTTAAACAATTGGTAATTTGTCACCAAAAGAACATTTGGGTTTGCTATATTTTCCCAATACCAAACCTCAACTCAGATATATTCAATTGATGTCATTCATACAAATATAAATGATTTTGAAAATACCCAATGACCTAATACAGAACTTATAAACAATCACTTTTACTGAATAAATCTCTATTACAATTGTTTATCAATATACCTCTATGAGTCAGCCCACTGATTAAAATCAATGTAGATTCTGTATAACCGATCCTAGTCACTGCATCTAAAACATACTTTATATAAACCTGTACTAAGTATAGGTTTACTTTAGGTATGCAATGGTTATGCAGGAAGACTAATATTCATTAAATGCCTTGTTTAGTATTACCTTTGTTACTTTCTTACATTTTTTATTATGATTTAGAGCAAACTTCTAATTTTGGATTTGCTTTTACATTTATGACCATTTTTCCAATTTTCTTTTTTTATAAAACTAGGCTGCACTTGACCAGTTTTATTTGAAATATAGTTAACAAAACAATTTAAATTTATTGAAGCACATTAACATTGTGGCAATAAAATAAAATGTCTTTTTGCTAAGAATTTCAAGGAAACCTGTGAAACTTTTCCTGAACATGTTTCTTGCCTGGCTGTTATGATGATCTAAAGCAGTGTTTATTCACGTTTTTAAAATGGGGGATCTCCTGAAAATACTTTCAGATCTTCATACCCTGCTATAATTAATATATCCACGGCTCACAGTACATTAGCATGGTGGCCAGTATAAAGAATTCCTCCTTAATAGCTGGTCTTTGGGAGGAATGTAACCCATACAGAAAAATCATTGGTGTCCGGTAAACTGAGAGGCACAAATTGTGCATTGCTCTAAGAACCCCTGGCAACCCCTGGAGGAACCCCGATTGAGAAACATTGCTCTAAAAGCTCATTTGTATTGTTGGTCGAATATCTCACTATTCTATTCGACAGCTATTCGATGGAATAGTGAGATATTTTTCGGGTGATCGAATGCCGAATTGCTGCACTGTACTACTAGTTTGTATTCTTTGATAGAATTTCTCTATTCAAGAAAACAGGGCACTAGATGTGATGAATGGGCAAACTTGTCCCTGTTCAACCTCTAGTGCCCAGGGATCGCCTGCAGTCACAACTGTGACCACAAAGCTCCCATGGTCCTGAGACCGTGGGAATTGAACTGCATATGAACTGCAGTCTGCAGTCCAACTACGACCCCAGGGCACTACAGGTTAATTAACCTGTAGTGCTCCGGGGATCGCACACTCTTCTCAATGAGTGCAGCAGATTCTGCCATGCCTGGCTGGCAAGTATCTCTTACTCTGTAACACGCACAGTAATATGATATGTTTGTTACATTTTTCTCAAACTGAATAAAAGAAAAATGTATCAAATGAATCATAATATTGCTATGCTGGAAAGTGTGTTACAGAGTAAGTGATATGTCATTCTAGGATAACCTGTAAAAAAATAATTAAATAAACACAAACTTGAAACAATCTTGAAACAAAAGTGCACAGAAGAAAGGCAAAAACACATCACAAAAAAAGTGCACACAGATGCTTTTGGTTCCTCCTCCAAAGAGAAAGAGCCCTACATCCCTGATCCCCCTGGGGCGGGATGCCACCCCCAGGGAGAGGAATCACTGTGGCTTCTGCACTTCAAAGTTTCGTGGCCAAATCATGGGTTCTCTATCCTCACCAGTGGAGGTTTCGGTACATCTGGGAGCTCCTGTTTAGGGTGGTCCCTGGCCTCCTCTGACCCCTCTTACAGAGGAGTTAAACCTGGGTCCTTCCTCTTTCAGAACATCATTATATGGTCTTGCATCCTGCACTGCTAATCCACTGCCATCCCCTCGTAAGGATGGTAGTGTCATTCCCACTTTTAACCACTGATAAGATCAGATATTTCACTCCAGTGAATCCTCTATAATTTTTACTGTTTATCTGTTTATCCCAGATTTTGACTGGCCCCCTTTTGACCTTGGGGGGTCATTTTTGTTCAGTTTGGGGAGCATTGGTTAGGAATTTGCATTAATGTTCCCATTGCCATGTGTTTTCCATGCTTTCATGGACACATATTGTTTCTGATTTGTTAAAACTGTCCAAAATAGGGGAAGACAGACCAGGATCAAAAACATTTTTTTCAACTAAGGGCAAATGATATTAGGAAATCCATTCCATATTTGATGGATTACCCAGGTTCTTCCATGATAGTCTATCTTCTCCAGTCTTGGAGACCTTTAATAAATCAGGCCCATTCTATCTCAACATGAAATTCTTCACCAAAAGTATCATGAGGGGTTATAAAATATTTAAAAAATGTATCAAAAGCATATAGAAAACCCTACATACCATACCAAATTCCTACCTGTCTACCAAAACCACAAGATCCCTTTGATGATGTAAAGCTGCTCAGGTCACTTGACCAAGTTAGGTATGGGGACTGAGCATGACATGATCTTTAATTTATAGAACATGCAGTTGTGCTCACCCTTATGTGCCTGTTTACCTTTTTTTGGTATTTTGAAGAGCCATGAAGTCAGGTCTGTTTAATGCTTGCATATTCCAGTGTGTCAAGTGTAAATGGCTCCTAAATCTACAAAATGGTGCACTTACTATACCATACTTATAACTTTTTTTCTGTATTCTCATTTTCAATATTTTGAATTTATTTCCATATCTTGCAAGCTATAAATCCTGTTAACAAATATCTTTGGAAATAGAGCACTTTAACTTGATTCCTATTTATCTGTGCTTCATTATTATTTTCCTCCAGGAACCTTACAGGAAACAGATAGAACATTTTTCAGAAATCCTGCATAATGAATGCCTTCAAGCCATCATATAAATAAACCTGTTTAAAATGTAGCACAGCATTAATATGATGGAGTGCTTAAAAAAAAAGGTGGAATAGGCAAGCTAGATCAATTTAGCAACTGCTATTTTAGCAGCGGAAAATTAAAAAAAAAAAAAAAAGAATGAACTTCCTAAGTAAACTTGTAGGCTCTAGCACTGCCCAATTTAGGACCATCTGTACGTTGTTTAATAGTAAGTACAGCACCTGTAAAGATCAGCAAATAAATCCCAGTTTAGAAACTTTTCACCTTCAGGCATTTTTACCAAATGTGAATCAAATTTCCAAGTTGACCAAACCTTCAGAAATACAGTGAGAAGACCTCTAGAAAGATCTTCTGAAGCCTAACTGATACCAAATACTATCTGAAGTCGATGTAGTGCTTTGTCTCTACCAAAGGCAGGTTTAAAAATGTGCTTATAGTGATTCATCTGGTCCTGTCCTCTATAACTACCTATATATCAGCGTATCAGGTCCTTCTTGCAGGCTACAGAATGGTGAAGTTCATTTTCTTTTATCTGAAGAAATCAAGTAAGCATACAGTATATAGAAAATATAGTGCCCCTAGAGCCCTGGGTAATAGTAGATACACCAATATTAAAATCTTAGTTACAGGATGTGTTAGTGCATGTATGGTACTGGTGTGTAAGTATATATATATATATATATATATATATATATATACAGCTAGGTCCATAAATATTTGGACAATTATTTTTCTAATTTTTAGCCCCTGAAATGACGTTATCGTGTAAAAAAAGGCTTTAGTTCCTTACATTTTTATGCCATCTTATTGTTCAACCCATTGAATCAAAGTTGAAAGTCTGCAGTTCAACTGCATCTGAGTTGTTTCATTTAAAATTAATTGTGGTAATGTACAGCACCAAAATTAGAAAAAAGTTGTCTCTGTCCAAATATTTATGGACCTAACTGTATATATATATTGTGGCATAGCACAGGGGGGATTGCTAATGGTAATGGGATGCTTACAGGGCAGATTAGAGGCAGCAGTCTCCAAAAGTCCAAAAATAATGTCAGGTTTTATTTGTTTAGGCAAGTGTTACAGCACACTCTCCAGGACTTCACAACAAATCAATAAACAGTAGCCCGGCTTGGCATCTGGATACCTCACTTGGTGCCCTCTCTTACTAACACTTACACTATATCTGTACTGTTCCACAGTTTTGTAGTACTGTTTGGCCGCTGGCTTTCCTGGAACCCTCTGGTTCTCTCAGCCTGGAATCCACTCTGGCTCTCTCTCAGCCTCTTGCTGATAAAATTCAGGTGAATATAACCCAAATCAGGATTGGGTTGGGCCAAGGAACCCACCCAGTTCCAGGGCCCTAAAGTACCTGGTTTTCTTCTCAAAATCTGTACATCAATTAACGCTTTCTATTCCCTGGAGCCATTAATGCACTTTGCCTGCCATTTTTGTGACACTGTCACAATATATATATATATTATATATATATATATATATATATTATATATATATATTATATATATATATATATATATATATATATATATATATATATATCTTAGTCAAGACTGTGATTGGATAGAAGAGATCATGTGGATGATTTAGACTGCTCTTTAGTTCAAAGGATACTTTACCTAACTTGATAAAGGTACTCTTTGCAAATTCACTTTGCAAAGAGTACCTAATCAAATGCATATTAATCTAAAATCTAGAGTCTAAAAAATACAAGGATTGAACTTGCACATTATTGGTTATGGTTGAAGTCACTTGCTCATAATACTGATGTGCAGAAAATAGGTAGATTCATATTCTATTATAATGAATAAATACCTGCAACAAATGATGCTATTTTTATATACCTGCATACACATAGACTAAATATTTTCTCCTTTTTGATATAGGAGTAATACAAATATCTTAATAAGAACAGATCAGTGCAATTTACTGCAAACAAATGCGATCAGCTCCCAGCCACCATACCAACCTGAAAAAAAAACTCTTTGTTATTGTGTTATGTAAGAAAGAAATATCCCTATGTACCCTCTGCGACTAAAGGAAATGTTGCAGAAAATCACAACTGAAATTGGACTTCCAACTAGCTGACAGTTCCTAAGGAATGACTGTTAATGCAGGAGATTGGATTTCTGCTATAAAAATAAAGCACAGGAGAAATGTACAGCTTCACTGCCTAAGTTAGAATCTGAATTCACAGACTGTCGGAGAAAATTTCTTTTGTGAATATTCCCAATGGACTGGCTGTGTATACTTAGATAGCTGATGCTAGCTAAGCCAGCAGATGTCTGACCACATGACAAGGCAGTCCGTGCAATAGTTATGACGCATTCTGCATTAAAAGTGTCAGGTGCCACATAGTAGCTTACAAAATCAGCTCTTGTTTTCTAGATGTTATAAAAGAAACACTATTTAGTGATTTTCTAGATTTCATTTTGGCCTTTTCATGAAACATTTATCTGAAAATTTCTGGAGATAAGAGGTGCCCCTTATCTTTATGTTTGAAATCACAACTAGCTTCCTTGATTCCACTTGTTTGCACTTGCATGCACTTTACAGTGCTATCCCCCTCTCTTCCCACCCTCCAGCTACCCAAATAATTTTCAAAGTGAAGTTACCCTCTATTTCTGGGTTCATAAACTTTTGTTCCTTCCTCCCAATATACAGTATTAGAGGCTTCTATGGTGCCTCAATGGTTGGTCAACAGGCTTTATCACTATTATGTGGTGGTTTGAGGAGGATCATTAGCTCTTTCTAATAGCACAGAATGGTTTGATAACTAGTTGGGGATCTGATGGATTTCTTATGTCATGAAAATCTGGAATTGTAGGTTTACCCTTCTTAAAGCGTACATAAAACCCAAAACTAACACAAAACAAAAACAACACACATGTTCAATCCCGCAGATCAGTCTATCCGTTGGGAGGTTTCTTTCATCGGGTCTCTCTTCATCCCAGTATCTGTCTGCGGCCCAGGGCAGAGGGAGTGTTGTGTGCCGCCATCTTCTCCAGGCTTCTTCCGTGTTCTTCTTCGTACATCACCCAATCTTGTACTGAGCAGGCACAAGATCGGGTGACGTAGACTGGGAAAAAACTTGCAGATCTTACTGCACATGCATGGGATTGGCAATTTTTTTCCCTATTGATTAAAGGACTCCTTCTGGGCATGCCTGAGATGCTTGAGCATGCACAAAAGGAGCAGCCAAGAGCCTCCAGGGATGTGTGACGTAGATATCCCAAGAGGCTCTGCGCTTCTATTCATTCTTGATCACTTAGGCAATCGAGAATTAGGGGGCGGTGCTGCACCCTTTTGTTTTTTTTAAAAGGGTGTTGCACTTAAAAAACCCTAACAAACACAATTTTATTATTTACTTTGTCTACACTTTTATGTAAAGTGAAAATTTAGAGTTTAGGTACACTTTAACATGATATTTCCCCCAGAAAAAGTATGCAAAAAATCAGTTGAAATCTGCCTAATATATTCCAGGTTTATCAAAAAGTATTAAGTATAACATCTCTAGATCATTTTCACAAAACAATCACAAATGAGTACAGAAGTCTTTTCCCTACCAGAATGCTGCAGAGAAGGACTTTTGCTCTATTTGTGGAAGTAATGGTCTGCAGAGGTCTGAGACACCACATTCTAAAATGAAGAAGAGCTAAGGCTCTCCAATTACAAAAATAATATGCCTGTCCTGTTTAAAGAGTTGTAGCACTGACTGTGGCAATTTTTAACTTTGCAGGGGTACCACTACTTCCACAAAGGCGGTGAGCACTTCCTGGGCTCACACTTGTAAGAAGTGTTAGTGTGGTGCTTTTGGGGTGCCATTTATGGTGGGTTCACACTCTGGGTTCACTAAGAAGTGTTAGTGCGGTGCCATTGGCCTCAACACATGATGTAATAAGCCCTCTTCACATTAACACCCATTACTACACAAGAGGCGTTTTCATATTATTGGCCTTACAAGGAATCACATTGGGGCACAATGTACCTTGCTTTGTGTGTAAATTAAAACAAAAAAGTACACACACAACATTCTGTATCCTCCATTTAAAAAAAAGTTTGCCTGATCTCAATGTACAGTACAACACACACCTGTGTGGCTGAGCTATAACCACATGGATGTGAACCCAGCGTAATGCTTTGCAAACCTTTCCTTTTGATTGTTCTGCAATGTATTTTTACAGATTTAATTTAAAGGTTTAGTTGGGCTTTTATTAAAATTGTGGATGTTTTCTGCTATATTAAAGGATCCAGATAGATCAGATCTTGATCTCCTTGGTCTCACAAATTAAAGATGAAGTATAGTATATTTTAATGATCCTTAACCTTTCCTGATGGATCTTAATGGACAGACTTGAGTAATCTGGTCCCAATCCATAGGTATGAGATGACCAAGTCTAAAAAGTTTGCTCATTTCATGTAGTAAGGCATTTTCATACATCCACACTTGCATATTTTCACATTTTCATTGTACTGCACCTAGCGCTTGATTTTTTTTCTCTTTTTAATAAACAATGTCTTGGACAGAAGACATAATAAAGTTATACAAATATAACCCGTGGTTCATTCCTTGTGCTCATGATGAAGAGTCGCCTCCTGTTCTGTGTGTATAGTAGCACAAGTACACATTTATATGCATAGATTTCTAAGAAGGGTTTTAAATAACTATGCATTTGTTTAATAGGATTTCCTCTGTGCACATATTTATCAAGAATAATCTCTACATTAATAATGCAAATCGTAATTACATGTTAGAAAATGGATGTTAACCCTTTGACCTACATTATGATAGCAGCCTTCTATGAAGTAGATAATAATATTTCAGTGAAATGGCACAGAGGAACAAAGATTGCACATGGCTCCTTAAGTGTTATATGTTTAAATTGTTTGGCGGCATTTGCATTTCCCAATTGAATGTAACTGGTAACCCTCTAAGCATTCTTTGAAGCTAATTTACGTGTGTTCTATAGTGAAAGGCATTTGTCTTCATTCTTTGCCATGGTGCCTGCCTGGGTCTGTGGGCATCATAAGATTAGAAGCGAGGGCTCCCATCCATTAAAAGTTATAAAAGGGAGTCAGGGCAATGTGCATTCTATTACAAAGTACGTTCTGCCGTGTATAGTTTATGCAGGTTCAGGTCCTCGAAGGCATCACCCACTCTACATTTCATTATGGGGTCTGCCCCCACAGTCAACTTTTGTTCTCGGACGCAAAATACCATACTGGCTCAAGAACGCCATTTCACTTGCAGCCTCCTCTACTCCCATCTCGACGGGCCACATTACCTTAAACTTTGGTCGATCCGAAGGGTGGATTGATGGGAATTTCCCACCTCTTTAGTTTTAATTCTAACCCCCACTTCCTGTTCTTCCCCCTCTTATCCCCTCTTTTTCTCCGGCCCCAAAACTCGAACCTACAAATCCTTTTTCATTACTCACTGTTTATCCTCCTCCTCCCTTCCCTTACCTTTTCCACCAAGCCCTGGTCATGCTGGCCCTCTGATTCACTCTTCTCCTCATAACCTCCAGGCCTTACTGAACTGGGTCTCTGGTTCTTTTTTTTCTATATACCTAACTAAAAAAAAATACATTTTTTGATTCCTGACCATTATTAATCTTTTGAGTTCTCATAAGTTTCTACACCTTATGAACCAGAACAATTTTTACATTTACACTACAGCCCTGTTTTTTGGCAAATACTTTGTCATTAGTATTAGTCATTAGTAAACAAAGTAATAAATCCTCAAAGCGTGGCTTGGTAACATTTTTTATTTAATAACGTAAGCGATAGACAAAAATACATTCAAAAGCATATATTCTATTCTATAATGTGTCCCTAAAATGACACACATATCCACTACAAAGCATAGTAAAGCTATCTGAAAATAAAAAATGCTTTTTTTATTATGTACATTTTCTTGTTTTGCAACACTGAAATAGTAACAAACAAAACAATTCAAAAAAAGATATTGTTAGTAAGAACAAAACAATACAGAGTTGAACATGAATATCAAAGGTATCAAGGGGAGTGTCAAATAATGTAATTCGGGCTGATTAGGGTTAAATAAGTGTTGATAATGATCTAGATAGGAATACATTTCATTAAACAGAACTGAACATGCAATGATTCTTTAGGCAATGTCATTGTTTATATGATTCACTTATTAATGAAGTAGTTACTACAATAAAGCCATTTATTAGCGGTAATTTACTAAAAATGTTTAGGCTGCCAGGGATAATTATCTGTTGAGGAATAATTCACTTATACAGTTCAGTGATTGTGGTGAAAATTCACTTTGCAAAAATACTTAATCTCATGCACTGTGCCCTTTGAATCCTATATTATTTTATTCATGTTGCTAAGGTTTGGATGTTTAAATGTTGTTTCAGAAGGTTCAGCATAATAGGAGGCTTATGTAATACAAGAAATGATCCATACTGTTTAAAGCCTACCAACAAGAGTAGCTTTCAGTTCGACTTCCACCTCCAACAAAGGTGGGTGCCGGATCTTTAAGGAGCTCAAGCCTACAAACAGGATTTGATATCAGTTCAACTTCCGCCTCCAACAAAGGTGAGCGCAAGACAATTAAGGAGCTCAAGCCTTCAAATAAGAGTTGGTACTAGTTCAACTTCGACCTCCAACAAAAGAAGGTGCAGGACAATTAAGGAGCTCAAGCCTACAAATAAATTAGTTATCAGTTCAGCTTCCAACTCCAACAAAGGTGTTTGTCAGTACAGCTCTGAAACTCTAAGCTTATTAACAAGAGTAAATACCAGTTCAATCTCCGCCTCCAACAAAGGTGGGTGCCAGTACAACTCAGGAGTTCAAAAGTTAGCAACAAAAGTTGCTACTAGTCCAGCTTCAGCCTCCAACAAAGGTGGGTGTCAGAACAACACTTGAGATCTAAGCTCACCAAGAAGAGTTGATGCCAATTCAACTTCTACCTCCAACAAAGGTGGGTGCCAGTGCAACTCAAAAGCTCTAAGCCTACAAACATGAATTGGTACCAGTGCAAAACCCAGCCTACCAACAAGAGTTGGTACCAGTTCAACTTCCGCCTCCAACAAAGGTGGGTGTTAGAATAACTCAAGATCATATTCTTACTCATCCTGTGCAAATTGTTAAAAAAAGTAAATCACACCCGACTTTCAGTTACCCCAACAAAGCTTGATGCAGATATTCAATACAAGACCATTGCTGGATTCTCCCATGTAAAAGTAAGCCCAGGAGTTGGGTAGAACTTGCTAGAGTGATAGGATTCAGTTGATATTGTGTTCTAAACATCTGCATCGATATAGGCTGACGAGAATAATAGGAGTATAGGGTGTGCAGTTGAACTCTTTTACTAAGTTGCTCATGGGGGCCTAATTTATATTTTTTATAGACTCCAAGTTTCTGTCTGTATCATCTTTCATATGTGTCAGGTTCTATAGGTGGGTGAGGGTGTTTGGAAAGTCACAAATTAAGGAATGTGTCAGAGGTGGCTTTTTGACACAGAAAAATGCTTTCAGCATAAAACTGTCATGATTTTAAGGCTGAGGCAGCTATATACAGCAAGATGTTGTTGACTGTCAGAAAAATGAACTGGCAATCAAGAAAAATAGTTAGACAGGTAAAACACATTAGCAACTGTTTGAAAATCAATTTTATCTTCATCTTGACTCCAGCTGGAATTTAACATTTTATTACATATATTTTGCATTTGAATCATAATTGGTATGAAATTTTGAAGTCAGTATACCTTGGTATACTATCTATATGTAGCTTTACAACACACAAGAGTCTATGAAACAACCATTAGTAATTTACTCCTATGAGATTATAAGAGAGGAAGTTAGCTGTATTGTGTAAAATATCCCCCACCCCTCCTACCTCTGGCCATGGCTCATTGGTTCTAAATACCTTGCATTCAGATATGTTCCCATAATGTTTACAAATATATCCATTTAGGGTTTTAAAATCCGTAGTTCATAAAAAAAAATCATTCTGATTGTATATAGGTGTCCTTTAGTGTCTTTAATGTACCTTTTAGTTTTATTATTATTATTATTACTTTTTACTCTTAGCAAGATTCTGTCTTACAGTATGTGTCTATTCTACGCTTCATTTCCTCAACAGCATCATTATGCTAAACCTCTTTATAGAGAATATTCCGTAGTTCACTGGTCACATATTTGATGAATGGCTGTCTGGTCACAGATATGTATCTTCATATTTCTGGATCAAAATGATGGCACTATAATAATACTGCGTAATAATAATAATAATAATAATAATAATAAACTAAAATAGAAATAGTCAGAATATTTTGCTGTGGTGTAAATGTGTTCAGTTTGTTGCTGTTTTTGTAAAGAAATTATATTTAGATTACTTCTTGTTTTTGGAATTGTGCTTCATTAATAGTAGCAGAAAAAAACATGCAATTTAATCTTAATGTCAAGCATAGCTTATACCTCACAGCAGACCTGCATGTAATTTGTCAAATACACCACCAATAGAAATGCCAATAAATTGTGTCTGGGAGCAGCAAATCGCACTACAGGTGACCAGAATTGCACTTGGCTGTAATTGAAATTTTTAAAGAACAACTGTGCATCCAAAAGTGAAATTTTACCTTTGTGAACTGCTGGACCATGGAGGAATGCTGTAACTCGCTAATCTGAAATGGCACTGCAGGTACAACCTGACCATTTCAGACTTATGGTTGATTGCACTGCTGCAGCACATGTTCAACAATGCTCCTAATTCGTCCTACCCAACTGAACAGGAACAGTTGGGAATTGTTGCTCAAATTTACAAGTGGTTGCAGTTCCTGAAATGACAAAGCTTTTGGCTGTGCAGTTGCTTTTCCTCTTCTTGACTAAGAAAACAAGGATTGCAGGGCATTAGCAGATCAGTGAACACTGACAGATGAGCGGCCATCAGGCAGAATAAATTATTGCAGACAGAATATCACCTGTCTCTTTCTTCAATAAAGCCTGCCTGATGCCAAAGTACAACTTTATTTCCATTTAATGAAACAAATAAAAAAAATGTATTAGTACTATTGGTCTAACATGTACTACAGGAAGAATTAGGATAAAAAAAAACTCTTAAATTTTCTATTATGTTGGGGATTATTTTAAAGGTACCATTGAGGATAGATATACGACAGCTGCCACTGCTAACTTGTTTTTAAGGTGCAAGCTCTAACACCATCATCCTAATCCTTGCTTTACTAATTGCTAGCTGAAGGACTCAGAACACATATATGCAAAGTAAACTCAGACCATGTTTTTAAAACAGAAATAAAGCCTTAAAAAAATTGTCATCAGGCTAGTGCTTTAAAGACAGGTGATGTCCATTTTGCAGTCACATAAACTTACCTGCCTGAACACAATTTTCTGAAATAAACTCATTGTCCCTATTCCATTTCAGGTGTAGCTGTCTTCTTCTTCATCCTGTTCCTGGTTCTGATTTTCAGCCATCTTGACTGGCGAGGCTCAGGATGACATAACTCCCATTCATGCTCATGAGAATTTATTAAATCCCTTCTCTAATCAAAGAAAGCAGCATTCAGGCAGATAAATGTGTCATATTGCAGAAAGTTCCTTTTAAAATAATACTCTGGCCTGATTGCAATTGTTTTGCGGAACTATAGTTCTGCTTTAGGCTTTGCATAGAGTAGGAGAAGGCTGTAACCTGTCTACCTCTGTTAGGAATAGATCAATGATTGACAATCTAAATGAAGTATATGGTCCAGATGTATTAAAGCTCTCCAAAGCTAGAGAGGATACACTTTCATCAATGAAGCTGGGTGATCCTGCAAACCTGGAATGGATCTGGTTCAGGGTTCAAAACAATGCAAATAGCAAATGACTTTGAAGAAATACATTTTGAGGTTTGCTGTATCTCCCAGCTTCACTGATGAAAATGTATTCTCTCTCCAGCCTTGGAGAACTTTATTAAATCCGGCCGAATGTGTCTTTAGGTGCCTGCATGAACCACTGTTTTATAGCAGAACTTCCTAATGTTTTTTTGCAAATGGGAAGGCTAGGTGTCTGATAAGGAATCTGCATAAATGGGTTGAGTGGGCCAATGCTTGACTTTGCAGTGACAGTCAAGATTTGCACACCGGAACATTCTGGGTTTTAGATGCCGTGGGCTATTTACAAGCTAATGAGTATGTGCATGTTCCTGATTGTCATTTAAAAATATTACCGCAATAAAAAAAATTTTTTAAGGATCAGAGAAGAAGAAATGAAAACAAATTTGTTGCTACACAACCAAACTACAATAATGTTCTAATGATTGAAATGGACTCAAGTTCACCAATGCAATTTTCTAGATAAAAAAATGTTCAGTAGTAATCTAAACTATGTCGTTAACTAATTAAAATTAAACTTTTGGAGGAATGTTCCAATCATAATTACTACTGTCCTGCAGTAGTAAATTCTTTGCTATCTCTAAAGCAGCAATGCACACCAGGGTAATTAAATTATCTTTAAGTAATTTATTTTTTTTTATAGCTCATGAAACTCCAATAATGTATTTGGCAAACCTTCTTCTAATTAATACACAAAGTGAAGGACTGATTTATTGGTAAGGAAGAGAAAAGGTGATGTATAAAACATTATTTTACAGATAAAAACTTTTCCTTCTAGTATAAAAATAGTATAGTGATGTCACAGGCAGAAGACATACCTTGTAAGAATATTGGCTTATACACTGCCCGGTATCAACTGCCTGTTGGGTAAGAGATGCTTTTATGTATTCATTTTGGCAGAGATGCCATTCCCTACGGAGAGTGGGGCCCTGAATGTAGTGCTTCTGATACTACAGCCAGTAACAGCTACTCAACATGTAAGCCCATTATTATTGTTACCAGATTCCTCTATACTAGAAATCAAGTATTTTTTAGCTGTTCTTTTACCCTTCCTATGTCACTATTCTTTTAACTCACTGGCGCTGATTTAGTAAAGCTCTCCAAGGCTGGAGAGAGGATACACTTTTAACTGTAAAGCAGGGTGATCTTGCAAACCTGGAATGGATCTGGTCCAGAATTGAAAACATTTGCTAACAAATAGCAAATGACTTTTAAGAAATTAATTTCAGGTTTGCTGGATCACCCAGTTTAACACATAAAAGTATTTCCTCCCCAGCCTTGGAGAGCTAAAAATCACGGCAACTGTTCATTTACCTCTAGATCTTTCTCTATTCAGTAGTATTTTTGTATTCTTTTATCCAATGTGTTACAAATAAACTTTACATACACATCAAAGGATTCCCAGAGCACCATGAGTTTTAGAGACTATTAACAGTAAATAATTGTATACTTTTCTATAAGAAATTTACATTTTAAATTTTACATTTCTGTAAGAGCTATTGAGCTCTGGGGAACATACATATTTCCAATTGCCTAACACTATCTGGAGGGAGAAAAAAGGGAATCATATTAAATAATATTTCAGATTTACCGAACTAAAAGAAAAGTATACGTATTTTTAATTTCAGAAAGAAATGTAATATATCCAATGGACTAAAAAGCCCTTTAAACATTAAATCTTATTTCTTCTTCTATAAAAGGTAAATTTAGTTACAGTTAAAAAATTCTTTCTTTCTTACTGCTCTCTTAATGTGTAGTGTTCTTCATGAAGTTTATATTGCATGAACTGATTCGTTCTGTAATTTATATATGTTTGCCCTTTATTCACCTGAACAAGCTCAGCTTTTATGCAATATTGGCTTACAATATATTGAGGAATGAGACTAATCACAGAAGTGGATATAACCCCGTTAGGTAAAGCTCTGTTCCAATATTGAAGTGGTTTGTAAAGAAATTCCTTTTTTTGTGTTGTATGGATAAAAAACCAGACAAACTATTTTATCGTTTTTGGTCACATGCTGGATATGTACAGCGTTGTGTAATATGTTGACGCTATATAAATAATAATCTTTACACATAGCTAATATACAGCATAACCAAAACACATGGAGATTATGTTCACTCTATAATGCTTATTAAACTTTACTTTGTTTTCTATATTTTCCTATCTGATATTGAGGAATTCTTGGTCGACTTTAGTATTTTTTATTCATGCTCAGTACAATACAGTGGTCCTTCTAATTAGTATCATTATGATTTTTACAAAAACAATCTCTGTAGGAACAGATTTTCACAACCCCTCAATGTGAATATATCTCCTGTTAAAGGGCGTAGATGACTTTAAATAAATGATTAAAAATACATAAGGAGCATATGAATTTTTCATGTTTGAAGCGCCAACAATGTCAATTATTTAACAATGTGAAATCTACAGAACTTAAACATAAACAGCCAGTTCAAGTCAGTTGGTGGCTGTTCTAATAATAGATTCCATGACACCATCATGTCTAAACATCAACGTCTAAACACAATTTTCAACCTCAGCCAGAGCAACGCAAGTTGGTGGGCTATGTGACAGTGATATAATTTTACATTATTAACTTGCTGTAAGTTTGAAGAAAAGACAAATGAACAGACATTACCGCACAACAAAACCCAGTGTATTGTGAATTTCCAAACTGACATGTTTTCAGGGAAGCAAAACACACAGTGATCCATCTTCACCCTTTACTGAACGTCAAAACAGTGCTAAGAGTTATTAATGAACTACAGTAATACAATATGACCATAACATGATGAATAATTCATACAACCATACTATGAAGCTTAGGCTACCTTTAACAATGGACTTTTAATGGACGCTTGGTAAATTATAGTAAGTCTGTCACAAACCAGTTCAATTGACTTGGATGAAAAAATATATATTAACTTCAGAGAAAACCATGTGTCAAAAGAATCAGCAGATTTGGGGATATTGGGCCTGGTTTATTAAAGCTCCCCAAGGCTTGAGAGGATATACTTTCAACGGTAAAGCTGGGTGATCCCTGGATTGGATTGGAATGGATTTACTAAAAGTCATTTGTTAGCAAATGTTTTAAGTCCTGAACCAGATTCATTCCTGGTTTGCTGGATCAACCACCTTCACTGATGAAAGTGTATCCTCTCCAGCCTTGGAGAGCTTTATTAATACAGGCCCTTAGAGAGCTGATGTTTTTGGCAGGAGGAGGAGGCAACAAAATGTTTAACCTTTGAAGGAAGGTAATATTATGCATGTTAGTTCACTTTCCTATATTGCCCAACCTTTTGTTTAAATTTACTTTTCCTAAGTCACTTCTAAAATCTATGAATTAGTTTATGTTATGATTAGTTGTAATTGTCCAGATTTTTCCTGAATATAAAAAATAAAAGCTTGGGTTACCCAAGTCCGGTCGAGATTAAGCCAAGGTAATCCTGTTTTGTGTGCAGATTTTGAGGAGCATATAACAGTTAGGATACAGTTACAGGATGTAGTTACACACCACAGGTAATAAATAGTATAGACAACACTAATAGGTAGCAGTGTGCACCCAACCGGGAATCATCTGAATTGTTTTCCACTTTAGTATTGTTGGAGAGCACAACATGAATTGTAAAAAATCTTATGCATATTCCATTTTAAATGATGGGTTCAATATGACGGTTGGTGAGCCTTAATGAGGGTTGCGTTTGATGACTCCTGCTGGGGTTTAGATCCCAGTAACTGGAAAGGAGGATAACACCTCCTTGAACAGGAAGATCATACCATACCAGGTGTGAGGTATGGAGGTTGTGCATGGAAGCTACAAAGACTTCTCCAATCATCCTACCTGGTGTAAATACATACCTAATATCTGATGACCCCCAAAAGAGCAGGAACCAGCTGGTCAGCTGAGTCAGAGGACTTGCCCCCAATGCAACAGTGACACCTACTGGAGAATATCAGCAGGCACCTGTGAGCAGTGTATTTCCGGAAGTGGGAGGGCACCTGAGTAAGGGGTGGTTGCATGGCTGTTGCTGAATGTGGGCAGGGGTCCTGGAGATATAAGAAGGGAGAACAGCCACAAATCATTCTCTTATATCTCTGATATCTTTTATTGCATCTCACTCTTTTCTGTCTCCAATCTTCTTGGAACCAAGCCAAGGTGCAGAATACAGAGGACGGGCTCTTTGTGTAACCTATCATTTTACTTTGTCTATGTGATCATTATTTAGCTTATTTGAAATATTTGTTGATTACTTGTTAATTATTTCTCTTTTAAAAAATATCTTGTTATTTAAGTGTATGTGTGATTATTAAGCTAATAGAGACTTAGTAAAGATTCTGCTTTCAAGAAAGGGGATAACATAAGGGAAACAAGAACATTTTCTTTTAAGTATGTTACTTTAAAATTGAAATCCAGTAACTTTACAAAGAAAACTCCTTGTAATAGCGCCACTTCTGTGCTGCAAGGGATAATGCTCATTTAGGTCTACAGGGAATGTAAGGTGCAAGTTTACTTTCCTTATCCTTCACTCCCCCATCTTCCATCCAGGCTTAGGGTTTTGTGAGGATCCTTGGTGTTCCCACTAGCAATGGAGTACTATTGGTCATACAATGTGGGGAATGACACTAGTGCCAGTGATGGCAACACAAAGTGGCTTATGGAAGAATTAGCAAGAGAAATATGTAAAATATTTTAATTAAAAGTTAATTCTCTGTTTATATCTTAATATTATATCCCCATTTGAGAGTTTTTTTAAAATACCATGGGGCTTTAAAAGACAACTACTGCACATGCGTGCCATGACTTTACTTATTGTTATATCCAGGTCAACACTCACAGGATACAGCCCCAGAGGAGTATGGACCGAATTGAAATAAATGAAGCCAATGCATGCCTGTTTGGTGCTGGCCAGAACTGCATGGTTGACATCTCTAAATGAAGCAAACAAGGATCACCTAATTTCGTGATTAGATAATAAGAGGCAGTACATATGGAATTATATTAGTCAGCCTACTTTGTACTTTTCATTATAGTAGTTTGCATTGTTGTATTATAAACAATTGGATGTTTTTGGTGTTTTTTTTCTATATAAAATTGTGGTTTTACCCTTTTTTTATCTTTTGGTGCTGCTCAACACTTTTAAACTTCTAAAACCACTTTGCAGCATCAATATGTGCACACCATTCTACAAGGGAAAATTCCTAATTATGACAGTGGTGGACAGGGATAAAGCATCGCTCCTCTTCAACAATAGGTTGCTGCAGAAGACATTTCATATCAGGATCACTAGGTTTGTTAACCACCTGAGCGTTACACTGATTTCTGGGGATTTTAGTGTAGGCGAAAAAATACGGGGTTAACCAAAAGAGCAAAAATATTTAGTGCGAGAAATTACGGGCTTAGCGGTTAGGGGGTTAAGGCACTTAATTCTCTTAAATTGTAAGCTCCTCTGGGAAGGGTCCTCTACTCCTTCTGTGTCACTGTCTTTATCTGTCATTTGCTACCCCTGTTTGATGTACAGTGCTGCGTAATATGTTTGGCCATATATCATTATATGTTTATTATTATTATTATTATTATTAATAATAAATAATAATAATAATACCTTTTATGTATGTCTTTAAATGTGTGTTTTTATGTGCAAACCTACCTGTACTCTGCTTTTTTCCTTTTTTTCTTTTTTTTATTCTATTTTATTTTGTGGTTTATTTGCATGAATGTGCCAATCAAAATAAGTAGCAATGCACATAAACCATAGTTAAGTTTTCACACATGATTAGATGGGTCCTAATGCATTAACTCGAGAATGTGTACGGCCCCTTAATGAAAGCTACAGATTTAAAAAGATTGAAAATTAGTTTTGAAATTACATGAACATGTTAAAGCCTGAATTAGATTTTACTGATAGGGTTTACATGCAGTTTAATTGAAAATAACAGAGCCACACAAGATATTATATTCATATAAAAATAATGAAAAAAGCTTCAATTTTCCATACGGGTTAAATATTGGTAAGAACTAAAAATGCGTTTTGCATCATTGTGAGATTGCCAGTATTTGAAAAAGTTCTTAACAAAGCTGGATAAGTAAGTCACACAAAGGAATGATAAGCTTATTATTGAGAGATTGCATAAAACGTAATACTTTTTCCCAGTTGTGCTTTGTAAATTACATTTGAGTTAGCAGCACAAAGAAGATCATAGATTAAGGATATAATAAAAATAAAATGAAATTATGGATTTGTGTTTCATCCATTATAATGTCTCATTATAATTGATTCAGGTTTTTAAGTGCTACATTGCTATGGTATTAAAAGAGAAAGTCACAAAACTTTGGTCTAAAAAGAAAAACAAGTTTTTTGCATTTTGTTTTATAATTTTATATTTATTAGGTTTGGAAAAAGCACTTACTTTATCCTTAGAGATTAAAACAGAACACTATCTGAAAACAAGAACATACATTATTTGTAATAACAACTGTAATAATTGTTTATTAAAAATAAACAAAATAAGAAAAGTAGCCTTTGTTGCAATATTTACTGTCAATCCAGAGCTCTCGCCTACAATACACATTTTTTTTTTATATAAAATTGACACCCCCTTATCAAGTTCTGCAATAGAAGGATCCTCTTCTTTATGATGTCATGGTTGTACCTAACTGGGAATATTTGTAGCCCCTAGAGCTGCAAGAATGAAGCCATAGCAATTCTCCATCCAGCTAGCTCCAAATAAACAGTTACAGCTGCTTTTTGGGGCTTACACAAAACTTTCAATGATCACCTGCCTCAAACTTTTCTTTTGACCTATCCTATTTAACAAAGATTTCCTACAGCCAGGACTCCTACACTGACATTCTCCAAATGTCTTTTCTAACTGCATACCCTACTTGTTGTGCAATGACTAATGGGGATGAAGAGAGTCAGATACTATAGGGGTACATTGGCTTTTAAGCTCATGAACGGTTTGTTCCAAGAAGCTGCTAGAATTGGGCTGTTGGCTGCCAGATGCTTTATGAGGTGAGGTGTGCATAGGAAAAAAAGGGAAGTAGCAAGGAATACTAGTGGCCAGTCTTTTGCCTTCTGCCTTTCAAAGTTCTCCTTTATATGTAATCCATTGATTTCTTCTTGAAATCCTTCTGGAACAGCTCTTGTGGTGCTCATGGGGGAGCATAAAAATGTGATGTGGGGGCCCAAGGTTGTGGTGCATGTGGTGTAAATGGTACTGTGTGACACAAATAGAGACGATGTTCTACCCCGTACTCTGCAGCCCACCAGATCTGGTGATGGCCTATACATTCCTATGGTAAACACCAATGTATCTCCAAAAGGCCTCACTCCAACTCCAGATTCCACAGATACAGCCATGATAAAGGAAGGCTGTGCCAGCTCAAAGACAGGCACAGGGCACTGAGGCTTTGGTGCTCCTTATGAGAAATGTAATAAGGGTGCAAAATAGGTCAGCTAGAGATTTTATTTAAGAATAAATACCATTCGATATATACCATCCTCCACTTTAATATCACTGATGTCATCGCCAGGGAGCAGAAACAAACTAAAGAAATAATTATTCGCAAAATTTTAACAATATGAATATGTTTCACTTACCCATAAACATCCCATTAGGAAAAAATATGCTGTTATAACCTGCAGGAAAAACAAAACGCAGTGAATATTAGAAAATGAAGGTCAGAGGTCGATACTCAGGGAATGCGGAGCCAGCCTGGCAAATGATTTTTCATTATTAAGCCAATAAATCAGCCCGATGTTGATAGATGCATGCACTTGGGCACTGTGTCAGCGTCAGAGGAAAAAATGCTTATCCCATTCCCTGTGATCAATTCCATAGGAATTCATACATGGAGGTGAAAAGGGCCATTGAAAAGAAAAAAACAACACACTTCAACAAAATAAATTATGAACATTTACATGCATTTTTATTTTGCACACATGAATGGCACCTACGGGAGAGAGATGAATATCCATTTGAGTGCCTTTAAAACACTCCTAGCTGTAGATGAAAAGACTAATGGAATCTCAATGTAAATGCACCTGACTGTATAATCTTGATTTACTGGCTGTGAAAGGGAAAAGAATAAGCTAAATACACCTATTGAATTATTAATAGCCTAAAAGAAAGCCCTCTAATTGGATCTAAATGGGAAACACCTTGGCTTCTGGGATGGAAAGAAAGATAAGTTAGTGGATTTGCACAAGATGATTATAGATGGGAAGAGATGGAAAAAACTCGTTAAAACCCAGCGTATAAAAAAGCTGAGGCCAACAAAAAAACACAACGCACAGAAGGGTAACCCGGGACCTCTGTACAATGAGATGCATTGATTTACAAGTAATCATGATTCCTAATAATTATATGCTGAAAAGTGTCTGTGTATCATTTAGTTGCAGTTGTAAAACAGAGCGAGAAACATTCTACCAATCACAAGTCCAACCTGAATTTTATTTTCTTAGTTCATAAATAATAAATGCTGCAAGTCAGTAATATTGTCATTATTTTGAATCTGTATTTGTTTTATAGTCCAGATTTTTATAGCCCCAGGAGAAATCCCTATAGTGCTGCTCAAAACCCTTTGCAGATGCAGTTAAGTACCCATCTGATGCAACACAGGTTGCATTACATACAAATTATATATTCAAACTCAAACAAAAAGTTACTTTAGAGAATTTTCTGATTATGTTTAAAGAGTGAGTCTGCCCACAATTCATATTTTATAGTTGTAGGTGCAGTTGGGTGC
Organism: Pyxicephalus adspersus; assembly: GCF_032062135.1. Lineage (NCBI taxonomy): Eukaryota > Metazoa > Chordata > Amphibia > Anura > Pyxicephalidae > Pyxicephalus > Pyxicephalus adspersus. Next base: position 158,060,176 of record NC_092858.1, on the reverse strand, counting down.
ACTGAGCCAAACCCTGGGTTATTGGATGTTCCAATAGTGAGATCTCTACCATAATTGCTAACTCCATTTGGGCATTTTGGGATCCTTTGTTCACATGTGTGTTCCATTTTCTTCTGTTATATTCTTTGTGCAAAAAATTAAAAGAAAAACACAAAGAGAATGGAATACTGCATAGTGGCCACTGGTCTCCAACTAATTATTATATACCTGTATTGCACAGAGAAACATGGGAGCAAAGGGATGAAATCACTGGGTCTGAAACAAGGTATGTAATCAAATCAAAACTTCTTTATTTTTAAATATATCATTGATGAAAGGGGTTTAGTGACTTTTTCACTTTTTTGGTACTAAAACAAGATGCCAGCCAGGGATCCTAATACTAAATTCCAAATTCCTTCTTATCAAGTACAACCAATCAGACTGTAAAAATTGTAATAGAAAAAGCTGTTTTTAGCACACATTTCATTCATCAGACAGTGCTATGAAACCCCATCACTCCGCTGAAGTCAGTCTATTCAATGGATCATTCACTGTTCTAAATCAAGTGTACCGAAATCTAATTAATTGCTGAGGATTGCTGTACCTTCATTGCTCTTTACGCTTGATCCACACAACGCTGAGTTATTTTTGGACTGTATCTAGCTAAAAACATACAAGCATATTTATAGGTTGAATGTGACACAAATCTCTACATTTTAATATATAATCGAGCGCTGACAGTACTAAACGAGTAAATAAGGCTTTGACGAGCCATTTGATGGGAAGAAACATATTTATGTACTTATAATTGTTGCTGTTTGTATAGAAGGCTCTTTGCCGCTCTTATCTCTCTCCTACAGGATATAATTAGAAATACTGAAGTGTTTCACTTCATTTTGCAGTTGTTCATATGTATCACACTTTGCCTTGGGAAACTAATTAACAATATTATAGAATTGCCTTTTGTGTCTTGCATTACTTAAAATGCAATGGATTGGTAAAATGTTAACCCATTCATAAAAAATGTATATATATATATTTATTTATATATCCTCTTAAGAATTCGCTCAGAATCTTAGATAGAGTGCCTTGTACAAATACTTGATCAGGCAAGTCTTTATTGCAAAAGGAACAGGCGATGTACCTTCTGCAATTATTCCAGCCTTATTTCTCCTGGGTTACTGGTAACAAAGCTAAGCTGTGCATGCGCAATATACGGCAGCCTTCTTTACACGTGCCAGGGATAAACTTTTGGAGTTACTTCATTCTAGCACAGCCAATCAACATGGTCGAAGATCGTCTCTGGAGGAAGAAGAGAAAGATAGTGGCACCCTGCAATGGAATGAAGATTGCAAGTTGCACGTGTTTAGAGAAAAAGCAGAACCAAAGCAGAACTAAACTGCAAAAATAATATTTTCCAAGCAGGTGTGGGTTGTTTATTATAGAAGGGGCATGATGGGTGTGATGTTCCTTCTGCAATAAAATACTCTTACCTTCCTGTTGCCAGTACACTCACCTTTCCTTGCTCTGGGGTCAGTGGTCGCATCTTCACCTGGTGTCCTTCCAAATTTAGGATCTTTGGCCTTCTTCGTTGGCCAGGCCAGAATGACTTAAGTCCTATGGATATGTGTGGGAGGTAATTCATTCCCAGCAGCAGCAGACTACGACTGGTCCATTGACATGCAGATGCTTAGCTCAGTGTACATTATAAAAAAGTAAACAGGCAGGTAATTTAGGTTTGTTGCAGAAGGGGCATGGCCTGTCTCTTTTTCACAAAACAATCTGTCTGCCCGTGATTTTTTTTTTTTTAAAGTCTAGTTCTACTTGAACTCAGCAGAGTGGGAGAATTCTTGGGAGATTTCTATATTCACCATTATTATCCTTATACTCTTTTTTATTTATTTTTTCTTTAATTGTCATTTGTGGTTTACATGACAAATACATGTATAGATAAATAATAATGAGTGTTTATAATTCAATTAATATTGTAGAGCTCTCTGTACCATGTTTTAGAAATGTTTTACATCTCTGACTGCCAGTCACAGATTCGCCTCTTTCGCCTTTAATCATTGCTGGCAGTCTAATTTAACTGCTGCCAATAAGAGGTCATTGGACTGGCAATATACGCACAGTCACTTCTAGAAGGTAGTATTTGCATACCAGACTTTATAGCATGACTTTTCAGCCAATTTCTAATTTCCAGTAATAGAAACTGTTCTACAGAGGGAAAAATCTGATCAATGAAGCAACAAATCCAATGGCAATAAAATGTATTTAAAGTGTACCTATTGCCTGGTTCACAGTGATAATAGTTTATTGAGCAGAACCAGTGTTCTAAAGTCCTAGGGGGAAACTTTAGTGTATTACTGATTATAAACAACATATAACTTATATAGACAGGGCATTATTTATCATAATGGCTGCTGATGGCTAACATCTAACCTTTCAGAGTTCTGTGGGGCAACATCAAACCTTAATGTACTCAGTTTGTTAAAATTGTTTCCTACTTTTCCGCTGGTCTGGCCTCCTCTGGTTTTTAATTAACTAATTTGGAGTTCAGGGATTGTTAGAGGAGTCAGAGTGCTCTTTATACTTTATGGTGACACCCTATCACCAATTAGATTTAGTCCTTTCTGTAAAGAAATGACCATTTACTGCACTGGACCATTTTGCCTTCAGCACTGCTGTAATTCATCATGACATGGCTTTAACAAAATGCTTGAAATATTCTTTAGGGTGGTCCACATTGACATGATAGCAATGTGCATTTGCTGCAGATTTGTTGGCTGCACATCCATGAGGCGAATCTTTCATTCTACCACATCCCAAGGGTGCTCTGTTGGATTGAGATCTGTTGACTGTGAGGTCATTGTCATGTTCAAAAACTAGTTTGAAGTGATTTGAGCTTTAGGACATGGTGCATTATCCTGCTGGAAGTAATCATCAGAAGATGGGTGGACAGTTGCATTTAACCTCAACAAACAAAAACAAGATAAAAACAGTAACCCGGATTCATACCCAGGGTAGTTAAAAAAGTAAAAATTAAACACTTCCCTGGTCCTATTGGCATCCCCCCGCGTCCTCCAGTGTCCTGCCATCCTTTGGCCGTGTCCTCTTGCTCGATCTGTCCCCTGGGGAGAGCGCTGACGTTCCCCGGGAGTTCCCGGTGACGTTGGTGCGTACAGCCGTTGCTAGGGTTTAGGCGGGAATTTCAACTTATTTTGTATTGCATTTTATACAAAATAACTGTATTGAATGAAATACACTTAATTTATATGTCTAAAAGCAGTACATTGTCTTTCATTAATTTTTTTTACAGTATATTATATTAGTATGAGTATAGTAAAGTTTGAAACACAAAAACATGGCAATGTTTACATTCTAAATTTATTACTAATTTTTTTTTTTGTGGTTAATATATTATATTGACAAGATTTTGTGTTTCAAACTTTATTATACTCATACTATTATATTATACTGTAAAATAAATTTTCATGAAAGACAATGTACCACTTTTAGACATATAAATCTAGACAGAAATGAACTGCCCAGTAGCTACTAGGTATTCCAGAAAAATATCCCCCACACCATTACACCACCACCAGCCTGAACTGCTGATACAAGGCAGGTTGGATTCATACTTTCATGTTGTTAACACCAAATTCTTTAGCCAATGCATCCAAAGACCCTAAATATGGACCAAATCTATGGCAATTCCATATATCAATGGCAAGTGCCTTATCATCCAATTTAAAATGTTCAACAAAGAGGAAAGGTACGCATGAAAATGGCTATAATACTAACACTCCTCCCTACATTTTCCAGCTATTTGTTAGCAAACACACACACAAACTATGTAAACTGTTTATATGTGAGCCAATAAAGCAGATGGTATTTTCCATCCAGTAGCTTATTCTAGGATAAACCTTTTACCCATCTCAGTTTAAAATCACAGGTCATCATAAATGCAATCCTAATCACAGACCTAGGGATCATCTAATGAGCTGGCAAAAATCGAGTAGATTTAAAGATGATCATGTCTTGGGCTTCTGTTTGCGTCTGCTTGACTTAGTTTACCCCAGCACTAAATGATGAAACATTAAAAAGCTTGAGTAGCTTCAATTCTTGAACATATACAGCTAGAAACTGAGAAGCCTATGTTGATGAATCCTAAAGAGAAGAACACATCCTTCCTGGCTTTGCCCCCTTCCAGATGAAATAGAAAAATGAGTCTTGGGGCATATGACAGCCTAATATCCTAACTGTGCAAATATCAGGTCTTTTATTTTTCTTTTATTGTGAAGCTGTGATGGCATAGACACAAGCAAGTTTCACGTTGTTGGAGTTATGGGTTGTAATTAAGTTTTTGTTTATCCGGGGAAAGTCAGCAAAGGACATTCACACTGAGATGTCACAAACACTGGGGGAGAAGTGTCCTTCCTACAGCACTGTCAAAACTTGGATATCTCGCAGTGGGACAAGCGCAGTGGGCACCCGCAACCTCAACTGACCCAGCAACCTGCGATGCTGTCCATGAGCTGATTATTGAGGACTGGCAAATATCCACAAAAAAGATAGCCCAGATACTTGACATCTCAAGGGAGCATGTTGGGTTTGTTATCGCCACTATCCTAGACATGAGAAAGCTTTCAGCGAAGTGGGTGCCTAAATGTTTGAACAGTGATCAGAAGAAGGAACGAGTTGAAGCATCCAAAGCTGTTTTGGTCCATTTTGAAGCTGCACAGGACTTTTTGGCTAGGTTAGTGACTGAGGATGAAACCCGGCTCCACATCTATGATCCTGAAACTAAGGATGAGTCAAAGGAATGGCGCCACAGCGGGTCCCCGTGGGCGAAGAAGTTCCGAACTTAGAAATCGGCCAAAAAAGTCATGACGTCCATTTTCTGGGACGAAGACGGTATTGTGTTGGTGGAATACCTACCTTGGGGCTCTTGTATCACCGGACAGTATTATGCTAACCTGCTGGACTAGCTGAAGGAGGCAATTAAGACGAAACACCGTGGAAAGTTGACTAAAGGGATCCTTTTTTTGCAAGACAATGCACCTGCGCACACGTCCAACGTTGTGGCTGCCAATTGGTCCACCACCCCCCCTACTCACCTGACCTGGCCCCTTCGGAATATTTTCTGTTCCCAAATTTGAAGAAACACCTGAAGGGGCAAAGTTTTGAGGACATTTCTGACATCATAGATGCTCCTGGGAGCTGGTTTGCGGCCCAACATAAGGACTTTTATTTAAACGGTCTAGAAAAGCTGCAACTACGCTGTACCAAGTCCATCAGTCTCAGGGGGAAATATGTGGAATAAATGTGTTATTTCATAACTCTGGCCCTCTTCTTTTTGTTCAAAGCCAGGAACTTCTCAGTACCCCCTCATATATATCATGACTGTGATATAGAAATGAGAACCTGCAGTTTTCATGAGAAGATTGAAAACACAGTAACATGATTTGGGGATGAGGCATGATTTGTGTTTGCACCCTCACCAGTAACAGTGAGGGTGCAAACACATGGCAAGAAGTACTTTTGGAATGACACTGACATCATCTGTGGTTTTAGTAACTGTGGGTATTTTGCTTAATGCCAATCATGTTGTCAATATAAAAATAAAAATTATCCTGGTACTGATGAGAATAGCTCAGAATTCTCTGTAAAGCTCCCTAAAAATGTTCCCTGTTGTGTATTGAATAATATAGTGCTTTCTATCTATGGTCTATACCGTTGACTAGTTGTAAGGTCTTTGGTTTCTTCTGTTCTAAAAACTTATTTATGATGCAGCCATAGTCTGTAGTCAAACACACAATATCTATACCATTGACTTTTGTGCAATAAAACAGTTATGTAAATGAAACTGCTGACAACTGGAGACATATTTGACCTTTAGATGCATTTTAACTTGACAGCTGTAAAATTATTAAAAGAGCAGGCAAACCCACTAGTACAGACCTGAGAAGGTTGGACATATTTATTAAATTCCAGAACAAGAATGATGTTAAAATGTTGTAACATAGAGCAATAGCCAATAGGAGTTCATCTTTATTCAGTTTAGAAGATTGAGGACAGATATAATTGGCAACTGGTGTGCTAATGCATTCTGCAAAATGCATGGTAAGTTAAGCATGTGTGCTGCATCTGAATGAAGAAAGGAGTGGCTGTATTATTTTTGAATATTAAGCTTACCTCTAGTGTCTCTATTTGTTTTTTTTTTATTTGTTTTGTGTTCACAGTCAAGGCTATTGAGCTATGTGCAATCCATACCTTTCTTGTAAACTTCTGTTCAGTAATTACCATGCCACAAAAATAGTTGCCTAGATGTGTTTTTTTTTATAAATGTATTTAAATGAAGAATGCTGGGTAAGCAGAAAAAGCATACCACCAAGGTGCAGTGTTGGCATAAACAATCAAACCCCCCCCCCACCGAAAACTTTGATTTCACATGCAGAACCCCACAAGGTTGTACAGTAAGTGTGAGGAGGAAAGGATCTTGATGATCTGGAATCGCTCCTGTGGAAGTGGACCTGGAATTGGACCTGATCATTTTAAGTGACCATTGAACAGGGGGAACACAGAAGGAGATGTGTAGGTACTTCTCTCATACAAAATAGAGGTTTGTCATCTGTTCTGATCATGACATGTCCTGTTTTTCACAGTCTTTCTATGCACTCTGGAGTGGCTAATAAAGCAGTTTTGGACTGCAAATTATTATTATTAAACAGGATTTGTATAGCGCCAACATATTACGCAGTGCTGTACATTAAATAGGAGTTGCAAATGACAGACTAATACAGACCGTGATATAGGAGGAGGAGAGGACCCTGCCCCAAAGAGCTTACAATCTAGTAGGTGGGGGAATTAACACACAATAGGAGGGAGATATGTAGTGGTGGGAAGTAGTGAAAGACCATTCCAGATAGTCGGGACAGCTCTAGAAAAGTCTTGTATCCGTGCGTGTGATGTAGTTATGAGTGAGGAAGTCATTAGTAGGTCATTGGAGGAGTGGAGTGAGCGGCTGGGGGAGTACTTTTTTTGGGGGGGATGAGTCTGGCTGCAGCATTCATAATAGATTGTAGAGGAGAGAGTCAGGTTAGTGGAATTCCAGAGAGGAGGAGGTTACAGTAGTCTAGACGAGAGATGATAAGAGCATGTACAAGGAGTTTGGTGGTCTCAGGGGACAGGTAGGGGTGGATTTTGGAGATGTTGCATAGGTGAAAGTGACAGGACCTGGAAATGTTCTGAATATGGAGGGTAAATGGGAGGGCAGAATCAATGGTGACACCAAGACAATGTGCCTGAGGGGAGGGCCGAATAACAGTGTTGTTAACAGTTAGATATATGTCAGGGGGAGACGCGGAATTGGAGGGTGGGATGATGATAAGTTCTGTTTTATCCAGGTTGAGTTTCAGGAATCGGTCAGACATCCATGATGAGATGGCTGACAAGCAGCATGAGACCTTATCCAGGACTGAGGGAGACAAGTCATGGGTGGACAGATAGATTTGAGTGTCATCAGCATACAGATGGTACTGTATGCCAAAGGAGGATATGAGACTACGGAGAGAGGAGGTGTACAGAGAAAAGAGAACGGGTCCAAGGACTGACCCTTGGGGAACACCAACAGGGAGGAGAGTGGGTGAGGAGGAATTACCATTGAAAGAAACTTGAAAGGAGCGGTCAGACAGATAGGAAGCAAACCAAGAGAGAGCAGTGTCACTGATACCAATGGAGCGCATAATTTGTATTAGAAGGGGGTGATCAACAGTGTCAAAAGCAGAGGAAAGATCAGGGGACTTTAGTAAGTAGCAAATCTGAAAGAGTCCTAATTTTTTACAAAGAGACCCTCTAAGACATGCAATTTGCACTTGCATATAGTAGTGGTAGTGACACATTTTATGAAAAGCATATATGTCTTCTTTCCAATTTGGAAGTTCTACCTGCAAATAGTCTTAGTAAAACATTTACCTAAAAAGGCCAAACTTTTTTACCGATGATCTTGCTTTACTGACTATCATATTAACTTTGTCCTATATTATGCTTAGCTAGCATCTTCTAACTCCTCTAAAGAGAACTCCTTGACGTGGCATTACCTATACTTAAGTTTAAGTACAAGTAATTTCAGGTGAAGGCACAGACGCCTCATAAAATCCATTTTTAAAAGCAGAGAGTGATCAAAAATCACACCTTAGGGAGATCTCAGTGTGGAAATTAAGTCAGTATTAATTAAAGAAAAACCACTGCAAAGCACCAACAATAACATAATCTACAAAAACAGCGGAATGAAATGCAGAACTGTGCACATTTATATTGATTTCATGTCTAGCAACAATAGGATTATGGGGGTGAAGTCCACATATGTCACTTCCCACATGCTCATATTATTCTTTGGTATAGCAATCTACATCAGTGTCTGTATTAGTTTACATGCTATTGTGCTGCTGGACAAGGTGTTTGTTTAGTCTCTGTGAAATGTTGGAGGGTATTGAGGCTATCAATGTTAAATGTCCCATTTGTTATATCACATTTTTTAATTTTAAATAAAGCGAGTCTTGTGTGAAAAAAACTGTTCTGTAAAACCAAACTGAATCTATATTACATTCAGTCATCCATTACTCTAATTAAATCGAGCACTTCCTCAACTGGACAAACAAAACATCAATGCTAAGCATTGTCTGTATATTTTCAAAGGTCACAAAAGAGCAGTTTGTAAGGGTGAAGACACATGCAATGGCATAAACAAAATGCTATTGTTGCATTCCAATGAAGGAGAGTTATTAGGAAAAAAAGAGTATACATTCATACCTGCCAAATGTCTCCTTTTTGAAAAAAAAATCCCTCTGTCTTCCATTAATCCCTTCATGATTAACCTTTAATATTCTTTAAATTGTACCAAACGTTTTAACCAGTCCTAATATCAATGCAATGGCTGATTGAAACACTGATATAAAGTGAAAGTGTAAAAAAAGTGTCAATGTTTGTTCATGTGACCATTAGGTTTGGCAGGTGTGTGTCATTTGCATGAATATTCTGTGATTAAAAGTGTCTTTTTAATTATTTAAGTTATATTATTGGTCAGTAATTAATTTCACTTTATAAAAATTACATTGATACAATATAGATTCTAATTGCTTACTGTGGCTATTGATTTTTGTAATTGGTTCATGAATAGTTTGTTTGATTCATTCGTTCATGAATTCTGCCTATCTATCTTACTCATGATTTAGAAGGCAAAAAATACACAAAAGTGGAAAAGTTGCTAATGTGGCTTTAAGTGTCTTCTTTCAAATTAAAACAAGTATCATTTTCAAATGATACAATAAAGATAGCTCTAGTTCAATTGTGAGCTTGAGACAGCTGGCTTACATATCCAAATTTAGGCAATTTAGGCAAATTTATATTTACAGTTTGACATAAAAGGGAGGCCTGGAACGTACGAAGTTAGTGGAAGGCCAGCATGACTGAGCAGACAGGAGGGGAGACAGCAGAGGGTTAATGGTTAGAAGTGATATGTGCAAGGAAAAGGAAAGGGGAGGGGATGGGTGAGACATAGTGAGGGGTGGATAGGTGGAGCGATAGGAGTTAAAAAGGATGGGAAACGGAAGTGGAGCCCTTTTCAACAAGAGACAGCAGGAAGGGTGAAGTTTTTCCTGCCCTCCCTTCCCTTTTATTTGGTTTGGTTTTGTCTTATTTTGTTTTAATGGTGATTTTGGGAGTATTATATGGTTGTTGGTGGTGGTTGAGGTCCTCGGGGGGAGTGTAATTTTTGGTTGATATGTATGTTGGGGGGAACCCATCTAAGGTATGGAGTCCCCGGTTTGGTTGGAACGTTATAAAAAATTGTTGGTGGGGCTCTGCACAAGGAAGGGTCAAGGAAGGGTTCCCGAGCTGGGTGTATGGGGCGGTTGGGAGCAATTTTGTTTACAAGGTGCAAAGTCCAAGGTGTTAAAATGGTGGACCTCCGAGGACCTACAACTTGTAGCAATATTTCTCAGTATGGTTTTGTTATTTGATTTGTATTAATGTTATATATTGTTACATATTTAATTGTTCAGTTAAAAATTATTTATATGTTTGTAATGGATGTTTATATATATTTTATATATATTTCTATGGTTAATATTTTGATACGTTTTATTATTTGTTAGCTAAATATGTTATTTAATATGTTATTTATCAAAAATTGTGTTAATAAAAGGCCTGTGGGCCATTTAAGCAACGTTTGTGTGTTCAATGTGGTGAGTTGGGGGGGGGGGGGAATTAAGAATAGGAAGGGTGATTGTGGGTAATTTAAAGAAATGGGTTGGTGGGAAATGTTTAGCGGGGGAATTTGGTGGGAAAGTTTAAAAGAGGGGGAGGCATTGGTTGGGGGGTTTTGATTGGTAGGCAAGTTGACCTAGCTATGTCTTGCCGCAGTCAAGCATGCATACTGTCTAAGACGTTGCACATGGAGCAATTCAATAGTTCTAGGTGTGGGCTCTTTGATTCACCCAATCCACCAAGCACTTGAATATTAAAATGGTAAAGAATTGGGTAGATCTTTGATTCCCTTATTCAGCTGTACAATTTCAGAATCATCATTTTATCAACAGGTCATGATTTTGCTATAAATTTGTCTCTGTCACTTTTTAAGTGTTTTCACTAAGACGTCATCCAACTTTTATCCAAAATTTAAACATTTTTTACATTGAATTCAATTAAAAAATGAATAAATCAACCTTTGCTCATGAGTATTCACTTTTGGGCATTTTGGGTAAAATTTGGGTTACCCTTGGGTGAAAACATTTATAAATAGACCCGATCATTCATATTTCCCTAACTGCAGATTTTTTTTGATATTTAAAGGAGTGCTCATTTCTTGGAATACATCTTATTAAACAACTATAAAAAATGTGGTACAGTAATTTGCATAGCAAGGCTTTATTTGGATTTCGGTGGAATGTTTTGAAGGCTTTTTCATATGCTAATTCTGTGAAGAATAATTATGTCAATAATTGCCATAACTTACTTTTCATATAAAAACCAAAAATGTTTTATAGTGAGCAGTTCACACAAATGTAATGCACTGTGTGCTAAGAGTGTGTGCATCATTTTTTAAATAAAATCTAAAAATTAGATATAAAATTTAAGCTAAAGGATAACCAAAAACAAACATGTTGGTGATAAGCAAAGATAAGATATTCAAAAATTAAACATATATATAAATACATGCAAGGATAGGTTGATAGCACACCTGTGGTTAAACTGTGGTACCATCAACAGAGATTAATCCAAAAGATCTCAATGTGTATAGAGGAAAAGACAAATGGTTACAGCACTTATTTATTAAAAAGGAATCTGATGCCATATTTGAATCCCTTTTTCAATAAATGTGGAGAAGTGGATGCAAGGCATAGGAGCTGGTAAGGTATATGAAGGAAATGGGTGGCATCAAGTGTGTGGTCATCTAGGCTTTGTGCCTGGAAAAAAGTCTATTAAAAACACCATCATTTTAGAATTGTAAAGACATATTACTCTTTAAAAATAGGAAAATGGGATGTGAGATTTCCCCTAATATTCCCAACAAGAGGAGGTGGGGATGCAGGGAATGTGTAGCCAGGTCCCGGATTCTGGGAAAATAGTATAGAAAATCCCTATACTGTTACTGCAGCAGAGGGCATCTGATGGGTTACCATTTTTGGTTCTTGAAAATTACACATTCAATTTTTTTTTTATAAACAAGTAAGTATCCACCAGGCATGTGTATTTTTAATATCCCCCTCTAAAAAACATGAAAAGATCCTCTTCCCATTCCATAGTATTTTGTTTTTTAATTTTTCCATTGGCACCTGCTACCCATGGCAGTGCTCTGCTCCCTATGACTTTTTACACTAGTTTACCATTTAGCCATAAAAATGGCCAGAATCTAAGTGCAAGCAAAGTCACACTAGACTAGATTAGGGCTTGTTAAGCTTCAAAGGCATTTTGTCAAACCCTATTCAAGATAAGCAAAGGGAACAAAATCTAGTTATTTGCTGCTAGAATGATACAAGTTCATCTGCTGCTGATACAAAAGAGTGATTTAAAATAATCAGCTTTAATTTTTTTCTTTTTCATGGTCAATTACTACGAGCATTTAAAATGAAGGCTTTTTCTAAGGAAGCTTTTTGGGCAGTGGGCGTATCAAGTTGAATTGCCAATTCCTGTGAACAGTCATGCTGGACCCAACTCCATAGAGATGTGTCCCAGAACGGCTTACCTATCTGGATGGCATTACAGGCATTCAGGATGGGCATTTGCCATTGTTTGACAGTGTGGTTTGCCTCTGTTCACCTTAATGTAATCCTGAAAAAATCTCTATTTTTAGAAAATGACAGACAAATGAAGACAAATGAAGAAATAATGTGTGGGGAAAGCTTAAAACCTGTTGCATGTTGCCTTTGTCCCAGTTCTTCCTATGAGAACTAAAAGAGATCTTCTTAAAAAGGACATAAACAGCAACACTTGTTCTAATTCTTTCTTTGTTTCCTGGTTTACAAAATTTCCTTTCTGAATGACCAGTTTTATCCAAGAAAAAAAAAATGTCAGCAATAAAAATGTGACAGGTTTAAAGTTATCACCATAGCGCTGTCCAAAACTAATCAATCTAAATAACGTTGGATTTCCACTTTTAATAAACTCTGTTTCACTGTGAAAGTAAAGCTAGGCTAGAATATATTGGTGTCCTCTTTCCTTCCTTTATACAAATCTTTCAGCTGGACTAATGGGTGGAAATATAAAGTTAAAAAAAAAAAAGAACTAGACTTGGTTTAAAGATAACCTAGACTACTTTCTATAGAACAAATGGGTGGAAGGTGGTCCCATAGTGATCTCATAACCCCTTCTGCAGTGTATAGATAGTAAGGATGCTTAAGGCATACTTTCTATTTGTGATAGTAGGGAAAAAGCAGCCCTGGGGAAACTGAAAATAGTGAGCATTAGTCTAACTGAAGGAGACAGAAATCGTCCCACTTCTTCCTTGAACTGCATATCATTAAGCTTTTCAAAAGAGAGATGGGGAACAGTTTGCAAAAATAACTTATACAGGTATTATCATGTGCTACATTTCTAAATAACATTAGCCTGGAATGTCCTTTTTTTATAGTACACTGTCAGACTCAGTGCCTAGGTGTATCAGTAACTCATTTTACCAGAAATACACAATCTGAAACAAACCAAAACTATTGTTGTTTTCAATAATTACCTAAAAACCAAACTTTACTTTGCTTTACAGGCTGTCCCCGACATACGGACGCCTCCTAGATACTAACGGGGCTTCCCTGCTCATTCTGTGCAGCACAGAGGCTTGGAGGGTGGTGGTGTGCAATACTTGTAGAGGAAATCTTTTGCTAAACACAGCTGAGGTTAGTGGGTGGTTCTAGGGGGGTGAGCTCTTTCTGCAGCCTCTTGTAACTCTATATTAATTAGGAAAAATTATGTTGATGTTTCTTTTTGCATATCCAAGCACAGCTTGCTCCAATGAATGTCTAGGCTCCATAAAGATTTTCTTATTTTGCTTTGTTTGTGAGTAGCTCACAGTGAGGATTTTATACAGTAACTGACACCACACTGCCTAATAAAATGTTGAGACAAACATCTGTCCTCATTACATTTAATAAAATAATGTACCTGTTTCGACTTACATACAAATTCAACTTAAGAACAAACCTACAGTTCCTATCTAGTATGTATGCCGGAGACTACCTGTACTTTCACACGCTTGCCTAATATGGAAAAACAGATTTTTTTTACTAAACAAAAGCTAATGCAAATATGCATTTACTATATATATATTTATTTCAGGTTTGTGCAGTGTGAAACTTTCCTCTCTGTGGGATCTTTCTGTATTAGGACCAGTCACTGTTGATCTCTGTTGTTTTGCAGGTTAATTAGTTTTGTATCTGCGTCCTCTTGTAATTTTCTGCAGTAAGCCTGAGGTCAGTGGACTTGTTGGGTCCCCCTATAGCTCAGCTCTCTTTACCTCTAGTGCCAGGGATCTTCTCAATGAATGCGGCCGTGGCCGCCCGCATTTATTGAGAACAGAACAGTGTACGATCCCGGCACTGGAGAGTACATGGGGATAAAACTCCCCATTTAAAACCTCTAGTGCTCTCTGATTGGCTGAGGAAAGCTTTCCTCAGCCAATCAGGGAGCACTATTCCTATTCCTGGATAGAGTTTCTCTATCCAGGAACACAGGACTCCCAGTAAAGGGCTTCAGAAGCAATCATGATTGCTCTTACAAGTCTTCACAGTCTCTAAAAAAAACCCGAATTCTCCCACTATTGACTTTAATGGTGTTCAAATTTAGCATTCGATCACCCAAACAATATCTCCCTATTCGAATAGCGAATAGCCATCCAATGGAATAGTGAGATATTCGACCAACAATGATGCTGGCAACATCTCTTTTCAAGGTTCAGCTTTAAAGCTAACTTACAAACAGCTTGCTTCTTGAAACTTAAACTTCCAAAAATGGTCCAGGCCATCTTGCAATGAGAGCTTAAACTTCATTTACTTGCAGGTCCAAAAGAATTCAGTTTCTGTTACACCTCTGAAGGTAATAAGGTGATTATAATAATGGCAGGACCTCACACCTAATCCAGCAAAAAATATAGCCTAAAAATGAATGTAAATCACATCTGTTATATGTAGAGATTTTTTCGTAACAACAGTTTGACATTTAATCCTCCTTAAAATCCTATTCTTCTTGGCTTGTGAATGGCATGCTACATATTTCTTGGGAATATGCTGGTGAAGAAAGAAAGGGAAGATTCAAAAGAGCAAAACTTTAGGAATGATGCTGTGGGGCAAGAAACATCAGATTGGGGGACACTGGACAAATACCAAAGCCATAGCAATGCACAGCACAATGGATTTGCTGGTAGGAATAAAATAGAAGTATGTTACAAGAGGCACATAAAAAAACATAAACTGCTCTGTAATTGATATTGACAGACTGCAACATATATGTAACTTTTTTTGCTAATAGTTGAAGTTTTCTTTTGTCATTAGGGTCATGTTTTCTGATTTACCAACTGCCATTCCACTGTACAAAGACTCCTGGCTAGCTTGAGTAACCAGCAAGGGTACTTTCAATCGAGAAATAGGTGACAGTGAGCATTAGCCATCACTCAGACACAGTCATGTCTCCGATATTTAAATGAAATCAAAAAACGGCACAGAAGTGTTTTGCTTGCTAAAATAAAGTAACAACAGGCAGCTTGTGGTATCTGCAGCGTTTTCACATTTTTCTATCAACTCCATCATCCATCATCAACTTCAACTGAATTGATGCAAAAAACAAAATTCAGATGTACAAATCTTTTCAAATATGGTATAAACCCCTAATGCAGGAAGCTTTTATATGCAACTTTCATTATCAAAAAGAAGTAAAGTTTTGATCCACCCCTTCCATGTTTCTACACTTTTTATTGATCATTGTTAGTGCCCAAACCCAAGGTAGATCAATAGTAAAATAGAAAGGACAAGATCACAATTTTCTGTGCAGAAGATGCAACATTTGCATATAAGGATTTCAGGTTTCCCCAGGTACTGTAGTTGTTAAGATATATGAAGTTACTTCCAGATGCAAAAGGAACAGGTGTACTTTAAACTGTGACAAAACTTCATAACCTCATATGCCTTTCTGAGTTCTGTATTTTTTTATCATTTTACACAATGCTGCAATCAACTTTATTCATCCAGCACAAGACATGACATTAGAGATCATATAAGAAATGTCTCTATATTTCATCAAATCTGTAGCGTCACCATGAAAGGATGCTCAGCTCTAGTATATGATAGAAACTGAAGTATAACACTGTGATTTCCCACATTTAGAAATACCTTTGTTTCGAACATTTTGAGTAAAAAGGCAGAAAATGAAAAGTTACTTACTTTTATATCACCCAATGATAGGTACTCACCTGTGTGTGCTGTTTATCACAATCCCATGGATAACAAAGATTTGATAATTATTCAAATGCGTCCAGCTCAAATTATCTCGGAAGTTGTTCCTGTGCTGACCACATCACCAATAAAAAGCTAGCAAAAGGTAAATTTACAAATATATTCACTGTCATGAAAATACAGCAAGCATACAAATAAGTAGAAAAGAAGAAAATTGTAAAAATAATACATCAAGAGCCTTAAAGGCACCTTTTCTTGTGACAACTGTCTTAAAAAGTTTCTCCTCACTTACTATTGTGTCTATTATTATTGTTACACAGTATTTATTTAGCACCAACATATTACACAGCCCTGTACAAAGTCCATAGTCATGTCACTAACTGTCCCTCAAAGGATGTCACAATATATGTATATGATGTCAATTTTGAGGGGAAGCCATTTAAGCTAACTGCATGTTTTTGGATTGTAGGGGGAAACCTACACAAACACGATGAGAACCTGCAAACTCCAATTCAGATAGTGTTCTGGCTAAGAGTCCAGTCCAGGGACCTAGCACTGCAAAGGCCAGAGTGTTAACCACTGAGCCACCGTGTCTACCAAACAGGATTTAAAAAATAATTTTCTCGATGGGCCACAGACAACAAAACATAGACTCACTGATCTTTTACATGTACCCTACTCTGACCAAAACTAAATATTTGGATATGCATACTCTCCAAAGCTGATCTTCTGTCAAATACTACCCTCCCCTCCCAGCCTACCAAATGGGGATATTAAAAAAGCCCCCTTTAACTCATCTAAGCCTAGCTTATGCGACTCTCCAGAACAAATCCTTATTTCTTCTTCTTTGAACAAGAGGCAGTGCCCTTCTTTAGATTTCCATGCCACTGTTTGTGTGATGTTGACACTTTTAATTGGCTGTCCAGTCATGGGGTCCTATGAGAATCCCGAAAAGAGTCTACAGGAAATTACACCAATGCAGGAGGAACATTGGGACACATCTGCAGCACTGGGTTATTAGTCCTCCTATATCTGGAAACTGCACTGTCAAGGTGAATATTTTTTGTTATTAGGTGTATTGTTGTACAAGGTAAAAAAAAAAAAAAAAAAAAAAGCACAAGATTGCATAGAGTAATGCAGGGGTGGGTGGTTATATATTTCTTTTTACTTTAGAGAACAGGAACTATAGGGTGTGTCTGTGAATTTCTTTGTAGTTTTTTAATATAATTAATTTTTAATAAAAATATATTACTGTTTATGTATTTTTTTAATTTAATATTTATTTTATCATTGAGTAAACAAAGGGGGGGGGGTTAAAATTGTTGTTGATTTTATTTGCCTTATTACAGCCACACTGGGAGACTTTCATATCTTGAGGACAACACAATAGTTGGGGCAATTCCAATTCAAATCTAAAAATAAATAAAGCAAATTTCTTGAATACAAAGAATACATAAAATATTCCCCATCTTATTTTTGTATTCATCTATTTATTTTTCCCATGTTGCTTGTAGTAATATTTTTTATTTTATCACGGTGATCCAAAACCGCACCCTACAAGCCTAATGGGTGTCAGATGGCATTTCCTATAAATGTTAATGTCAGGCAATTGTTCCTTTTCTGTACTTCACAAAACTTTTCATCCAGTATAATAAACATCACACATTAACCGTTACAGCAACATCATGATTGGGTCATTTGTTTTTATGGCAGGAAACAAACCACATACTGAGATCACAATCTTAATAACATTAATTTATACCGCAGAAATAATGTGCATTAGTGTATTTGTTATCAAGAGAGGAATGAATAATGAAACTGCAAAAAGCGGCTTAGCAGCAGTCACTGGCAAAATGATCATTACCTGACATTAATTTTGCTAATCAAATGCTGTCTGATTTATACAGCGAGTTGTTATAGGATTTTATATGCTTTTTGTTTTTACGCGCTTGTAGGGAGTGGTGGCTGCTGGAATAAATAAAAACTGAAATACTACGGAAGCGCATGGCTAAAGAAAAGGAAAATGTACTCAATGTATGGATCAAGTTGAAGGACAACTAATTATAAAACAAAAGAGATTCATTATGAGAGGGAAATGATGGTATTGAGAAATGTGTTGTTTTTTTTAAACACATTTAAATCAGAATGTCATCAGGTTGTATATTTTTAATTGTTTTTTTTAAATCTAAATGTAACTTTTCTTTATGTTAACTTATTTTATCTTGCCATTTTTTGGGAACTGTTAGGACCCATTCAGACTTGAGCATAATATTCCACAGCAGGTCTAAATTGTAACTAAACCCACTATGCCACCTATCCTCATTCTGTCCCAGGGCAGCGGCATCTTCCTTCTTTTTTTTGGTGGAAATGATCTTTGGCAATCTCGGTTGGCCAGGCTGCACAAGGGAACCCAAGATTACAATGCATGCTCAGCTCAGAAAAAATTGATGTCTGGGCAGTGATCAGGCAGGTAAGAACAGGTATTGCAGAAGGGACTTTCTGCAAAAACGACCTGCTTGATTGTTGGGATGTATAAAGTGGGACATTTGTTTCACTTTAAATGTGCTCCAAACCAGTCCTATTCAACTGTATGGGAGCTGTTGAAAACTATTTTGTGCACATGTTTGTATGCAGTTGTGGGAAATTGCGAAATGGTTTCTGAAACCTACAAGTTCTCTCTTCATCTGGAGGAAGAACTGCATCTTAACTCTAGTCAACCCCACTGCATACCAAAACTGTTGTCAACCTAGGCAGTTGCCAGCATAGGATTTGGGCAGGGGTCTAAAATATAACCCTAAAATGTCTTTGGGACTTCCTGGGTATTACTACCTTGCTTCCACCACCAACACATCATTTACCTCATTTGGATTAGATTTTCAAGTATTTTAACCTAAATTAAATATTGATCCAATTCATGGTGATCAAATGTAGAGTTGACCTATAACATTTAGCAAACAGTGATTTGAACCTACCCACAATAACTGGACAGCTTTAGAAATCCCAGTTGCTGTCTATCATGGCTTTGTTTAGGTGACCTTGTAGATTTAAGCTAAGGTACCATTAAGCCTCTTTTAAGAATACATATCCATGTAGCTTCAAGAATGTATTACTTTAAACAATTCACACGAGCCAACTCCAATGACCCCACCAAGGTTCATATCATCAGGCTTAGGTATTTACCATAAAAAAACATAAAAAAAAAAAAAGAGATCATGGCTTTATTGGTGTCAAATTGACTCCAATGAAAGAATATACACAGAGTTCTGCAGACTATTGAAAGGTTCAAATGTTTGTAATTATGTCATCAAATGATGGTGTTCCTCATCAATAAATAATGCTTCTAATCACCTCATCCAGACCAGGAGGTTAGGGGAACCTTCATGTGTTGACCTTTTTCTGGTTAGGTTCTCTTCTTCTTTTCTTCTTTTCACTTTCTATTGTGCCTCTAGGAAAAGAAGAGAGAGGAGAATTCCCTCAATGCGTCACTGACAGTACTAAAAACCTGAAAGTAGTTTCATCTGTTCTTCATTCTGATAAAGAGTATTGGCTAAAGATACATTTAGGTCAGCCATAGACAACCAGATCTACTGTCATATTTGACAACACTCCTGTTATCTGCTCATTAATACTGCAGTCACAGTGAGTGATTTATAGTCCACATACTAATTTACTGAATCAAATGGAGATCTTCAAGGCCATGGTTGAGCACGTTTGTCACAAGCGAGCCATTTATGACTGGTCTCTGATGTTTTCCTTGGGCTGCATCAAAGAGGCCATGAGCTTAAAGCAAACCTGTCATGAGAGATATACAGGGCTGTGATTGCTGACCTTCTTTCCTAAGGTGTTGTATACACAGGCTTCTGTACATGAAACACCAATATGTACAGGTAGCTTTTTACAAAGTGTTTGCAAAGCTTCCAGCAGGCTTCATTGAGCTTTGTAGAAGTCTTAAAAGCCAAATTCAGCTCCAGAAAGTTGGTGTTAAAAATAAAAAGTTATTGCACGTGCTGACTATCACTTTAAAGCTTTATTAAAAAGTTGTACTAAATTCTACTAAAACCACATAAAGCTGGCTAGCAGCTTGTTTGAAACTACATGTTTTAATTAGTTGTTTACTTTGATATTGCAATTGTGCATGAAGTTCTGTTTCAATAAATGGCATCTTAGTCAATGAATGTGATGGCTGGAAGAACCAGCAAACCTGAAATAGATCTAGTCCAGGACTGTAAACATTTGCAACTTTGATTTTTTTAAAAAAAATGTCAGGTTTGCTGGATCACTCAGGCACCTCAATGATGCTGCATCTTCTACATTCTTGGAGAGCTTCAAGAAAAAATCAGGCATGCTTTCCAAGAAAGACAACAATTACTCACCTCACTGCATCCATGGAGAGTGTTGCCATCATAGGACATCACTACAAACAATGTTTGAATCTAATAAATACAGGATCAAAAGCCCTATTCGCCTGGCTGTCTCTGACATAGGAACTTTCTCAATCACTGAGCTGGAACAAGTCTAAAACAAATGAGTTTAGCGTTAGAACTGCTGATGTTAACACTTGGTTTGGGTTAATACCTAAAAGACTAGAGATACCACAGGATCAGTATGAGTGAGGGAACTACAACTTTTTGAGAAGGAGCTCCTGTTCTGTCTTGACATATTTTAATCCATGTTCATTGACCAATAAATTATTATTCTCTGATCTGTGTAATAGTAATAATAATAATAATAATAATTATTATTATTAGCTATTATACCTGTGTGTATGGGTAGACTAAAGGTGACATGAAAATCTCACTGCTTCACTGACCCTTCTGAATATATATATATATATATATATATATCTCCTGGCACTTTAGAGCTGCCCCTTGTTTTGGGCTGGCTTTGGACAACAAACTGATTGTAGAACATAATGTGATGGCCATATGATATCTTGGCTGCCAACTGGCCCACGCTCATATACTGTAATACCATGTTACATATTTGCATAGCTATCTTGTGTATGTAGGTATGTTTAAAGGTACATGTAATGTAAATCCTAATATAATGTTTAGTGTGCTAGAGCTCTGTTTGTCGTTAATATATTGCCCTGTTCTATTAAAATACTTGGCTGAATCTTGTGTTTATATATATATATATATATATATATATGACATTGCCATCGGCAGCATTGTATAAGACTTTTACAACTAATGTGGAATTACATTATTGCTTATCAGTGGCCTTCACTTTGCATTTTACTGCATTCAATAAACTACTTTCCTTACGCTATAAAGAAGAATAACGAACTACACAATTGAAACGGAATATCCATGACCCTCAGCTTGGCAAAAAATGCAGTGCATCCAATAAATAACAGGGATTCTTTGACCAAATCACCTATATTCTTTTATATTTTTATAATGGGAATAATGTACCTTCCTGCTATAAAATATAATGATATCACAGGCCGCTGATGTTTTTCATGACCATATAAAAGCACAGCAGGGCCAGTCCTTACAGGTCATGGAATTCCAAGGTGACTTTTTTTTTTTTTACAGTAATTTGATACTTTATTATATATTATTCTATTTTACTTTTTTTTCTAAAGTAGCAATTCCGATCAAGACTCTTTTTTAAAGCTAAGCTCAAACTAACCAAGCTATAATAGCTATAATCATTTAAACTACTAGTAGATTTGTAGAATATTGTATTGCCGCTGAACTATACAGCATAAAAAGTGAGACATTTTTTATGGTTTGCAGTTCTGCAGATTTCAAGTGAAAGAATACTTTTCCAAAAATTGGGAAATCTCAATGTTGACACCCAAACAAGTGCAACAATAAAACTGTGCCTTTGTAACATTTAAAGGAAACCTAGGCTGAGAGATTATGGAAACTGCCATTGCTGAGCTCATGGTAAAAAATGCTAATTTTTCTGTATGTAAAGCTAATTTTTGGGAGTCAGTAGGGTCAGCCACACACAACGGAACAAGAATGCATATAGTTGTATGATACGTGGTCCACCAACTAATTGAACACCTGAGCTGCATACTCATTTTGGATCAGTGATTCACAAGGTATTAAAGGCAGGGGATCAGAACACCAACAGACAATCTGTATTTTTTTTAGAACCAGGCAGAAATGGCAGCTTCTAAAATCTCAACCTATTAGTTATTCTTTACTTTCCTCAATGGTGTCATTGGTCTGATGGTCAAGTGTGTTTCAACCTAACAAAGACCTTCTCCACTCTCTCCAAAACTAGACCAAATTTATAAATTTTAAAATAAATGTAAAATAATTAATAAATGGATAAATAGGAGAATGCCTTGTGTCTGCCAGGGGAGAGTCTGCTTATAATCCAGCCTGTATAGCAAAGTATATCTCCTGGCACTTTAGAGCTGCCCCTTGTTTTTGGCTGGCTTTGGACAACAAACTGATGGTAGAACATAATGTGATGGCCATATGATATCTTGGCTGCCAACTGGCCCACGCTCATATACTGTAATACCATGTTACATATTTGCATAGCTATCTTGTGTATGTAGGTATGTTTAAAGGTACATGTAATGTAAACCCTAATATAATTTAGTGTGCTAGAGCTCTGTTTGTTGTTAATATATTGCCCTGTTCTATTAAAATACTTGGCTGAACCTTGTGTTTCACCTGGTACATCTCAGCACTGCTGATTTTATGCAGCCTTTATGCAGCAATTGCAAACTTTTTTTTGAAACTAAGAAGAAATTTTCTGGTAATAAATCAGATAAATTACTATAAACATGCAAAAGTGTAAAGAAGGACTTGGATGAGGCCCTCATTATCAGGGGGAAAAGGGGGAGCAGGTAGGTTGGTATAGTGGGGTGATGGGTGAGTACTTTTCTGTGATTGGTAGTTTGGGTGGGAGTCAGTATGGGGTGATAGGAGGGTTATATATAGGTTTGATTTTAGGGGGTAGAGGTCACAGTTAAAAAAGAGAGAATTTCCCGCCCTCCCTTCCTATGTAACATCAGTATGGGTGGTTGGGGTCTACGGGGCTAGTGAATGAATAGGAGTAAAAAGCGGTGAAGGGACCATCGCTGGGATGGGGCCTCAGGAGTGGTGTGAGGTAACAGCAAGTGGAGGTGGATTGGTGCTGATGGGATAATCTGCTGGTAGCTGATATCTTTCCTGAGTTAGGTATTACCTGCGAGGGGCGTTTTGAACCCTAGTTATATGTAAATGTTTAATTTTTTTTTTTTTTACTCTGTAAGTTGTGTAATGCCAAAAGTATAAGAGTATCTTGGAAATGAGTAGAAGCTGGAGCTGGACTCCACATGGTCATCCCCTATTAGCTTATAACAACCTGGATCCTATGAGTTTTTTGATACAGTAGAGTAAAGCTACGTACACACGGCAGATTTTTATGACCCGATAATCGGCATCGGC
This sequence comes from Pyxicephalus adspersus, assembly GCF_032062135.1. Taxonomy (NCBI): domain Eukaryota; kingdom Metazoa; phylum Chordata; class Amphibia; order Anura; family Pyxicephalidae; genus Pyxicephalus; species Pyxicephalus adspersus. The sequence goes on along the minus strand of NC_092858.1, from coordinate 158,036,856 downwards.
CAAATATCGGGCGAAAATCTGCCGTGTGTACAGTAGGTGTCGTCCATTGTCCGAACGACCGTCCTGCCGGATCCACGGACGATGGATGACAACCGATCCTAATGAAAGGGAAGGGGGAGAGCGCGCAGCAGGGTGCCGCTCCGTCGCTCTCCCCCTCCCTTCTCCATAGAGCATGAACGGTGCTGTATGTACAGCACCGTTCATGCATCGTGCAGTCCCTTGTCGTTGGAAAGGATCGTGAAAGATCCTTTTCAACGACAAAAATTGCAAGTGTGTACGCAGCTTAAGAGTACGGAGTATGCTGAGTGTCCTATGGTCTGTGCAAAAAGTTTGCATGGTTTATCAAGTAATACCAGTTGATGCAGTTTACACCTGGCATAGGTGGGACACCTCTCTTTCAAATGACTATGTTGTGTGGCTGGATTGTCAATGTTTGGTGGCTCCCAACCTGAACAGAAGATATCCAACATTCGGCTTATGGTCTGGGCAAAATGTTCTTCTGGTTCTTCCTATTGGGTCCTTCCCTAAAAACATTTGACCAATGTATTTACTGTATAATCTGTAAGCTGTTTAGCTGATGAGACTGATGTGATAATACCTGCATACTTCATAGAGACACAAAACAATTTTCAATTAAAACGAAAATTAAATAAAAAGAATGTAGACGTTGCCCTCTCCTACCCAAAATTAGTGGCTAAACCCATATTTGCATTTGACTTAATAATAAAATTACTTTTGTTCAAACCATCTAACACGTTAAGTGTTTCCAATCATAAATAAATATACACAGCTGCAATCTTTACCTTTGTATAAAGATCAAGGAATGGGATGAATGTCTACTCAGGGATTTTAACAAGTGCAATTATACAAATTCTAGTTGTTATTCCTTAAGTAGGTATTGAGTGTTCATGTCCTTAGTGCCCAGGGCGAGAAGACAAAATTGGAAAAGCTTTTATGTGTTATTTATTGGTGTGATGGACAGCCTGCTTCATTCAGGGACTACACCGTGTTTTATAGTGTTCCTGCTCACATCTCTGCTCTGATAAAATTTGAAGGCCCTCTAGAGGCAATAACATGGCAGGATTATAAAATAAAAGACAAACATTACAAGTACAATGATATTGCTCATCTGGATTCCTAGGGGGAAATTGCTTTGTGTCTGGGTGTTTGTCTAATATTGCTCGGATATTAAAGAAAAACTTGTACTATTCAAAGACATTCTGTCATCTTTTTATATTATCTCTTATAGATATATGTGAAAGTGATCAGACACATAGAGATAATACAGATAATAGTATCAACATGCAATAAAGATATGTTACAGAAATATTGTTTGATGACATACGTTAGAATACGTGCATAGATTTCCAGTATATATAATTTACGAAAAAGATTATACCTTATACTTCTACAAGTAGTAGTAACTACTAGTAAAAATCAAACAAAATTAGGAAGCCTAAAGTTTATTCTCCTACTGTTTTTCTCAAATGCTTATGAATGCAGAATATAATATGATCCAACTTGACACATGTTGTAAACTGAGGCAAGGGAAAGGTAAATCTGTGGGCACATTGAATCCAGTTTGAACTTTGCTATTCTATTGAATTCTATGGAGCCAGGGAGCCTAATTTAATAAAACTCTCCAAGGCTGAAGAAGATACACTTTCATCAGTGAAGCTGGGTGATCCAGCAAACCCAGAATGGATATTATCCAGGATTGAAAAGATTTGCTAACAAATAGCAAATTACTTTTAAGAAATCCATTCCACATTTGCTGGATCACCCAGCTTTACTGATGAAAGTGTATCTTCTTCAGCCTTGGAGAGCTTTAATAAATCAGGCTTATAGTGGGAAAATATATTTGTTTATAGAAACACTTCAAGCTTTTTTTTTTATTTTTTGGGACATGTTACCACCAGTACCCATGACCCCTCCAATAATTGTGATGACAATACTATGTAATTGACTTTGATTAAATTAGGTTTGGAAAGTGGCTTTTATTATTATTATATTATTAATAATAAACAGGATTTATATAGCGCCAACATATTACGCAGCGCTGTACATTAAATAGGGATTGCAAATGACAGACTAATACAGACTGTGATACAGGAGGAGAGAACCCTGCCCCAAAGAGCTTACAATCTAGTAGGTGGGGGAATTTCACACACAATAGGATGGGAGATATGTATTGCTGGGAAGTAGTGGTGGTCTCAAAAAACAGAAGACGGGTAGGTAAGTTTGAAAAAATGGGTTTTGTGAGCTCTTTTAAATGAGCGCTTTAAAATGTTTTTTCAGATTACATAAACTTTGATGCACAAAAGAAAAAAAAATTTATATAAACTTTTCACTGTTACACAGCTTTGTAAAAATCACAATTATTTTCGAAATGGGATCTTTTATACGTGATATACTACACCATAATTTGTATTGTTGAATAATCACTTTTTGTTTCAGTTTGTCTCTGCACAATTTAGAGTATGCTACATGGATACTTTAAACCACTGCCTTGCTTTTTTTAAATGTCTCTTTGACAGTATATGCCATGTGCCTGACCCTTTTTCAATCTGCTCACTGAACTGCTCAGGTGCTGGTGATTGTTTTCTCCATTGCCAAAAAATCTTTTAGGATGATACACTTTCAAATTTTTCTAGTTTACCATCTTGTTTGTGACAAGACCAAATATATATATATATATATATATATATAGTTTATTCATTACAAAAAATTAACTTCTTTTACTTTATATAACTACATTAATAAAGAATGATGTGCGATTCTTGGACCGGCAGCAAATGTGCAAAGCAGTATAAAGTTCTATTGAAGATTAAACACTTCCTAAATCGAGCAGCTTTAAACCTATGAAACTTTTATTTCTTCTCGCTGCAGTGAGGAAAATCTTCAGTGCAGATCCGCAAGGAAAATAAAGCTGTCATATCCGAAATGAAAGCACTATAGAGCTGGAACAAAGGAAACAGAAGCACAATAGACTAAAACGCTATTCATGAAATACTATAGTATACATTTTGACAGCTGAAACTAAATATAATCCCAAAAAATATTTTGACTGGGGAATTGTAAACTGCTGGTTGAAGAAAAATACCATCACAATAAACGGTAATCTGAAGCATCTGTGTATCATGTTCAGTGCAATATATACAAAGTGTTCTGTGATGTCATCTGCATGGTGTCTACATTGACCCTAGATATAGGTGGGGTCATTTATGTATTAGCTCCCGAAAGACGGAACATTTGTTCTTGGTCTCTTGGTTCTTGGGGTTGAGACCTGATCATGTACAACCTTGTGAAAAGAAACATTTTTTTGGATATGGTGCGTTTAGACTACATCAGACAAATGTATTAAGAAATGACACAATAAATCGACATGGTGTGTTCATTCTCACAATCCTAATAAATCAATATGTAGATTTAATACATGGAAAAATATACCCCTACATTTGCCACCACCTAAAATTCATGAAATAAGAATCACATGTTCAATATTAGGTACCTTAATGAGTATGGTAGAGCAGTGTTTTTCAACCATTTTTGAGCCACGGCACATTTTTTACATTAAAAAAATCCTGCGGCAGACCACAAATCAAAAGTGTTACAAAATTACACTTTGTAGCTAATTCTCGCCTCTAAAAATAAACAAGGCGCTTGAGATACCTACTGCCAGCCACTGACATGGAAGAGTATTACATTACTCTGCCAGTCACTACAGAACAGGCACTCGACAATGGTAATTGGATAATTTCCCACGGTACACCTGAAGATCTGTCACGGCACACTAGTGTGCCACGGAACAGTGGTTGAAAATCACTGTGGTAGAGGAATCTGTATTCTTTAACCCTCAGATATTGAAGGTCTGGTATTCTCTTGGCTATTGAGGCGTGTGGTGTCATCATGCCAAGCTCAAAATCACTGTCTTAGTTATTCTAGAAAGAAGGAGCTTGCTTATATTTCTGGCATGAGATTTACAAAGATCACTAAATTATCTGAAATCAGTGAATCCACTGTAGGGAAATATTAGGTGATGTAGATTTCAAATAATAGTTATTTTGTACAGCAAAGTCAGGCCAAAGCTGATTTGTGATAAGTTGTGTTGTATCCATTGCACAGGGCTCATGCAGAGTGCTGTACTGAACTGGTGATTGGCATTCACACCACTTGGGAAAATAAATTGCTTTATTCACAATGGTGAATGGTTTGCAATGGCGGTCTCCTTTTGTAAAGATAAAATATTTCACTTATTAAGGTGTGCTAATTCATTGTTCCAAACTCCCCCCAAATTCAGTTTATTCTTGTAACGGTGGCAAAGTTCATGCATCTGGAAATGTTTAGGGGTTGCTTTGCTGCTTTCCAGTTTTGGCATCTTGCTGTCCCCAAGTCCAGTATGAATTATTTATTATGTCAAAATGTAGTGGATGAAAATGTGAGGAATACAGACTGTCAGAATACCTGTCCAGGGTTCTCCCCAGGCCCTTTTAGCTGGTTGCACCACCCGGCACTTTTCAGCACCCACCCGGCTGTTTTTGGGTGGTTACTAAAGAGTTTGGTCACAATACAGGGGCTGCCACCCACCTACAATTTCTTCGCACCCGGCTTAAAAAAATTTCTGGGTTGAGCACTGCTGTCGGTTTCCACAGCGGTCCCTGCTAAACCGTCCTGCTGCATCCCGTGCTATGTGCCCTGCCGAGCTGCCAAACTCAGTACTCATTCTATGTCTCTGGCTGACAGAATATGCAGCACTTCCTGTCTTGCTCACAGTGACACAGCACAGGGAAGAGGAGCTCCTTAAAGGGGCGGAGGCTATTTAGTCTCAGCAGTAATGGAGGCTGGTGCTGTGACTTTGCACCAGCTACCTTGATACCCTACATTGATCTCTTGTATTTTCTGACCTGACTTGTGCCTGAAACCTGACCACGTCTGTCTGCCGCCTGCCCTGATCTGTGCCTGGAACTTGACCATGTCTGTCTGCTGCCTGCCCTGACCCTCGTTGGGCCCCATACTGCATTCGCTCGTGACCTGTCTCTACAACGAGACTGCTCCCCAAGGGTCATGACCTAATGACCCCAACAGTAAGAAGCCCTGTGTCCTCCAGGCTACTGGCCCATCACTCCTTGTGGGGTGCCCTAGTGAAGACCTGGTGTCACTTAGACTCTGCGCCTTGGGTGAAATCCTGACACAGATCATGTTACATAATTATAGATCAATTGGCCATTCTACAAGACAATAGCCCTTGGTGTGGAAGAAATATACTTACATGCAACCATATTACATTTTCCTACCAGCCAAGAAGGCAGCCCAGCACAGTGATGGACCAGTAGGAATGTAGTGGTGGGAGGCAACAGGTAAACCCAAATTCAGGAGAGCACTTGACTGTCTTAAAGCATAATTAAACCCCTGTCACTTACCTGTCCCCATTCTCTTGCAGAGTGCTGCCAAATTTTCTTTCGTTGCTTCCTCTTTGTCATCTTTGGCCATCTTGTTTTGCTGGGCTGGGATGACATAACTCACACCTGGCGGGCAGGAGTTTATTCATTCCAGGCATGCACCCAAAAAAGCCAAGTATCCTGGAAACAAAAGTTGCTGCTGTGCATGCGCAGCTCAGCTTTGTCGCCATAAACCCAGAGCCATCACGCAACTAGGAAGGATTGTTGCACTAGGGAGTTTACTTGTCTGTTTCTGCAATAATGACCTGCCTGATCATGTCTGTTCAAAAATAGAACTTTAGTTCCGCTTTAAGGGGGCTGCAGGGCTGCTAAAAGTATGTACAGGTATTACTAGGGAGCTACCCATAAGCAGATCTCTTTTTTTGTGACAGAATACTATAAACATTAATGATTACCCTCAAATATCTATTAGCTAACTGTCAACAGAACAGTTTCACCTATTACTAAGAGCCTTTAACAATTTTGGTTCCATTTGGTACATTTTTTTTCAGTTATGCAATGTACGCTTGTGCCTCCAAATGTATTTTGCATAATTATGACGCCATCAAAAGGAAAAAAAAGCTAAAAATAAAATTCAGCAAAAAAAGAGGGAATAAAGTTCAAATAAATGTACTGAACATGTAACCTTGCAAAAAGGAGGTTTAACAGCTGTGAACATTTGGATGGCTTGTTAGAAGAAAGAATATTAATATTAGGAATCTGAAAATATGTCATATGGTAATGAAACCCGAGTAACACTTAAAGAGATGAAATAATATCTTGAAATTATAGGGCACTTATCTTAACCACTGTGTTTAAAGGCTTCTCCAAGAATTTGTGCATAAGCAATATATCACAGTTACTTTGAAGCAGAAGGTTAGAAAAGAAAAGTACAAAAAATCAGTGTGGATTCCTATCATTGCTTTTGCATTACAAATTATTTTAAAGATGGCTGATGAAAGGACTGCAGTTGACATTACTTAGATTTTCAAACAGAATGTTATAAGCTGATATATAGAGACATGTTCTGCAAATCAGGCCCCACAGGACAGCAGGAAAAATGCCAAAGTGGAGCAAAAAAGTGGGTCAGCATAGGAAAGCAGCTCCGCTTATTTCAATACGCTTACAGAAAAGACGTGTTTTTACAAATGGGAGTATTCTGTGGGGATTAGCTGGGGATTACTAACACTTTCTGCTGCAGTTTGCATAAAATAATGGCTTCTACAGTTAATATTAAGTAGATACCTTGATGACAAATTATAATAACATTGTAATATGTCTAAACCACTTTTAACAAAATTTGGTAGATTTTACATAATAACTACTTAGCAAAGGCCCACCATTCAATAACTTCCATCAGATACAGCAGAAATCCCAAGTTAAAACCCTGATATTTGCTTTTTGTTAAAAAAGTATTACATATTTTCAAGAGCGGCTGAAAAGTTCTGATGCCAAAGCAAAGATTTATTTGCTTATTATCGCATTTTTAGCCATTATCCATTAAATTACCATAAGGAACCGGCCTAGCCTATAGACATAGAAATGTAATTGGAAAGTCGCATGATAAGTATGATGTCAAATGGAGTCATCATATAATATATAGTACAGGGGGAAGGATAATGTTTTAGGGTATTGTTAATAATGTATATTTGAAGATAACCAACTAGTGGAAGCTCTGTATGGAGTCCCACTAAACCCTCCTCGTCTGAGTATGCTTGTGTGTTTATAGAAACTTGTAAATATTCAGTTTGTTGGTCAGGTTGGATGAGGAGTCCTGGCACACAATCAGTATTCCAGTTCATCCCTAGGTGAATGGAAATGTGCACATGAGTGGAGTCATGATGCAATAATAAAAATGATTTTTCACTGGACAAAAAATTCATCTGTAAAAACCTGATATTATTCATTTGATGGAGTAGCAATGTACACGCTGGGCACTTTATTATGTACTCAAAGTATCGAATTGGCCCCACTTTGCCTTCAAAACTGCCAAAATTCTTCAGGGCAAATATTCAACAAGGTGCTGGAAAGCAAAATTATCTCTGATGCACTTTTTAAAATCACAAAGATGCCATATTTTAACAATCATGAAGAGTATAAAGGAAGAAAAAACAGGACTTTTTAGGCATCAAAATTCAGAACCAAACTTATATTTGTAAAAAATAATTAACATTTTTTCCAGGTGATGGAAACTTTGGTCCTTACTGACATGATAGAAGGATGCAGGTGATGCAGATTTGTTGGCTCTCGAAAGTGCTCTATTGGGACCCAGTGACTACGTCAGCCAGTTAAGTACAGGGGACTCATTGTCATGTTCAAGAAATCAGTTTAAGACAATTTGAGCTGGCATGTTGTGATGTGGCATGTTATCCTGCTGTAAGAAGTCATCAAAAGATGGGTACACTGTGCCCAAATGTGCCAATAAAATGTTTCCCACATTATTACACCACTATGCTGAACCATGAATACAAGGCAGGATGGGTCCATATTTTCATGTTATTGACACCAAATTCTGATCCTACCATCTGAAAGTTACAGCAGAAATCAAGCCAACATTTTTCCAATCCGCTCTTCTCCAATTTCGGTGTGCCCATGCAAATTTTTTTTGAGGGGGGCCTCAGGTGCCTGTTCTTAGCTGAAAAGAGTGGCAACCAAAGTGGTCTTGTACTGCTGTATCCTATCTGCTTCAAGAGTGGAGGTATTGTATGTTCAGAGATGTTCTTCTGTATACCTCGATATATGAGTTACTTTTCCTTAGCTCAAACCAGTCTGGCCTTTCTTCTCTGACCTCTGGCATCAACAAGGCATTTAAATTAGAGAATTGCTTTCTAGATATTTTTCCTTATACCATTCTCTATAATCCCTATAAATGATTGTGTGTTGAAATCCCAGAAGGATTTCTGAAATACTCAGACCAGTCTACCTGGTACCAAGAACCTTGCCACATTCAAAGCCCATTCCATTCTTCATTCTGGTGCTCAGTTTGATCTTTAGCAGGTCATCTTGTCAATGTTTGAATGCTTCATTCATTAATTTGCTGTCACATGATTCGTTGAAATTAGTAGAACAAGTTTACCAAATAAAGTGGCCAATGAAAGTGTATACAATTCTGCAGAAGAAGTTGTAGCACAGAGTGTTATTCGATAACACCAAAGTTACAACTTGTGAAAGATTTTCAAGAAATTGTCTTTGTTAGGGCAACAAACAGGTAATAACTCAGTTGGGTTTAAGAAACTTGAACAAAGAAATTGTAACAAAACCAACACCACATTCTTTAAATGAATATAAATTACTTGACTAAATTATTCTTTTTCACATCACCCTGGAGTTTACCTTTAAATTTTTAGTACAACTCAATTTGCCCTGACAATGCATTGGATATTTAATCTTCTAGTGCCATGGAGTATTACACCATGAAGAAGTAGAGTACCATTTGGAAAGTACATGCAGTCAAAGTGAAGCCATGTTTTAAAATATATGAAGGTTACAAGCAGAGCAATGGAAGTAGAACACATAAATATATGGGTTATATTAGTCATTTACTTGTCCTAGGGTACATATTTTCTGTTCATCTCTATCAGTACCCCTAAATAAAGATAGATAAGTAACAATCTTTTGAGCCTTAACTGATATCGCTGTATGTTAGCAAGTGCCACAAAATAAATGCGCTGAGATTGACAGTTCCTGGGACTAAAAGACCCATTATATTGATCCACTGTAGTTGGAACTGAATCCTAAAGTAGAGGGTAATTGCTTTCTATCCTTGAATTGTTACTATTAGACGAATGATACGGCTCATGTTATCAAATTGAAAGCATTTAAGTGCCACATTATCCTTCACAGTATTAGACTGACACTCACCAGAATGAAGTTCAACTTTGTAAATAGAATGAGTTATTTATTTACGACAAAGCCCACACTTTTCAGGGATATAACCTCCTATATAGGACAAAAATTTGTTTATGGAAATGCTACATTGTAAAGAGAAAAGGTAATATATAGGATGATGACATGATGCATTATTCTGCAAAAAAAGGCAAAAGATCCAAATTTTAGTTCCAAAAACCAGTTCACACTGACACAGGGTACCGGCATTTTGCTTCACCCTAATAGGTCTCATTAAAAGTTTTACAATGTCAATGCTTATGCTTTATATCAAGTATTTGATCTAATATACACTTTTGCTTCAGTTTGTTTTACTTTGTGTTGGTTTTACATGTTTGGGAGGTGTTGGTACCGTGCAAAAATCAAGCCAATAGCAGCTCATCCCAAATTCTCCATGAACACAAGCTAAATCAGTGTTTCTCAACCAGGGTTATGTGGTACCCTTGGGTTCCTCCACAGGTTAGTGGGGTTATTTGAGCAATTTGTGGCTCTCAGGTCAGCTTAAAGCAGGCTTATACTGAGAAAACACTAGGAGGTAGTACTATTTGACAAAAGAAACATGCAATGTCTCTTTTGTCAAATAACTAACTCCCTGGCTCCTGGTGAACAGGATCGCCATCTCCACAAACTCCACCATGGAGCCTGGACCTGTCATTGCTCCAGGACAACAGCACAAAGTAGGTATGTACCATAAAGAAAAACAATTTAAAGTTTAGCACCAGCCCAAAGATTTTACTTTGGATAGAACAAAGATGAGGAAAGGAATGGATAGATCCTATGACAGAGGTCTATTGTGGGGAGTATTACCTTGATTTTTTAGCAAAGGAAGGATGGTGCAGAACTTCTGACAATGATTTTACTGCTGCCTGTGTTTTCCTGTCCTTTTCCAAACATCACAGGGACAACAAGGTCAAATATCCCCAGTGAGGTCATAGAAAGAAATAGAAACCTGACAGAAATGTCAGTTCTTTCCCACTCATTTCAGAATTGAAATAAATTGTCAGTAGTCAGGGTTTAATACACCATAAGAGCCTATCCATACCTCGATGTTGTGATGCATTTTAAAAATGTAATAATTTATAGTAATTAGTTAATTATAATTTTTAGGTAACATAGTTAACTTATGATGTATTAGGGTAGCTAGTTCAAATTACTAGGCATGTAACACATTTTCACCACTGCACACCACTTGCTGGAATACATGTGTTAGAGTTGTGTTGCCCTACTGCAATGAGGTGCCGTTTATAATAAATGGCACCAAAATTATCTAATGCATGTATAAGGAAGGATGTGACAGGTTTGAAGAACAATGTAGCCTATTACAGCCAATCAGATAACAGTGTACAAAGTACACATTTATAGACACTTCAGATATATATATATATATATATATACTACTTTTTTTTTGGTAAAGGCAACATGCAAAATAAGGTGTTATGTCCCCGGCAGTGTGTATCAGCAGATGAAGCTGGTAATAGCTGGTAACTGATAAATAATAGGTGATTTAAAGTTATGGTGAGCAGCGGCTGTTAAATTGAGACAGACATTCCACATCAATTAAAATCAATGTCCAGCAATCAATGGTATTTTGCTGAGTCAGAACAAAGCACCTATGGCAGATTAACCAGAGTGGATCGGTCATTAAAGAGGTACAGCATCTTTATTACACTTTTACAACTGTTACATAATAGACATGTATAATAACCATGAGCTGCACTATTCTGTCATTGCTTTACTCACATAAAAATACCAACTATTATTCCTGTAAGTAGTCTGACCTCCTATAGCTAATCAAGTCTGAACCAAGAAAAAATAGATTTTTATTCTCCTATGATGAGAGTGATAGTTCCCTCTATCTCTGTGTTTCTTAATCTTTTTAACATGTGGAACCTTTTGAAATAGTATCAATTCTCCAGGGAACCCCTGCTATATTTACTATTTCACAGTTCACAGTACAGTGTGGTGGACATTGAGAAGAATGTCACCCTTACAGATAGACACAACAATAATCTATTGGTAACCATTACATTGACCAGAGAGGCACAAACAGCTCATTGCTCAAAGATGCCTTGAAGCCTTTGCTCGATCTGGTTGATCCTGTTAGCAGGGAAACCAGGCTAAAGTAAAAGGTTGGCCTTAGATCTATGTATTTTGGCAATATGCCTAAAATGTGTGTTATACTATATCATATGGTAACACATAACACTCTTTGTGGTGCATTGTGATGCCAATAATTTAGAATGGCATCCAAAGCACCCATAGATGCTAACAGACATGCAAACAAACATGCATTCTAAATGAGCAGGCAATGCAAATTAATGCACAGAACATTGCACATTATCTTGTGTGTGGCAATGTATCGCAAGGGAACAATCTGGAGTGAAGGAGGCCTAAACATTTATGTGGGCAGCCATTGCTGAAATATTCTTGCATATTCATCATGTCTTTTCTTAAAGCACATGTGCAGCTTAGTATACAATCTAAAAAAAATTCTGAAAGTCAGAAAAGAGAGAATCTCTTCTGAATTCAAAACCTACCTGCTATCAAAAAGCTATGTAGATTTATTTTAAAGCTAAAAGATGCAACAAACATCCAATAACTGCAGTTTTGTAAACCTTACAGAATTGTTACACTTATTTCTAAATCCAACTATTGTAAGTAAGTGAATATGACTTGGTATCAGCCTCTTGTATTCCTATTTGTTGCAGAGCTGAGGCTTGGAGAAGCAATGCATAACTAGAAGCAAATAAAGTATGCTGCATATTAACTGGAGGAAAGAGCAGACGGATGATCTCAGTAGCTTGCAGATGCTACTTCACTTCTAATCACAGGATTGCGTTTACACCTTTACTTTACCTTATTCAAATGAGCCCTGAAATCTCTCGCTGGCCTGAACTTCAGCTCTAGTTGCGCAGTCAAAACTTCAACCTGAAGATCTAATGTTAAGACTTCAGGTCCCAAAAACACTTTGCATGAATTGGTTTCAACATCAGTGACATGTTGGGGTGCTGGCAATTATTCTGAGCCCATGCACAGTGGCTGCATGCACAGCTGTAGTCCCCAGGAAGGACACAAGTAGTTGTGGATAAAATGGAGCTTCATAGAGTAATCATAGCCACAACAATGGAAATATTCATCTCAACAAAGAAAATTAACAATGTCTTTTTAATTGGATCAAGTGTAGTTCTGGGCACCCAAAGCCTTATATCCATACATGCCACAATAGCCAGAAAATATATACAGGATATCCACACAAGTGCTTTTGTAAAAACAACTATTACTAAATATAAAAATAGCAGCAACATCATCACTATCAGTGACTGGTCAGACTAAACAAAGGCAAAGTTTCACCCTGGAATATAGCTCAGACCTGAAGGAAATGCAAAATGCACATTAAGATTTACCCTTGCAGATGCCTTTTGTACTTAGACAAAATTTGATTATCCTGGAGTTAGGGTTTGTAGAGATAGTGCATTTACTGTATAAACAGCAGCCAGAGTGCTTATTGTTATTGTGTTTGATTAAAAATCTCAGCACCGGATGGACAAATATTTTAATTCTTTGACAAGACATCAACTTTTGTAGTCTTTATCTGTGTCTCTTATGCCTTTTAATGCTGTGCCTTCAATAATTGTCTCAAGCAATCCATTGAAAGGATGAGATACCTTTACTGGAAACAAAGAGAATCTGCAGTAGCTGATATTTTTATAGATTGTGAAAAATATAACTTCACAAGACCTGGCTCCATAGGTTGAAAGCAGAAAAAAATGTTGTATGTCAAGCTGATGGAGCTGGCTTGGCCGGCGGTCCTCGCTCCTTCCTGGAAGGGTGAGCCTGTGTCATACACTCTGCAGTCATTTAGAATTATTAGAATATTCTGAGTGGCTGAACATTTGTCCAGGGACACTGGGTGCGACATATAATAAATATATGACCACTTTGTGACATCAAGGATAGAAATATTTTACTGTTTAATTTCAGCACTCTTCTATTTTAAAAAAAAATGAGTAAAAGGGATTTTTTTTTTCATTTCAGACACATTTTGAGAAATTGTTTTTATCCTTAACTGATTTTCACATTTGCCTATGCGTGCTTCTTCTAATAATGTTTTTTTAAAATTTCATAGGGGTCTATTTATAAATGTTTACACCCAAGATTCACTAAACTTTGCTTCAAAATATTTTCACACATTTTCATGGAATAATTTAGAAAATAAATGAACTGTTAATTACAATTTATACACTTTATAATTGCATCCTAGGTGAATAATTTGTGAAATTTGGGTAAAATCTGGACGAGTAGTGGGTGAAAACATGTATAAATAGAACACATAAAGAGTAACCAATATCCTTGCTGAATGATTGTTAAGATAAAAGGAGATTGACACTTATATTATAATAAGATAATATAGCTGGGAACAGTAAGACTATGGGAGGTTGACAACCATGCAGTTAATAGCAACTTTGTCCTCAATTTCAACTGCAGAAGAGCAATAAGAAGAAGGCATTCATATTCATTCATGAAAGTTAGCTCATGGATTACAATGTAGTAAGTGGTTGCTCTTCTCTTGTTACATCTTCTGTCTTTTAGATTACGTTCAACTATTTTGCAACTGCTTGGAATACTTGCTAATGCAGTTGGAAAGCATTCCCATTGAAGTCTATAGAAGTGGTGCGCCTGCAGACCAACCTGAGACATTTACCACAACATTACCACCACACATTGCCCCTGATTCATCAAGCAGAATCGGATTATCGGTCGCGCATTCGTATTCGCGATCCGAAATCGTACGCGATCGCGCTATTCAGCAACTGAAAAAGATTGCGGCCGGAGCCG